>NC_133101.1:53712087-54024541 GCF_022965805.1 Primulina eburnea
CATCAAACAATGAAATATACAGATGCAAGATTTCTCGATTTTACGGTATCGTTTTGTGAGAATGATGAGATCGATATCATTTCATTATCTTTTTCCGGTTAAGTTTTACGATAAATATCGAAGCTATTACCACAAATAGTATCGTGTTCAATGATTTTGGTGACGTTTATTTATGAAAAAGTTTGAAAGAGTCTGAGTCTTTTTTCATTAATTACAAATTTTGCCCAGAGGTTGGATTCTCACTTCTGGTGTATATATATATATATATATATATATAGATATATATATATATATATATATATATATATATATATATATCAAATTCAAGATTTTCTTTTTAATAATCTCTAGTTTTCTACCATCTAATTAAGATCCACACACACACACACACACACACACACACACACACATATATATATATATATATATATATATATATATATATATGTTTTTTTTATTTTTTTAGAATGAGCTTTAATTAATCTCAAATTTTAATGAAAGTACATGCTTTGTGTCGTTCCTTTTTCATGACAAAAATGGTCCTAAATTGCATTATCAACAATTGTCGATCCATCTCTCTTTTAATATTATATATTATGAAGTATATTGTCAATTTTTTTTATATAAAAAAAACTGTTACTAGTTTCCATAAAATTACTGAAAAAATTCACAGGACTAATTGTTCCTTATATTTTGTTATATAATATTTATTATTAATTACATAATTATTAATTACATAAATTTAATAATATCATTAGACTAAACAAGGGACAAAAAGAATATGCACTATTTTTTTAAACTAACATATTAATTATATAGTAATTATTTTCATATGTTCAGTCATAAAATAAACTCAATTATTATATATAAAAAAACTACACCTTTCAAATTATAATTCCAACAATTTAATGTCGATAACTATTTTACATCAATAAATATCATCGTTTGTGGACAATATTGATTGAACCTCTCACTTTTAGAAAAAATAAAAATAAAAAATAAAATCAATATATATATATAATGTCAAATCAAAATAGTATTTGCTGTTTGTACTCTTGATGCGAATTTATTTTTGTTGCCTAACTTATCCTAAGACGAAGTAACAAATTTAAATGCAGCACTGTGGCAAAGTCATGGTGGAAGACTTGACAACAGTGTGGATTTCTATAAAAAGAGAGTGAAATCAGTTCCTTTCTCGAGAAATCTGATACATAATATGAAGGTGTTGAGTTAACAGAAGGATAAATGGAACTTTTTTTTTTATTTTTATTTTGACAATTTCTCTACTTTATAATTCTCAAAACCATTTTCAAGAAAGGTGCTTTGTCACTTTCCTCCTATATTTTTCGTCAAATTTTCTATCAAACAAATTATTAGGCCAGTTGGTTTTAATTATTGAATCACACACAAGACATCTTGATATTGAGTGTTTCTTTTCCGAGTGCGATTTTAGCTTTTGGATCATCAACAAGTGATCTCGAATTTCATTAAAATGTGATACATTTTCGCAGCGTCGAGGAGAATTTCTCTATATGGAATAAAGACTAAACCTGATTTATTTAGCTTTTTAATTTAATGTGATTTAATTAATCTGAAATACAAGTTTTTTTTTTTGAGCATTTAATTGTGTATTATGGTCAAAGATGAAGACTTATGTAGCGTTTGCGTACACGCGATTTGCCTGTCTCATTCGGAAACATACTCATCCCTAACTAGATATATTTATTTTAAATTATTACGTTTTCCATTTTTTTATATAAAAATTTCTGGTCAGCATGTTTGCGATTTTGGCTCTTTATTTGTATCGTGAAAATTCTTCCTTGGTATCATAATTTTAGTTTTTTCGTTGGAAATATTGATACGATGTTGTATAGATGTAACTGTCACGTTGATATCATATGGAAAAATGACAAAAAAATACAAAAAAAATAAAAAAAACGAATACAAAAGTAATTGCTTAAAACTGAAATTTGACAATATAACGATGAATTTTGAAAATTGTTGATGCATTTGTTATGGAATAATTCAAACATTCTTTAAAACCATTATCAGTTGATTTGTGTGTGTGTGTGTGAAACATGAGACTAGAATTAATTGATTTAAGAATATTTTCTCTTAGAATTTGAAACATGAGCTTGCTGATGTCTCAGTTTCTTGAACATACAAACATGGAGAGAGCTCTAATTCTGAGCTGAAAATATTTTGATGTCCCTTTCTTGTGGTACCAAGCCATGATACATCGTATGATCTACTACACAAATGCATGAATCTGTATCACACAAATAATATGTATTTCTTCATTAGAAAATTTTCATATTTTTTAATAAAGAATTTATGATTTAGGTCTTGTATCTTACACTTTTTTTTTTATCGCATTATCAGTGAATTCGTGATCTTAATATGCTACCTTACATTTTTTGGGGATCAATTTTAGTTCTTTTCACCCTATGTCGTCACATCAACAGTTTCGGGTGACACATTATAATTTTCTGGCGCCATGTCAATGTTTCGATAAAAATACAAATTAGTAGACTAAGACCGACAAAACTGAAAGTTATAAACATGCAAATAACATGACAAAAATGTAATTTCCCTCGCCATATTTTCCCTTTTTAATGATACTAAGGTGATTAGATATAGGGGTATTTAATTACAGTTTGGTTCAGTTTTAGATAAAATTTAAACCAAACCATATTTTATTGGTTTTACAAATTTTAAACCCAAAAAAAAGAATCATGAAGTTTCAATAACCAAACCATGAATTTCGGTTTGTTTCGATTTGGGCTAATTTGGATGACTAGTTATGAGTTTATGGTGAAATAGTGCATCACATATTGCAATTTTTTAATAAATAGAAATTGATATTCGATAAAAAAATAATAATAATAATAAATTGAATAAACATTTTATTTGAGTCAGAACTCCAATAATTATAAGTAAAATCATATATTAAATACTTATACACGTTACATAATTTTACAACTTATAAAGAAACCTAAATTTTTTGGGTTATACACTTGTAGATATTTTTAATTTGGATAAAAATTTGTATGAGATGATCTCACGAGTCGTATTTTGTGAGACAAATATCTTATTTGGGTTATTCATGAAAAAATATTAGTTTTTATGCTAAGAGTATTACTTTTTATTGTGAATATCGGTAGGTTAACTCGTCTCACAAAAAAATGCTTCCTTTAAAAACAAATCGATTGATTAAAAAAGCACGATGGATTTGAATTTTGAGCATATGTGCAGTCTATGTAATGAACAAACAAACCACAAGGCAAGAACATCTCCGCAGACAAATGTGCCAATAATAGTCACAAAAGACAGCAAAAGAAAACATGAACGAGTGAATCTTGTTATTTCACGATCTCCCTCTTGCCATGGGACTCCCCCGTTGATTCCGGAAGTGATTAAGAAGCTGTTGAGCATGTTTGAATCAATGAAATGAACAAGAACTTACATTTTTGAGCTCATAAGCTATGTATGTCGATTTGAGTATCTAGCAGTACTATGAGATAACTGGAGCTCTGCTGCATGCATACCTTTTCTTTAGCTCTTGGAGTTCCAGATTGTGTCAGTGCGACAAGGGGTGGAACAGCTCCTTCTTGCAAAACATTCCGACAGTGTTTGCTACTGTTAATGCACAGCTGCATCAGCACGGAAGCGGCGTTCTCCTTTCCTCTTTGAGTTCCGGTATCTAGAACCTCCACAAGTGATGGTATCCCCCCTTCTCGAGCAATAACTGTGCATCCATCTTCGATAGTGGACAAATTGGCGAGAAGAGCTACAACTTTATCGGCCATTTCTGTATCCATCAATGGAACCAAATGTTTTACAGCTCCTGCCTGAACGATGCGAGCCTTGTTTTCATGAAATATAGATAAGCTGAATAAGGCAGTCGCAGCATCTTTCTGTCCTCTGATAGAACCTGTTCCTAATAGATCAACCAATGCCTTGACTGCACTTGATCGACCAATCTTCATCCTATAGTCATCTAAAAGTGAGAGGCTAAAAAGAGCAGCTGCGGCATTCTCTTTGGCCTCTGATGTTCCGGTTCTCAAAACGTGGATAAGTGGTTCTAGAGCACCTTCTTCTCCAATCTTGGCCTTGAGCTTTTCATTAATCGATAAATTAAGAATTGCGGTGACCGTTTGTTCCTGGATGAGCTCCTTATCAGAGTTTAACAATGAGATTAATGGGGAAATTGCCCCGGATTGACCTATAATGAAGCGATTCTCCACATTATACTTTGCAAGAAACCGTAATTCTCCAGCAGCAGCAGTTTGCAATTCGGTTGATTCGCTCTTCAAGTCTTCGACCAGTTTTTCGATGTGGGAAGTAGAAGTCAAATCATTAGACCCTGCCTCGGACGATAATGATGGTGTCCTCAATGAGTCTCTATGATTTCCGTTTACGGCCAAGCTGAGACACTGCTTCCCAGTTAAAGGAGATTCCCTGAAAATTTTATTTGAAACTGAGGAAGTGGGACAAGCAGATGTTATATCCCCTGATTTTTCACTTGCATCATCTTGCTTTGTGGATATCCCTGAAATTTCAGTTGATTCTGTCAGGAGATACTCGATGCTTGAAACAGCACTTGATGCTGATTCACTCCGGCTGTGAATAGATGAATGTTCCGGGGACGATTGATCGAATTTCTCAGACTCCTCTATGTCAACACCGTTTTTTTCTTCAATAGGTCGAGAACTGTTTGATCCCAAAGATGAATTTTTCGTTTGCGCTGAACACTGGAGACCATCTTGATTACTAATTTCTTCTGAATGAAGTTCAACTGAGACAATATATGGAGGGTTGCGGGAGAGCTTTACTTTATTTTCATCACACCAACTCAAAATAAGAGCTTTAACTGTACAATTGGGAATAAGATTTTTGTGAGAGAGTTTCTTATGAGTAATGGGGCAAGTCTCTAATCCATGATCGAGCCATTTTCTAATGGCACCACACTCGTATGTTTGGCCAGAGGACAAGATTACAGGATCCAACATGAGTCCCAAAGATAAGGGACAGCGGAAATATGGAGGAATCTGAATACCGTGTATGTCTTCAACATTCTCGCGAACCATGTAATCACGAATATGACTCATAAGCTGAGTAGCCTGAGGGATTTGATCCGAACCCTTTTTTGTTCTATTGTCTTCCGCTTTCTGTTTTTCCTTTTCCAAAGCAATACACTCACTCAAGAATTCTTGTTTTGATCTCAAGTTGAGGGACTCGATAATTGCCATAAGATGTACGGTGCCAAAAATATCTCCTCCTTTTTTGCTTTTAACAATCGCATCTATATATTCTGACACTTTTCCGAGATTCAAATTCTGAGATTCCTGCATACATAACTAAATTGAATCTAACGTTAGACATTTTTTTAGTAAAATGAAGATGCCAAAACAAAAGGGAAATAACGGATCAACAAGCTTCCCATAAAGAGAGAATTAAATGTAGTTGGTACCTGAGCGCGAGATAGACTCAAAGTGGTTGGTGATGACACAGATATTCTGTATAAAACACAAGATAGCTTGACTATGGAAATCTGAATTGTAATCACCAAGGGCTTACTTTCTAGTACCTGAAAGAGACAACGGGAATATGTTAAGATAATTTTTTGAGAGAGCACAAGTGCACAACTTATATAATACTCCAAACATCTCCATATTCTTCTTTGAACTTTATATGGTGACACTGATTCGTGGTTGTCTACAGAAGGTTACAGTATTCATTTCCGATGATAAATCTTAGATTGCTCGAAACAAAGAAAACTATGAAAGCCGCGTCAAGTTACTCACACAAAGAATCTTGCTCATTTTCAGAGACCATTTTTCAAGTAACATTCTAGCCCCATTGACAGCAGAATCCAATTCTTCACACACTTTAGCTAGAGATTCATCGAAAGTATCTTTACAATCGGCGATATCATCAAGTACTGGCTTCAATTGCTTCAAGAAAGCTGCTATACTTCTGTATTCCTCCTCGACTGGAATTTTCCCAGAGGCACAACATGATACCAAATGAATGAAGCGAGATATACTGTTAAGAAGACTTCGTAATGACGTCAAGTCCATTGACCTGTTTACATAACGACAGAAAATAGACCGATAGAATCAAAAAGCGGGAATCAAAAAGCACCAAGAGCATGCATTTGCATAAAATCAACTGACAAAGCGGAAAAGGAAGAGACCGCCGAAAATGTCTACCAAAATGCAACGTGAGCAACAATTCACACACTAGAATTTCACCAAAAAGTTCGTTTTCAGGTTCAAAAAATACTAAGAAACAAATTTACCATAACAAAGAATCATACCATCAGAATTGCCAGCAAACAGAAATATAAAGAAATTAAACCACAGTAAAACGAAACGCTAGGTAATCAACAACCACCGTGGGAAAGAAAACAGTAAATTCTGCATTTACCAACAACAAGCAAAAAGGTGATTATATTTGGAAAAAGAAAACTTTCAGGCGATCACAAGATCTTCTCTTTACCACCCGTGGATTTCAGAAGATGTCCGACTTAAAAGTTAGAAACAACGGTGTAATAAAACTGGAAAATGTCACTCGATTACGTTTACAGCATCATATCACATTAGGAGTCATTGTTATCCACAAAACTCCGAAGCAATAATATCAACATGGCACGTTTTATTAGTGGTGAATTATTAGAACTTGTCACATGTAAACAAACTAGCACTCCATGAAGCCAATCTGCATTGCGCAAAAGTATGCCACCACACATATTGACAAAAGAGTGTGTCTTTGGACACTAGCCAAAATTCTACTGAAAAGAAATAAGAAAAATTTAAAACACAAAGGGAAATGGCCTATAAAAAAAAATTTAAAAAAGAAACATCTAAGCCCACTTCACAGCTGCACACCGCCGACATTTTTTCAAATCTTATTATCTCGTTTCAAGCCAAGAATGATAAAATTTAATAACACAAGCAGCATCTGGCAATTTGCTTAAGGGAGAAAAAGCGACACTTGTGAGAAGAAACCGACAGAGGAAAGGGAAATCTTCATAGTTTTACCGTTCCTAATGTGATTAGAACCACCCTGTAAATTCACACTAAAACGTGATTTTAAACACGTGTCCAACATCCCCATAAAATTTGCGTCCCCTAAATTCCTCTTAATCCATGAAAAAAGAAGTAAAAGCATGTGAAAGTCGGATTAAAAATGTACCTCTGCTGTATTTATTTCCTCGAGTCTAGACACTTAAAGGAAGGAAAAGAACTGATCTTGATGAATTCCAGTAAGGAATCAGGTATTAACATGAGAGCCCATGACTCTGATCTACCAAGATCATCAAAATCAGCGCGAAAATCTAATTGAAAAACCAATATTTTTGCTTTGAACCAAGACTTCTTGCCAACCCTCTTCACTTTGCTTCATAATTCAGAAAAAAGAAAAGGCAGGAAACACCAAGAAAAAGCAAAGGGCCCAAAAAAAAATAGAAGACGGCGGTCGAATTTCTGGGCCCTTTATATGCAGATTCGCTGGCTGTGGAAACGAATCGATTAATGATATGACTGCTTGACAATCATTTTTTATAGCAATTATTTAGTATCTATGACGGGTTAGAGATGATAAAGAGAGTAGAAAGGAATCTGTAATCATGGCATCAACGAGAACATCATAAATTTCATATCTATATATATATATATATATATATATATATATATATATATATATATATATATATATATTAATTATTGGGAATGGTGAAAAGGGTGATATCCAAAAAGACTCGTATTTATTTTATGAAATGACAATTTTTTGTGACAAAAAAGAAAGAAAAATAATATTTGCCATTTCCAGCTGCAAATCGTACGAGATGTTCCAGTCATACGCAGCACCATCGGCAAGTACAGTATATAATGTGGAGGTGTGGAGGAGGGACAGGTCTCTCTCTACAAATAGCATTAAATTTGAGGGCCAATTTATATTTAGCATGAAATATAGAAAGTTACATCCCTTTTATTTGAGAAATAGATTAAAATAACAATAGTTATGGTTAGAAGTAATCAATTTTTTTTAGGGGTGTTCAAACTTCGGATAAAACCGAAAAAATCGAAAATCCAAACCGAAAAAACCGAACACTAAACCGAACCGAAAACCGAATTTTATAATTCGGATTTAAATGTTAAAACCGAAATTAATTTGGTTCGGTTTCGGATTATAAAGTCAAAACCGAACCGACCGAAAAAACCGAAATTTAATTAAATTAATAATGTTATTTGTATTTTATATTATTTATTGAGATGATATTAGTGAATGAAGAATTATTTTGAATAATACTTAGTTGATTGTTGTTTATGTAATTCATTTGTACTTTATATTTAAATATTTTACTAAGAAATCATTTTAAAAAATAATATATTATATTTTATAATATATTTATATTATTAATTTAAATAATTGTATCAAAACCGAAATAACCGAACCATTTCGGTAGAAAACCGAACCGAAGAAAAATGGTTCGGATATCGGATTATATATTTGTAAAACCAAAAAACGAAATAAAAAACCGAAAACCGAACCGAACCGACCGATGAACACCCCTAATTTTTTTAATTAACCACCATAACTGTCCAAATCAAATTGCACCGCATCGTTTTCCTAATATTTTATAATCGTGATTAAAAATAGTAATCACAAACTACACCGCATATACGGTTCAGTTGTTCTTTTTTCAACACTGCTTAAGCCACTTGCCATAATATTTGGTCTAATATTATAATAATTTGCAAACAACATATTTAATTAAAGAAGTCATCATTCATTATATCTCAATTCTCTTCAAATTATTAATCCTACAAAAAAAAACTTGTATTGTTCTTAATTATTCTTCATATTAGTATTTTATTATAGTATTTATTTCTTTTACAACAATATTTTGTTTAAAATTTGAAAGTAAAGAAAGATAAATAGCGTAAATGTCATTTTTGTTGTCAGTGTGTTGTGTTTTTAAATTATTAACTTAATTTTGAATCTTGATTATTGTTTTATCTACATTTATCTTTGTGATTTGAACAATATTTTATACTTGAAGACACAATATTGTTGTTGTTTTCAAATAAATTAAAATGTATGTTCTAATATTTTTCATTAAAAAAACTATAAACTGACAGCAACCGCTCAAAATTGTAAGACTGATTCTACATGTAAAATCGCAATTATTATTTTTAAATACTAACCGACCGCATATGACAATTCGGTTTGAATTTTTTTTTTAAAAAAACCGCAAAACCGCATCGTTATCTCCCTAGATATGATTCGAAATAGGCTCATTTGAATGAAAAAAAATAAATATTTAATATTGAATATATGAATTTGAAATTGTTGTGACATACAAAAAATATTAAAGGGGAAGTCCGCCAAATCCTTTTTGTCAAAATATGATTTTAAATTAAATTCATCGTTGAATCTAGGCATACTAAATAGACCAGCTCGGATTAGAACCAGCCAAGAACAGAGGTCCGTTAAGATCGGAACCGGGATCCGCTAAAGGTGAATCGGACCCGAAACCGTAATTTAAGGTTTAACATATTGAATCGGTTCAGCATGTTCTGAATCGGTTCAACCAGTTCCGACCCGGTTCCAGCCCGTAACTGGATCCGGAACGCATAAATTTTTTTTAAAATAATAATAATAAAAATAAAAGACCTTTGGGCCAACAGCTGCAGGCTACACAATCGCAATGGATTCAGTAGCCGGAATTGGGCGCCAAATTGTAAAATTAAATATTTGGATTTCAGTAGCCGTTTTCAGGCCAATTGTAAAATTAAATATTTGGATTTCAGTCACTTTACTATTTGGCCCCCAATTTTGAGTGGAGGTGAATATGTTTCCAACTTTGATGAACATTTTGGCTACTTCTCCGACTTTGATGAAGCCGAACCTGATTACGAGGGGGAAGAAGCCATGAAACTCCTCAACAAAGATGTAAGGACACCATCGTCCACCTGAGAAAGAAACACAATGTCAACGAGCACGACAACAACTTGAGCAAACCGAAGCAAAATTTGAGATTACTTTGATATTGAATAACAATGTACGAAAAACTCTTTTACTGTATGTAAAAAATTGAAAAACGAGATGTTATTACAAAACAGGTGGTGGTTCCGGTGATATCAGCACTTAGAAAAAACATTTAGTTATTATACACAAACTTGACTATGATACATTACAACCATTTAGTAGGGAACCAACGAAACTCCAAATTAATCCTTCAAGTGGTAAAGCTTTTACTATTACAAAAGAAATTTCTCAAAAAACCATCTTAAAATTTGTTACCAAATGTTGTTAACCTTTTATAATAGAGTAGATCTCATGTGAGACCGTCTCACGGATTTCAATCTGTGAGACGGGTCAACCCTACCCATATTCATAATAAAAAGTAATACTCTTAGCATAAAAAGTAATATTTTTTCATGGATTACCCAAATAAAGATTCGTCTTACAAAATACGACCCGTGAAACCGTCTCACACAAGTTTTTGTCTTTATAATACCTGAATAAGAAGGTTTTGTTGAATTTACTAATATTATTCAACTTGGTTTTCACAATATTTCTAGGCACACAATTAAGAAATATTGTTGTGATGTTTATAAAAAATATAAAAAAACATTAAAATAACATCTTTCAAATATTTCTCATATAATTAGTTTGAACAGCTGATATTTGGACTAATTTGAAATATGAATTTTATCTTGTTGTTACATCCCATTGGATTGATATAACTTGGACTATGCAAAAAATAATTTTAGCGCTAGATCTTTTAAAATCGTCATACAACGCATACACTATAGCTAGATATGTTTTAAATATTTTTAAGATTTATTGCGTACAAAATAAAATAATGTTGATCACATTAGATAATGCGAATGTCAATACTCTTGCGATTAAATATCTAAAGATTCACTAAAATCAATTTTAGATGGTAATTTGTTTCATGTTAGATGTGCATGTTATATTTAATATTATCAACTTATGTGTTAAATGCGTTTGTGACGAGCATACGTCGATTGTAATAGAAAAATTCAAATTATGTGAGAAATTATTACGTGAAAGAAGACATGAACGTGATTAGAAAACACTAGTCAAAACAAACGGAATTAAATTTTAAAAATTTCATCTTCCTATTGAATTAGATGGAATTTTTTTATATCACTTGCTTTATACTTTTTTATGTTTTCAAAATTTAATTATTACATATTACAATAATTGCGGTAAAATCTTTAACGCTGACTGACGATGATTGGAATATTTTGAGTAAATGTGTTTTTTATGAGAAATTCTTAAAGAAGTAACGGAATTTTTTTGGCATTAACTACCCTACTTCAACCATGTTTTTATCTTTGTGTTTCAATATGTTTTATAAATTTATCGAATATCGTGATGATTATTTTATGCGTGATTTTATTTCAAAGATGAAATTTTTTTAAAAAAAATATTGGGAGAATATCCGAATTGTGCATGGTTTAATAACATTACTTGATTCAAGTCAAAATCAAGGAGGATTAGGCATGTTTTTTTTCAATTATGCTAAAAAAATTTCAGATGAATGTTGACGATCAAAAGAAGTCAATCGTGCATTTTCTCCAAGAATTGTTTGATTTATATGCTAGTGAACAATGTGATGAACCGAGTGCGCAATTGGAGGAGAGACCGACATATAAAAGCAAAACTGAATCACTCAATTTCTTTCAAAGTTTGAAATGACAAAAGTTCAAAAGAAAATATGTGATAACAACAAATTATAATGAGATCCAAATTTATCTAAGCCAATTTATTGTGACTACGGAGAATTTCGATGTCCATGATTGGTGGAAGTTTTTTTTTATCCCGTGTTAGCGGCAATTGCAAGAGATGTCCTACCCATTCAAAGTTCAAGTGTTGCTTCCGAATCAGCATTTTTTCACTACGTGGAAGAATCATTGGTAAACAAAGAACTAATTTAAAGCCAAAGAACACTTTCCATGTTAACATGACTACAAGATTGTTGCAGCCGAAAAAAGAATAAGACAGCTGGAGCAATAGATTAATTTCAAAGCTCAAGTTCCGACCAAGATCCGGAATATTCAAAATATGTTTTAATAAATCATGATGAATTTTAGATCTTCAATTGTAAAATCAATGTTTCAAGAGTGAGTCTCATGTGAGACCGTCTCACGGATACTAATATGTGAGACGTGTCAACCCTACTCATATTCACAATAAAAAGTCTCTTAGCATAAAAAATTATACTTTTTCATGGATAACCCAAATAAGAGATCCGTCTCACAAATTCGACTCGTGAGACCGTCTCACACAAGTTTTTTCCATGTTTCAATTATTTTATTTTTAAGATTAGTCAGTATTGTTTCAACTCAAAATACTAAATAAAAAAATGTTCATTAATAAAAGTAATTTTATGTTAAAAATAATAAAGTCGAACACGGAACTTAGAACTGGTCTGATCCGGACAGTAACCGATCTAAAAATTACCGAACATGTCAAATATTTGAATCGGTTCATGTACCGGTTCCGGCACCACCCAATCTGGAACCGTGAAACCGATAAGCATGCCTAGTTGAAACAAAAAAGTTAAAGCAAACAGATATAGTAAAAAACATAAATTTTTTGTGAGATGATCTCATGTGTCAATTTTGTGATATAGATCTCCGACCCGACCCAATTCATAAAAAAATATTAATTTTTATACTAAAAATATTTTACTACTCCAAAATCTTGTAATCCACGTAAGTACATCTAAAATTCACAAAAATATAAAGAAATATGATTATAATAATGGTGGGACTAAAGTTAAAAATTGAAACTTCTACAAGGATTATCCAATTCAAAGTTAGACTATACTAACTACGATTATTTTTGGGTCAAAATCCAACGAGAAATTGCAATTTCAACAAAGTTTAAATGATTAAACTAGTCTATATGAACCCAAATCTGCTGGCCACAACCCACTTGCTTGTTAAGGCTTTAGAAGAGAAGAAACCAAATGTGCTCTAACTCTCATCAGCATAAACAAATTTAGGCTCTTTTGTCACTTAAAATGGGGCTGTAAACCTTGTTTTGTAGTAGTCATAGATAGGATAGGCAGCTAATACAGACCCTCAAAATCAAATCAAAATGATTCATGATTATCGAAACAAATGTAATTGATTCAAGTAATATATTTTGAGAAATCCATCCATCCATCCAAGTACATTCTATTTGAATATAAACTTAAATTGCAATGTTTTTATCTAGTATTATAATTCGTCACATGAGTTGTATATTTTGATTGTGGTCCTAATTGTGACTTGTAACGACTGATTTTAATGTAGTTCTCATCACACACTAGTTCTTATTTTTATCTCTCGGACTGTAAATGATGCAAAGGTATTGATTCATTACACTGTGTGTGTTTCTGTTACCATTCCATGCACACTTTATCGAGAACTTTGACATACATCTAAGTATCAAACCACATTTCTCTCATAGCTCCAACATGACTCCAATCACGGACAAAAAACCAGGCCGACGTTATTCTCGCTATGTTTCGTCTGTCCCCACTCCATCCATGAACACCACAAATGGAACTTTCATAGAATGGATTGGAGAGCAAGCGAATAAACCAACATGCTGGTTTTGTGATCAAAGTTTCACGGGTTTCACTAACTAGAAACGGATTTCACCAAAAATAAGTAACATGACAAATGTTTCCAGAATCAAAAGGGTGAAAAGTTACAGGGGATGTTGGAGGAGAGAACAAACTGACGAGAAAATTAATTAAGAGAAACATGAGAAAAATCTCAGCATCGAAAACTTAGTGGCTATTCCCCACGAGGAGACAACATCAGATCAAGCTCTCGCTCAGCAATTCGATAAGCTCAAACTTTTTCAACTTCGAGAATCCTTTCATGCCACGAGACTTGGCAAGAGCTTTCAATTCAGTCAGCTTCATTGCACTTAAATCGCTAGCTTCTGCTGCATCCAGAAACTCGCCACCATAAATATGAGAAGCTTCATCCTCCGTCATCTCATCAAGCACGTTTCCTTCTGAAAAAAGTGGCTCCACATAAGATTCAGAATCAAAATCAGATTCAATATTGAGTTCAAGACTGTTTTCAGCTTCGACCTCCAATGTCAGCCCTTTTGTATTACCATCTAGATTGCCCTGCGAGATTGGAGTAACTAAGTCATCAGAATCCTTGGGCTGGAACTTGATTTCAGGGACCGGTGAACGTTTTTGGAAATTTGATTTCGGCCTGTTATGAAGTGGATCTGGGCTTTCTTGTGTCTTGTGTTTCACACTATTATCATAATCTGAGATGTTTGTGCTTCTCTCTTCAGTTAACGAGACATGTTCAGGTTCACCAAGAATGAATTCCTTGCTTCTGGAGCCGTTGGTGCTTTTCTTTCCTTGCTGAACTGAATGTTTCCTAAGAAGCTTGAGTAGAGAATCAACAGTTTCGTTCTGTTTGTTTTTTCCTTGTAATTCCTCAACCTTCTTTTCTTCCTTCATTGCTGCTCTTTCACGAAGTTGTGCTTGCACCTTTCGAAATAACTCAACAATCTCTTTTTCTCTAGGGCCAGGAGTTGCAGTTCCCTGAAACTTTTGGTTTCCAGAGACAGAAAGCAAGGGTCGTCCATTTTTTGATGGAACCGTTTCAGATGCTTCAAGATCTTCATGCCCATCTCTCTCTTCATTGTGCCTATTCCTATTCCGGGAAAAGCCCGACCTTTTTCGGTTAAAGGAATCTGAATTTCTCTGATAATTGCCAGTACTGGCATGACATACAGAAGATGTGTGCCTAGAAGCATGTCTCAATGATAAACACCTTACATCAGAATTGAGTTTGTGGTCACCACGAGAAGAGTTGAATAATATTCCCACTGTTTTTCCAGACACTCCTGAGTAGGTCTGACACCTAACATCATGTGGCACATATCCTGCATCGAGGTTAAGAAATATTTCTGAAAAAAATTAATTTCTAGTTAGAAGTTTACAACCAAGAATTTAAAAAACAAAAGAACAATTTCTTACAAAATTAAAATTAGAAAATTGACTGATAAACAATATAATTTCAGCATCTTTACAATTTTTGACAAATCCTATAAAAGAATCGCACAGATTAAGGATAAGTAGAATTCAGAAAGATTATCAAAACATTTTTCCAGTATTTACCTCGAATGCCATAAACTACAAGCACCATCTCATGCTATGTTTAAACGGCATGCTGAAAGCTAAAAAATAGCAATAACAAGGATTACACAAGTTATACTACCAGTGGAACCAAGTTCATGACTGTGGAGCCAAGCAAGAGACCAAGAACTCCAAGTTTCTTCTCAGTCAAAATAGATTTTCAACTTACCTCCACAACAACAATCATAATCACCAATTAGAAACAGACCTATCACCATAAAATCATATCGATAGAAATAAAAACACCCTTACATCCCAATGCTCAAATCAGCATTAGATTTAGTCCATGTATCATCTCCTCCACCACGGCACAGCTTCATACACACAAATAACCGAAACAACATGCTAAGGCCTATCACGGAATGCACTCACACAAACATTTCGTCAAACAGATGACGAGCATCAGCCAAAAACACAATCCCAGGCAGAAACAAAATCCTCACATAAATTCATTTACAAACGAAAACGAACATTAACGAATGAGAAACCAGATATGCAGGCATTTCTTCTCAAGCACGAAACTTTGAGAGCAAAAACTTAATACATGCATTAAATGCTTTGCACAAACACAATCGTGCATTTCTAAACAAAACGTTTACCTGGAATAATCTTCCAAACGAACGAAACCGAGTGATGCGACATGCCTAGAAGCTGCACGAGGAAATTCTTCAAACGGCGGTGTAGATTTTACGTGGGTCGACCCGTGACGAACTCTGGCAGTGGTATTTCAATGGTGTGTTTAATGTTACTGTGTGAGGCAAGTAGTAAGGACAACAAATGGGCTTTAAAATATAGGCCCACATACTAATTTTGCCAGCATTTTAGGCCTATGGCCCATAGCAACAAGTTTATTTATTTATTTATTTATTTTTGTTTTTGCTTTTGCCCATTCATTTATAATTATACTAGAAAGATGGTATTCTCATGTGTATTTAAATGTAGTATTTTGCTTAGTTAATAGATTTTTATCGACTTCATAGAATATCAAGAGTTTTACCAGAGATTTTTGTAGATTTTTTCACAAGATTTTGCTGATATTTTTATATTTTTTCATAAAATTGTATGAATTTTATAGCTTGAACTGTATTGGATATCTGGAAACGAAGAAAAAAATTTGTATATATCGATCGAAAATGATATCATCTATCTTCTTAATATGTTATTTTAAAATTTTCACAAAATATTAAATTTTTTTTTTTTTAAAAAAAATTATCAGAAAATTATCTTCTATGAATCTATCGAGAAAACATAGTGGAGAACAAATTTATTATTTTTAAAAATAAACCAATTTATATAAATATTTAATACCCACATTCTCTTCTGAATAAGAGTAACTCCAACCATGCACCAAAATAGTATAATTTTGGTGCAGAGTTAATTGCTCTTACCAGCGCTATGTTTGACACTAAAATAGAGATTTGATACAGTGTTGCACCAAATTTGATGCAACACTGTAGCAATAGCGTTGTTTTTTTTTCTTTATTTTTGTAATTGTTTTTTGTAATTTTACTTAAATTCTAAATATTATATAATTAGTTTTATAATTTAATTTAATTATAAAAATGTATTATTTCAAACAATAAATTTTAACAAAGTGATTTTAAAAAACTTGGAATACATAATTAATAAAGATAATATTATTATGTTAATAAATTATTTGTGATAAATTAGTTGTAGTAAATAAAATAATATAAAATATGCCATTTTCAAACACTACTTTTTTTAAAATCAAAGAAAATGATACAAAATTAAATAAACAAACATAAAAAAAACTAAATTATTAAAATGGACATTACAATACAACATAAAATAAAATAAGATGACAACACTTAAAATCAAAGATAATGATACAACATAAACCTAAAAAAGATAATAAACAACAAACTATTAAAAATCATATCACAATACAATAAAATAAGGATGACAAGCACTTAAATTTAAAACGGAGGTAAGCTGGATCCAGATCCTCCAATGTCTCCAAAATATTTTCCATAGTCGAGACTATCACGTGCACGTTTTCTTTCTTCTCTCTCACTCAAAATTCTTAACTGTTCGACCCTAAAATTTTCACACAAAAATGGATCTTGAATTGAGTTGAGATCGATTACCAAAATTTGTTTTCTTCTTGAAACTTAGTCAAATCCAACATTTGTCGATTTTGTTCTATTTTTGTTTCATTTTGTTCTAATTTTCGTTCAGTTTGTTGCATATGTTTTATCTGTAATTCTTTGTTATGTTCACGATAAGCATTTCCAGTTTGGATTATTTCCAGAATTTTTTCTTGTCCTAATCTCATTGATTCAATTGTCTGTGACATATATTCATCTTTTTTCTTTTTTAATTTTGCTTTTTTCACTCCAAGTGGCCGTTGTGACGAAGTACCACCAATATTTTCATCATTTAAATTAATCTCAAATGGTGATAATCCAAGGGACGCTGATTTGGGGGAATCCATTGCTTGTGTGTCCGATTGTTGAGAGTCGAAAAATTCAATACCTCTTTGAATTGTTGACCGTGAATAATTTGACAAAGCTTCAAATTTCTCCATATCTTTCATAATAGACCATACATGATCAAACTTAAAATCTTTCTTGAAATTAGAATCATGTTTCATTAACTATTTTGCACGAATTATCTGTATATAAAATTAAATTTAAGTTAAATAATATAAAAAACTGATAATAATATAAGTATAGATATTCTATCAAAACAAAACTCACAATATCCATATCTGAAGCACCGCTTGGATTGAGTTGTTCAACTTGTTGGATGCATGCGTTTAATTTACTAATCGCCGCCAATATTAAGCCCATACGAGATTGCACATATCTTTTGTTACGAACTTCAGTCATGTCGGGTGCTCTGGAACTGTTGTAGTTTTGCTCGACACGACTCCAAAATTGATTTCGAGATTGGTTTATGCCTATGATAGGATCTTGGGAAATGTCAAGATAAACATGACAAATGTGTATGTCTTCTTGATATGAATAAGAAGCAGTTCGTGCATTCGAAGCCATTGGAACAAAAATATATTGGGAGATAAGTATAATATTTATTATATAGAGAATGATAATGGTGACTCGAAATGAAATTATGTTATATCTATATATAGAATGAGTGATACTAGATTATATGAAGTTGATGGTTGCGATTGAATGAAATCTAATCCAATGGTGAACAAATCGGATCAGATTTTTCGTATATAGGATAAAGATCCTGCGGTTCCGATTAAATGAAATCTAATCCGACGGAGTATAAATCGGATCAGATTTTGTAGATATAGGATAATGATCCTATGGTTCCAACGGAAAGAAATCTAATCCAACGGTGAATAAATCGAATCGGATTTTTTGGATATAGGATAATGATCCTATTATTATTATTATTATTATTATTATTATTATTATTACATATTTGGCCATTTGTATGTATTGTATATAATATCATATCCTTATCATCGATGTATGATAACTTAATTATTATTATTGTTATTATTTATTTTTTATTATTATTAGTACTTATCATCTTTTTGGCTAGTTGTTTGTATTATATATATATAATTCAAAATATGATAAGTTTTATAAATGATAAATAAAGATATTATAGTTTTGATTAAATGAAATCTAATTCGACGGTGAATAAATCAGATCAGATTTTTTTGGATATATATTAAAGATCCTATGGTTCAGATTAAATGAAATCTAATCCGACGGTGTATAAATCGGTTCAGAATTTTTGGATAGATGATAAAGATAATGTGAATAAATTTGGTTTTGTTATATAATATCAATCATATGAAGTTATCCAACTCGTACTTCAAAATTTCCAACTATCAATATACATCATGAATTATCAAAATTTTCATTTTTTTAATTCAGCATCATCTAGCTCATCTGATGAATTTGATTCACATGTTCAAGACCAATTTGAGTCCATCAACGAAACAGAAAATTTATTGGGGAGTCTAGCAACCAATAACACAAATTTAGCGGCTTCATATGCTGAGCAACATGAAGTTGAAGTCAAACATGGAGGGACGATTCCCGGTCATATCGTAATTCCGCGTGATCGAGAATTGGCGGATCGTAATCTTTTCAACGATTATTTTGCTGATAATCCAAGATACAATGAAGCAATGTTTCGAAGAGTTTTCGAATGTCCGAGGCCTTGTATTGTTGAAGCTGTAAAGAATCATGATCGTTATTTCATACAACGAGTAGATGGTCTTGGTCGGCTGGGACTCTCTACTAATCAAAAAATTACTGCTGCAATACGGATGTTGGCATATGGTACACCGGCGGATGCTGCTGATGAATATATTAAGATAGGAGAATCAACAACTATTCAATGCCTTCCACGTTTTTGTGGGGATATTGTAGAGGTGTTTGCAGAGCGATACCTAAGGTCACCTACCTCCATTGATATTGATAGACTACTGCATATTGGTGAAAAACGTGGATTTCCTGGAATGTTGGGAAGCTTGGACTGTATACATTGGAGATGGAAAAATTGCCCAACAGCATGGGCATGACAATACGCGGGTCGTAGTGGTTCTCCGACCATTATTTTGGAAGCGGTTGCTGATTATGATCTTTGGATATGGCATGCATTTTTTGGTATGCCAGGGTCTAACAATGACATCAATTTTCTCGAGGCATCCAATCTTTTTTCAAATCTTGCGCAAGGTATCGCTCCTCCAGCAAATTACTTTATTGGTGAAAAAGAGTATCATCAAGGATATTACTTAGTCGATGTTATATATCCTGAATGGCCAACTCTTGTGCAAACAATTCATGATCCACGCAGTCCCAAAAAAAATATTTTGCAATGAAACAAGAGTCATGTAGGAAAGATGTCGAACACGCATTTGGAGTACTTCAATCACGATTTGCAATTGTAGCATCTCCAGCACGTGCTTGGCAGAAGAAACACTTGCAAGATATAATGACTGCATGCATTATAATGCACAATATGATTATCGAAGATGAGCATGACTTAGATACACCAATCGAAGATGCGTTGGAAGCACCAACTCCAAATGTAGAAATGGTTACGGATCAAAATATAAGATTTCAAGAATTTCTTGCTCGGTATAAAAACATAAGAGACAGAGAGGCTCACTTCGCACTACGAGATGCACTAATCGACCATTTATGGGATTTATATAGTAATTCCGTTAATTAAAAGTTGGATATTTGTGTGTCATTTCTATTTTATAAGCATCATTTGAATATTGGTTGTATGTTAGTAATTTATGTTCAAAATATTTATATGTGTGATTGTAATTTTTTTGAATGATTAGTTAATTACATTTAATTAAGTAATAAGTTTAAGTATTTAAAATTAATATTAAATATTAATTTTTTTAAATTAATTATAAAAATATATTTAATTAATGTTTTAATTCATTAATATATATAATGAATTTTAATATAGAAATGATTTTAGATATTAGTGATTTTTTAATTATTGTGTTTATAAATATTTTGTGAAATAAATTATTTGTTGTTAATAAAATAATAGAGAATATTCGGAGAATATTCTTTTTAATGTAGAGTTTAGAGTTGATGGGTTGGAGATGAATTTTATATTTGACGTAAGAATTATATTATTTTAAAGTTAGTGCGACACTAAGACTGGTGCAGCTTTTCTTCTTCCAACGGTCCTCTGCGCCACTCCTCTACGCCAATTTGGCGCAGAGGTTTGTTTCTTTTTCTCTTTTTTTTTGATTTTTTTATTTGTATTTATTATAAATATTTGTATTAAAAATTATAAATATTATTTAAATAATAGTATAATATTTATTTTATAATTTTAATATTTTAATATTTAATTATATAAATTTAAAATTAATAATTTTTGATTTTTAAAATATTTATTTATGTTAATTATTATTAATTAAGGACACATTTGATTTAATGATTTATAATACATATAATAATAAATACAAATGTTTAATTAAATTATAAACTTAAATAATAATATTTAAGTTTATTAATAATAAAATCTTAGTCATAATTATAAATATATTAAATAAAATATAATAATTAATATATGTAAAATAAAAAGAATATTTCGAGAATATTCTTTTTGAGGTATGATTTGAAGTAAATAGGTTGGAGACGAATGTTATATTTGGTGTAGAAACTGCATCAAAATAGATTTATGGGTTGGAGATGACCTCCATGAATGATGAATTGCTATGAAGTTTATGGCAAACTATGAACTCTAATGGATTTAATCAAAGAATTAAAAACTCAATATCCAAATTATGAAGAGCAATGGTTTTTTTGTTGAATGAAGAAATTTTTGGAAAAATACAATGGTTGAATGAAGAGCGTTAGTTATTTGATTTTATATAACCAACGAGGTCTTTGCGCGATCAGCCAGCCTATCTTGGTTAACTGGGCAATGACATTGTAATATAATTAATTCCAAAATGCAAGTCAAGCAGTCCCTTTGATTAACAGCATCCCGAGTCTTGAGCTGCAATTAAATTGGATTAAACCTCCAATTTAGATTTGATGTAGACGAAGAATTTAATAAGCACAAGAGTTGTTTCTTGATAGGGGCGAGTGATTGTACTTCCATTTGGGTGTTTTCCAATTCAGCCGAGGCAATCCGAGCAGCGTCTACTTCTTCTGATTATTTTGGTCCCGGAGTCGTCTTTGATTTTACAAATTCAACATCTTATCACGACGAATGGTTTTATTGGGATCCATCACACGAGAAGACATCAATCAAGCTGCGCATAGTTTAGCTAAATTTGCTCATTCATGTTCTAAAGAAGTAGTATTGATTGATATTCGGTAGTAATGCAAGTTATCTTTTTTCGAAAAAATCTGTTGTGAATGCAGCCTTCCATTTGGGCTCTTTTGGTGACTTGTTCAACTGGAAAGTTGAGAAAGGCGCTTGAATTAATTTGGCGTTTGAATTAATTTGGAGAAGTTTCTTTTGATATGTTTGGAGCATGCAGTTTGAGCTAAATTCAAATGATATTCCATGGCCACAAACAGTCACCCGAGGATGTCCTCGCCCGAGCAGATAGCACCGGGGAAATATTTTGAAAGTGAATGTGGATGCTGCAGTTTTGAGTCAGATGATCATTTTAGTATTGGGATAGTGGGCAGAGAGAACAATGAGCATCTAAAAGTATTGGTATATGGCCGACTTGGTTTGTGGAGTCGGACGCTTTTAAAAAGCCATTCAATCTGTTAGAGTAGATGCCCTGCAAGCCAACGGTTGGCTAGGGAATTTATCGACTCAAGTGAAATAAACAATCTTTATTTTAATATAATTTAACTTGTAATGGTTTCGTTATACTTTATCTGTATACCCATGCAAGCAGCATAGATAAAGTCCTTGATTATGCTTTAATACAAATGAATCGTAATTCGATGTTGAAACTCATTTGTAAACACTGCATATTCTAAATTCGTTCCTAGTCAATTCAGCCGCCTAAAACATGGATAAAGGTCGCTTGAGCTCGAGACTAGCATCTGTGATGTTGTGTACTGCGTTTCTTGGTAAGGGCATAGAGATGTCCAAACATACAGATGGGTAGTCATATGATGATTATACCGAACAACCCTCCCTCGGACTTTCCAAGTGGTTATCATTCATCGAGAGGATAAGTTCGTGGTTATGATTGTACACCATTAGTCCTTACGACCCGGGACAACACTGAGGCTCTATATGCTAGGGCTGTGCTTTGACTCGTTTACCGGCTCCAGGAGAGTCATCAGGTGGCGAGGTTGGGTACAGTTGCGACACATATAGGAGCCAGTGCATTGTAGTCGGGGATTCACCGCTCACCTACGGGTGTGGATATCCTATGTGATCTAATGAAATAATAGTGCATGGAATCTCTGGCCAGAGTACGAGATGTACGTTGGAGAAGGAGTTCTCCAAATAGTACACGCGATGCTACTATTATAGTTATCACATAGTTATCGAATTAATATGCAACCCTCGATGAACCAATGGTTGCAGATTCGATCGGGATATATGAGATGAAGGGACCGTACTGTACGTTAATCATAATCGACTGGTTCTTGCAGGCACTATCAGTGATACCTAGGGGATCATGGGGCGATGCTACTAGACGCTCTTACCATGATCCGATGGGTGCAATCAGAAATGAGTTCTGACATTCTTAATCAAGGTGTTGATGAAAAGAATGGGGCTAACTAGGGTAAGCCCGAATAAAGGATTATGTCCTGAATCACAAAGAGTTGTGAACCCACGGCTAGCTGTATCCCTGAACCATTGAGGGTCACACAAGCACTGGATCGTTTATTTCCGTTGAGAGAATAAATTCAAGCAGTTGAATTTATATTATGATATAGTAAATTCAAGGAGTTGAATTTATGATAATTAAATTTTGAGAAAATAAATTCAAGGAGTTGAATTTATAAGATAGTAAATTCAAGAAGTTGAATTTATGAAATTTGGAGAGAATAAATTCAAGGAGTTGAATTTATAAAATTTGAGGATTTAATTTATTAAGCTCAAAAGTTGAGTTTATTAAATATTAAATTTTGGAGGTGATAAATTCAAGGAGTTGAATTTATAATTTAAATATTAAATTCAAATGTTGAATTTATAAATGAATTAAATTAAATGTAATGGGTATTTGTATAATGAGCTTGTAGGAATACAAGATCATCATACATATTATTAAGGATCTTAATTGGACTTTAAAAGATTAATTAATTAATTAAACTAGTTGGACTAGAATAATTAATTGATTAAGCCCATTAAGTATTTAATTAAGTTAATGGACCCTAAGCTTATATATTGTATATCAGGCTTAGAGTTTAATTTAATTCATTCATAATTTTTGAAAACCCTAACCTCCATCTCCTAAGGATTTTCGAAAACTCTCCCCTCTCCTATCAAAGAATTTCGGCCACTTTCTTTTGAAGAAAAGTTTGAGCCGTCTCTCGTTTTTATCTCAACGTAAAATATCTTCCAATTTTCTAGTGTAAATTGGAAGAGGAATAAACCATCTAGTCGTGGACCTAATTCGAAGTAGATCGAAGAACGTTCGTATGGATTTACGAAGAGCTATCTCCGCTAACCCCGGAATAGTTGGAGCCAAGTGATTTAATTCACAAAGGTATAATCTTTAATATCCTATGTATGTTTGATTATGAAAATCATACGAGCGTCCAAACATATTTTGATTGTCAAAATAAAATAAAATTTTTAAACTTCCGCTGCGTTTGGGCGTGTAGAAAACCGAGATCCAACACAATCTATACACACTCGTACTCCTTTCGCAGAGGAAGACCATATATCCGA
Organism: Primulina eburnea; assembly: GCF_022965805.1. Classification (NCBI taxonomy): domain Eukaryota; kingdom Viridiplantae; phylum Streptophyta; class Magnoliopsida; order Lamiales; family Gesneriaceae; genus Primulina; species Primulina eburnea. The sequence goes on from NC_133101.1 coordinate 53,736,602, forward strand.
GGTTATTCGTCTACTCAGTTCCAGTTCACAGGGAGTTTCGCTTCTGCACTACCCTTGGTAACGCCAACCAAGTAGCCCACAAACTAGATCACAACAACACGAACTAGCTCGCAGCAGCCTTCTTTCTTGCTGGGATGTATTGTTTTGGGATGCTGTTCCTTTGTTTCTCAGAAAGGCTGTAAATCACTACTTGACGAATGACGATTTGGTAAAGAATTGACGGTTTTTTTTTTTTCAAAAAAAAAAAGAAAGAAAAGTTTCTTTTGCAAATACCCTTCGAAAAACAAAATTTTATCAGATGCTCAAGGTTACAAAAAACCTCCAAGTTCAATATCTTGAACCACAACAGTCTCGAAGTACATATAAACACAACATTCGATACAAGCCTCCTTGCCAAGTAAAATTAACATTAAGAAGATGTGCTACATTTATTTCATGCTGAAGACTTGACAGACGAGGATATCCAACAAAATCAACGCACAGAGCTGCCACCAAATGGATCAGAGGCACGAACCTAGGCTTTATGATTTTTTGCCATTTCATCGACATCAAGTTCCACTTCCAAAACATGTGAATCCTGCCTCTCGCTAAAATGGCTGGAAAAAAAAAAGTTGCATTGCTGCAAAGCATAAGCTCTATAGCAATAGGTAATGCTTAGTATGAAGAGTATATAAAAAGAAATGTGAACCTGTTATTTACAGGTCCATGATCGACAGCATTTCTCAGGCAATATATGACTCGGCCAACTATGTTTGTCATGGTAACTGGACCAAATGTTCGGCTATCATAGGATTCCTGTACAAGCCCAGAAAACAGGATTATCGTCTTTGATCGTATTTTCCATGTTAAACTTTTCTTATTCGAATGATAAAAATCTGATACTTGTGACGTGATAACAGAAGCAAGAACCATTTAAGCACAAAGGACATGCCGGGTTTTGAATAACAGAAATCAGGGACGAGATAATACAACACAACACAAGATTTACATGAATTGGTCATAAAGACCTATATCCAGGCCAAATTGCAAAAACTCAATTAATCACTTTCAATTTGAATCACAATCACCTCCTCTATGCAAAGGTGAAAGTGTATTGGCGTAAATCTGATTAGAAATCATTCCTAAGTTTAAATTAAGATGAAATCATACCAAAGATACGTCTATCTTAACAATATCAAATCTAATTCCTAATACATTCTTTGATTTCTAATAAAATGCATACCTTAGGTTTTAAACTTTCATTGTCGCCTAAAACCCAGCACTGATCCTTCTCGAGGACAAAAGGCTCATCCTTTTCATCAGTAGAAGCCATCTCAAATCCCTCCACAGCAGCCAGCCTCCTCACAAGATACTTGTCTACGTTCAAGGGATCCTTTAGGACTACCACATCTCCAACATAGACTCTCCTGTCAAAAAACATTCACGTGCAGTCAAAATTTCTTCAAACGTCAGTCAAAAATGAGAAGTCTGATACCCCGACCTCAAACATATATGAAACCAAGACAGGCAAGAATCAAAATATGCAGTCGCAGGAGGGAAAATCAGGAAATTATGTAATGTTTGTTCCAGCTTAATCCATATAATAATAACAAAATGGTCAATGCGAAAAATTAAATCCCAATTATATTTTAAGATGCAATGGTAATTTACACCAACCCCTTTGGTCAAGTTAAATCTGCATATGTAGAAAAATATTCTCGGTCAATATCCAACAAAAATAAAATAGGTAACAATACGACTGATATGCTAATGGACGAGAAAATTAGACCAATGTCCAAATCCAATATACAGAAATAAAATAAATGTAAAAACACTGAATATTTTTGTATAAAACCTACGTTGGATCAGCAGCTGGAATTTTCCGAACGAGAAGAGTTCCCCCCTGAGTCCCAATGGTTGATGCCATCTCCTCTCCTTTGTTCCAATGCAAGAATGTCAACTTTCCTTGGAAAAGATTTTTCCATATGGTATCAAATATTTCAGTGTCTGCAATTTGACCTCCTACATAGATCTGTGCAGAAGATTATATCAAAGAAAGTTACACGAAACATCTTCAAACACCAAATTTAGAATTCCCGGGTGATAATACAGAACAGTTAAAGATAAATGCTCTAAAATGTGCAGAACAGATAGAGCAAACACATAATAACAAGCCCTTCTTCTTAAAATTTTATAACAGAAGTTGCTCACGCAAAAGAAAGCAACAGCTCTCACAACCGTTTAGAGCAGAATCGATGCTAAAATATTGAATGATACAATATTTTGCCAACAAGGTGACATAAAATAGAATACAATGCCTACATGGCCTCTCCTCAACATTAGGCTCTAACAGCCAACCTTGCACACTCACTGCCAACCTTGTACACTCTACTACATCTCTTTTGCCGACTTCAGGTCTCATAGATTTTTCCTTCACTCTTAACAAAACTGCATTAACTAATACATAAAGTCCACAGACCATGATGTTCCTTTTTAAGTTATAAAGACATTTACTACCAAAAGCAACCCCATGGTGCAGTCACGCTCCCAATCAGAGGCAGACAGATATTTTCCCTTTCGTTTTGTGCATCATCCATGCATAAGTTGTGCGACACAAACTCTCGAAAGATTAGTGTCATCAGAACTCAGAACCAGGCTCTTCTATGAGAACAATTTAATACACAGGAGACAATGACAAAGAAACACACAAGCTATATGGTATGATATAAGGATCTATAACAATAATATGGCAAAAAAAAAAACGAAAAACCATGGAAACAGAGGCCCTAAGCAGAGTGAAGGGAAGAATAAGTTGCTAAAGCCAAAGGCCTCCAACAAAACATTACTGAAGCCTTTCAGGAATATTGAATAGTAAAACAGTAAAACTTATCCATTTTCCACCCAAAAAAGTGATTGATGAATAGAACCGGGGAATCAGCTACCCCTTAATTTATCTCGCTACAACTACTAAAAGTTTAAAGCTTAATATAACATATGCTAGAAATCAAAAGGAGTTTCAAAGGATATGTTGATTTTATATCTAAAACTTTAACAGGCTAGCGTTCTCAGCAATAAAAACATTCTTTTATCTATCCTCTTCCCGAGTTTCTGACCCACGGAATGGGTTCATTATTTCGAGCTAACCCAGTAAAGAAACATTTTCACTATTGTTTTATCCACTAACAAAAATATAATTTTTTCACAAATGTTACCAATTAAAACAAGAAACGATTCAATCTTTACAGAATTTGTAAGAATCCAACATTCCCACAAATTATATTAGGATAAATACAGCAGAATCCAAAACCACACTTCAAAACAAACAAAGGAATACAAAAAAAGAAAAACTCCACGATCAGCTGAAGGACTCGCCTTTCGGCTGAGAGAGACGGAGTAGTCCAGTTTGCTGGCAATGTAGCGGAACCAAGTAGAGGGCGCAACCATCTCGATTTCAGCTGGATGAATTTTTTAACGCTGCAATTTCCCTTAAACCCTCGAAATCTTCCCCCCCTCTAATTTGGGGGTTCAATCCAATTTCTGTGGGCAAGTTTGTGTTTCGTATGCAATCCCCCAACTCTGGGACTTTTTAAATAAATATTATAATAAATATAATAATGAGTCGTAAATTACTTTGGTATTTTATTTAAATTATGAGAAAACTAAATATATGTATCGAAAAATATGAAAAATAAAATAAAATTTTGCAATAAAAAATTGATTAATTATATAAAATTAATCAGTAATCATATTAATTGTGTTAAATATAATACATTAATCAGTAATCATATTAATTGTGTTAAACATTGTATTATACGAGGATTACGTAGCTAAAATTAGAAAATAGGTAAAAAGTTGTGTGAGACAGTCTCACGAATCATATTTTGTGAGACAGATCTCTTATTTGGATCATCCATGAAAAAATATTACTTTTTATACTAAGATTATTACTTTTATTGTGAATATTTGTAAGGTTGACATATCTCACAGATAAAGATTTATGAGATCGTCTCACAAAAAACCTACTCTAGAAAATATAACTAAAGTAACAATCATAATGAATTTTTAATATGATTGTCAAAATTAAAGTTAAAACAAAATTTTAGTGACTAACCAAATTTCCAACATAATTTATTTAGTCTCAAATTCAATTTTATTAATTCATATATCTATTTTTTTAAATCTATTTTACCAGATAATTTAAACTATTTCAATTTTAATTCTTTCATAAAATATCTGTTAAAAAGAGTGTGCAAATAAAATGAATGTTTTTATGTTCAATTTTTAAAATTTAATTTTTGTTAAAAAAAATTATTATATCAAAACATACTATTTTTTCTAAACCATGTTTCCATAAAACTAATCTGAAAAATATTATACTTTAACAAAATGTATTGATTTAATATATTATTCATTTTAATAATTATAACAGTGAGTTGTAAATTTATTAGATAATACGAAGAATATTATATTTATCAAAACATAGAAAAAAATAAAAGACCAATTTGAATTCGATTTTAAGATGTAATTTAAGTTATTTTATCTGAAATTTATGATATGTGAATAATCCAATATGTGAATAATCATGAAGATGAACAAACCATTCCATGGCCAGATGATGGGGGCGTAGATGGAAGTTTAGTGCAAGACGAAGGTGTAATCCAAATCAAATAACTCCATATACAAATAATGATGAACAAACGAGGCACGATTTCTTTGTGGATAGCTATCATGATGAGGATTGTAAGGTTCTATAATTAATTATGCGATAATTTGACATAATTAGAATAATTATTGAGTTAATTAATTAATATAATTATTTATATCAAATAAATTCAAGAAATATTTTTAAAATATGTATTTTGGATGTCAAAGATTTGAATGATATAAAATACATATTGAGTTAAAATAATGTATGAGAGCAAAATAAATGATAACCAAAATAAATTGGCATACGTTACTATTATTACTAAGTATAATATACACATATACTGATATACATATGTACACCCATTTCTCATTCCAGGTGAAGAACAAGAAAACCCATCTCCAACCTCTTTTTTCCTGTCATCACTGTAGTAGCAACCGAGAATCGCCATACTTCTTCGGCTAATGTCCAAACTCAACATTCTTGAAGGATTTTGTTCCCCACATCTGTAGCTTCGATTTGAGCCATGATTGTTGTTTTCATGCTCGTTTCTGTCTAGATAGAGCTCTGTTCGTGAATTATTTTATGCTAAATTTTCCACCTTTTTCCTTAGGCGATTTGCTTCGATTTCTTGGTTTTTTTCGTGGTTTTTGATAAAGATTTGAAGCTTAATATGTTGGTTTTTCCGTGTTATATATATATATATATATATATGTGTGTGTGTGTGTGTGTGTGTATGTATATGTATGTATATATCAAATATGAAATATTAATATGAAAATAGTTAGCAAAATGATCTTGGTATATTTTCTTTAAAAAAAAAACTATTGTTCCTAGCGTAGTTAAAATAGGTGAGTTATTTTTCGAAAAAAAAGTTTAACCAATATCATTTTTCAAATTTTATATATTATTTAAATTAATATGTAACCACACAAAAATCATTATTTAAAAAATTTAAAAAAAGAAATGGCTTGCACTCGTGGAGATACTAATATCTGACGTGGGAGAATTAAAAATGAAGTGACTGATAACTTTACCTTTTATGTATCTGGTATAAAGAATTTGATATTATGGACATATTGAATCTTGTAATATTTTTTTAAAAAAAATCAGAATATGCTTAAATCTCTATATATATTTATAAAAAAAAAAGTAAAATTAGAATTGGCTTGAATCTATATAAATCCTTGTAAAAAAAATGGGTTGGGCTACAGCCTAGGACGAGCCAAGCATAGGTTCGTCCTTGTCATCGGTAGTTTCCAGGTTCACATCTGAAATTTCCAGCTCAACATCTGTCATGATACATTGGACCTTATCGTCATCACTCTCACGAGAGGATGGCTCTGAAATGGACTGGTCTGGATCTAATTCGCCCCATTTTTTTGACTGCTTCTTACCATCTTTCTTTGGCCTGTTGCAATCTGAATCAAAATGATATTTTTTCCCCCCAGTTAAAACAAGCTTGATTATCATCAACTTGGTCATTTTTACGATAATAATTAAATTTAGATTGATTTTTTTTCATGAATTTGCCAAATTTCTTTAACAAATAAAGACATGGAATCATTGCTTATCTAGTCGGAAAATTTTCTACTAGATGCTTCTTCATTTGCGGTTAGAGTTGGGGCGGCTAGAGCTTTGGTTGGTTGTGAAGTGGATGGTTTCTCTTCTATCCAGATCCCTAGCTCAAACTCATATGTTTTGAGGTCAGCATATAGATCTTGCAACTCAAGTTTGTTGAGATATTTGGACTCTCTCATAGTCACCGTCTTCAGTCTTCACGTCTCATTATCTGGACAGTGCTTTCATAACCTTCAGTGCAATCTCACGATTAGAGTATTCTTTACCAAGAGAAGCAAGTTAAATAATGATACTACTGAATCGTTCATCGAACTCATTATGAGTCTCCTCGGGCTTCATCTTGGCGTTTTCGAACTTTTGGATTGCAAACAGTTAACTTGTTTTTCTTGGTTTGATAATTGACCTCGTAGAGTGGGGTCAACTTCTCCCGTATCTCTTTGGCTGTTGTACAAGTCTTGATCTTACTGAACATGTTATTGTCTAGAGTTTTGTATAAGATGTTCTTTGCCACTTTGTCAAGGTTTGCTCTCTTCTTGTCATCAGTCATCCACTTTGACCAGTGTTTCTCGATCATTTGTAGAGCATCATCATATATTGCAACTGTTATATTGAATTTAAGTATCTTCATTGGACCATCAGTGATGACATGCCACATGTCATCATCCTGAGTAGCTAGATATGTCTGCATATATATTTTTCAATTATCATAATCTTCTATAGAAAAAATCAGAATTTTGTTAAACGATGCCATTTAAAAATATAGTTATCAAAGTTCAAGAAAAAACCTGCTCTGATACCACATGTTGGGATAAGGTTGGATTTTAGAAGGGGTGAATAAACTCTTGTAAATTTTCTTTGTTTTTGAACTGTTCTTGACATTTTTCAGGCAGTTATGAAATATTTTTAAACGACTAGATTTGCTGGACCACTAAAGAGTATAAGTGCGAAGACGATCCAACTTGATTAGTGATGTAACAGTTTAACAATAAACAACTTGAAATGAGATTTGTGGGAATGTTAGTGTCTAATGTAATAATAAAAGTATTTTTATGGATGTTTGAAGATAAAACTTCTATGTCACCCTTTCTTCCACTTAATAAAATTTTCACTAAAATACTTTGGTTTTACGTTGTCTTGTAACAACTCACTTCAATTAGGATTATCACTACTTAATTGAAACTCTTAGAGATGACTTTAGACTTCAGGATATTTAAGAACCCTTGGTTAATCAGACAACAAATATAAAAGCCAACGGTCAGACTTGACGGCTTGAGTTGTTGGTGAGACACAAGTTGATCCTTGATGATCTGATATGATTCTGATAAGCGTGTTATAGGTTGATCAAATTTTAAGTATTTCTTTTAGGAGTGCTTAGAAATCTTGATAATGCAGATTGAAAGATGAGCGAGAGTTGTATATTTGGTACTTCTTGAAGCTGAATCTGCATCTATAAATAGTTGAAAGCTTCCAATGGTCGGATAAAAATTTTCAACGATCACTTATACTAGTTCCCGACAGAATGAACTTGTCTCTGTTAGGCAAAGTATGTATCATTAAATTCTCATTTATAGAATGGATACTCTTCTGTATGCTATAACTGATAGTGTTTAGAACAATTGGAAGTAAAGTATCCACTTTCACTATAAGAAAAAAAGGCGAGACAACGATTTTTAACCGTTGTCGTAGGTCAAAAAAACTGTTGTTAAAGCCCATGTGGTTAAATGATGGGCTCAAAGACAATGGTGAAAAACCGTTGTCGCAGACATCAAAGACGACGGTGAAAAACCGTTGTCGTAGGTCTTGTAAAACTGTTGTTAAAAGCCCTGTGGTTAAAGAGTGTGCTCAAAGACAACGGTGAAAAACCGTTGTCGCAGACATCTAAAGACGACGGTGAAAAACCGTGGTCGTAGCATTGAAAAATCGTTGTTAAAAAAACGTTGCGACGGTTCTTCTAAACAAAACAGTCGCTATTAGCGACGGGTTTCTGCATTCTGTCGCAATTTAGCGATGGGTTTTATTAAGCTGTCCGTCGCTACTTAGCGACGGTAGCGACGGTTTGTCTTATGATTTCCGTCGCTATTGTTTTTCGTAAAATAAAAAAAATTTAGGGTTTGTTGAAAAATATATTTAAAATACGTGTATTGAATATTTGAATGTTGAAAATAAGAGTTGTAAATATTGAAAATTAGTTTGTGATGATGTAGGTAAATGATGTATTTTATTTTTGGATTATTTGTAAAGATTTCCTAAAAATAGATCTCTCATTTATGAAGAAAATCACAATTGAGTAGAGAGAAAAATATTATAAAGTGTGTAGTTTGCTAAATTTTGAGAGTTTGAGATTTTTACTTTTTACCATAAATTTTTACTTTTTCACAACACGTTTTCAGCACGAAGCTCTAAAAGTCCTCCGTCCTTTTCCAAGCTCCAAACAGAAGAAAAAAGTAACAAAATTAATAATATTTATTTTACTGTTATTTATTTATTGTGTATATATTTAATATAATATAATATTATTATTAATAATAAAAATAAATTTTTCAAAAACTTGTTATAAATCCTGGGAGGATGTTAAGACGACATCCCACACTCTCTGTAAGAGATACGACAAGTATAAAAGCCTGTAAGGTTTTTAAACAAAATAAATTATAACACTTCATTATAATAATGTGATATGATATACATAATTTTTTAACATGTCTAATATTATATACATCATATTATTACCGTAAAATTATACAAATACATACATTATTTTTTTGTACACCAACGGTCATAAACGGTAACAAAACGGCTAGTTTTTGCCCTATAAATATGATCTCACAAACTCTTTCAATCACTCCAACTTTCTCTTCTTCTCTAAAAATTATTCTTCATTAAAATTTTCGAAGAAAAAGAAGATGGCTTTCTCAAGGTTATTTTTAATTATTTTGGTTATCATACTCACGAGTCTTTTATTTATCGGAGAATATCCTCCTCGTGTGTTTTCTTTATTTTTACAAATGCTTGTACTTGTTGTTTATCCATTACTTTGTATTGCAATATTCATTAACTAATAAAATGCATCGTAATTTTTTTTAGTACCACCATGTCAAATTTAACAAAGCTCGAATTTGTTGCGCTCGACATCACGGGGGAAAATTATATGCCATGGACTCTCGATATAGAAATGCATCTTGAGTCATTGGGTCTAAGTGAGGCCATAAAAGAAAATGGCATATCGACATCACAAGAAAAAGAAAAAGCCATTATATTTTTGCGTCGACATCTCGACGAGGGATTGAAATGTGAATATTTAATTGAAAAAGATCTCATGGCTTTATGGAAAGGATTGAAAGAAAGATTTGAACATATAAGGGAAGTTATACTTCCGACCGCCCGTGATGAATGGAATATGTTAAGATTCCAAGATTTTAAGAAAGTCAGTGATTACAATTTAGTGATGTATCGAATAATCTCGCAGCTAAAATTTTGTGGACATGAGGTCACAGAATCGGAAATGCTTGAAAAACATTTTCCACGTTTCATGCATCAAATATTACTCTACAACAACAATATAGAGTACGTGGATTTGCGAGATATTCTGAACTCATCGCCTGTCTTCTTGTGGCGGAAAAAAAAAACGAGCTATTAATGAGAAATCATCAGTCCCGACCCACTGGATCAACAACATTTCCAGAAGTAAATGCTGTAAGTAAAAATGAATTTAAACCTCGAAACCAAAATCAAATTCAAAGACAAGATTTTGGTCGAGGTCGAGGTCGTGGACGTGGACGTAGAATTGGCCGTGGTCGTGGTCGAGGCCGTGGTTTTGAAAACAATAGAGATAGTTATTTTCATAACTCATCTCAAAAGAGCGTCCCAAACCATCCACAGAAAAGACATCATGAGAATACAAGTGTTAATGAGAATCACTCAAAAAGATATGAAAGTTCTTGTTTCAGATGTGGTACTCCAGGACATTGGTCCCATATTTGTCGAGCCCCTGAGCATCTTTGCAAACTTTATAAAAAATCATTAAAAGGAATGAAAAGGAGACCAACTTCACTGAACGCAGTGACCGTTTGAGTGATTCAACTCATTTTGATGCTGGTGATTTTATGAATGATTTTTCTGGAAATGATCAATATGTTGATGTGATAGAAATGAACAATATTGATGCTGCAGATTTTCTAAATGATTTCTCTGAAAATGAACAATATAGTGGTAGAATATAAATGTACAATAATTTATTTTTCATGTATTCATATAATAATGTTTTATTGTATAATTATGATATGTGTTATATTTAAATATATATATTGACAGTAATTTTATTTCATTGCATATTTTTATATGAAAGAGTTTGAGTGCCCATCTCAAGGAGTAAAGGATGGAAAACAGAGTGTAAATAATAATAGGCGTTGTATCAGAAATTAGAAACAAGAACCAAATGTAAGGCGAGATTAAGAATTCGAAGGAAAAAAATGAAATTCAGAGAGTAGCGATTTTTTGAAATTGAATATAATCATGAAATTATTGATGAAAGCCAAAGATATTTGCTAAGATTAGCTCGTAAAATTTCATACGCTCAGGGTGAAACTTTAAGAGCAATGTCAGAGGCTGGGATAAAACCTTTTAGTGTATTGTCATATATGAAAAAACAATCACATGGAGTGGAGAATTTAAGCTTTATTCGAAAAGATGCTTAATAATTATTTGAAATGTGTCACAAAGGGGCATTCAAGAGTTGAAAATGGTGATTCTTTTGAGTTGATGCGGTATTTCAAAACCAAGTCAAAATGATGAAAATTTATTTTACTGGGATATTCAAATGGATGGAAATGGTCGTGTAGTGACCCGTTCCAGAATCACCTACTAATCAGAACTTAAGCATGCAATTAACTTAATAAAACTGAATCAGATAAACAGCGGAAAAACAACATATACAGCCCGATCGAATCAGTAAGTACGAATACTAAAACAACCAAATCAAACTAAATCCCAAGAATAAAATACCAGCAACTACAGGTCAACCCCTGCTAGCTCCCTGTCCTCTCCCTCCTGGACCGTCCAACCTGAGACCTGCCCCATCGAATAGGGTGTCCAAAACAGAGATAAACCGAGGACGTGAGCATAAAACGCTCAGTACCGAAAGAATGAGTATACAAGACTATGACATGCATGTATGCAAAATGTACTGGATACCAGGGTCTGGGTATAACGAAAAACTGCTCAGGCAAATGACGTCAAGGTATGTAGCACTCTGCGCCGTCGCACCAGGAGGTGGCTCCCATACCATAACCTGTGGATATACCGGTATCCTGACCACCGTCGGCCAACGGGGTCCAACCATCCACAACAACCGAGGGCTGAGCACCCTCTGAACAGGCTATCTCAAAAGATAAACAGGCCCAACATGATTATGCAAATGCCGCATAATAAACCATGCATCATATGTCAGATAATAATGCAACACATAAACATGCAATACATAGTAAAGCATACTCAACCAGGATATCTCGGATAGTACTTCCGTACCTCAAACCAGTAGATCCTAGTAATCAGCCCTAGAATCAAGCCTACAATCCAAGTGATACCATATCACTAAACCACATCTAAAAGCCTTAACTAGACTAATAGATACTTCCAAATCTCAAGGGAACCTAGAACCATACCTGCGTCCGTAGTCAGCCCACTGATGCCGCTAGCTCCCAACTAGAGCACAGCTCCGCTACAAAGCCAGTAGCTCCCTGCTAGTGCCCGAACCTCGGGAAAAGCTAGAAACCCATCAGAAACGACTAAAACGCTCTGGAACTCTCGGAATTGGTAATTGAAAAGTGAAGCCTCGCGCCTCTATTTATAGACAACGATCGGACGATCCGATCCACTTCGGAAGATCCGATCCTGTGCACTTCGGACGATCCGATCCACTTCGGACGTTCCGAACTCTGCATGTCTTCCACGTGTCCAGCCACCTGTCTTCGGACGATCCGAACCTCTTCGGACGATCCGAACCCTGACACGGTCTACTGTTGACAAGACTCGGTCTGACACCGAACCGAACGGTCCATCCGAACCCACTTCGGACGATCCGAACCTCTTCGGACGGTCCGATCCTGGTTCGTTCCTTCCGAACTCGCAGAATATAATTAATCCAATAATTACTCAATTTAGGCATCGGGATACTACATTCTCCCCCTCTAAAAAGGATTTCGTCCGCGAAATCGAGTCTGAAGAATAACAATTCTGAACAATCAATACATTCATCTCAAGAATGAATTACAAATTGAAAGCCCAACTGAAATTACAATCATAACTGAAAATGCTACAACTAGAACAACTCAGGATGCTCTGACCGCATGCGACTCTCTAGTTCCCAAGTAGCTTCTTCAGTACCTCGGCGCTGCCACTGCACTAAGACAAGAGGAATAGTCTTATTCCGCAGTACCTTATCCTTCCGGTCTAAGATCGAAACCGGTCTTTCTACAAAAGACAAATCCGGATTCAACTGAACTTCTGTCGGATGCAAAACATGGGACTCATCCGCTACGTATCGTCTCAACAAGGACACATGAAACACATTGTGAACACTAGACAGATACGGTGGCAAGGCTAATCTGTAGGCCAAATCTCCCACACATTCCAAGATCTCAAAAGGACCAATGAATCTCGGAGATAGCTTACCCTTGAGTCCAAATCTCAGAATCCTCCGAAAAGGTGATACCTTGAGAAACACTTTCTCGCCTGCATCAAAATGAAGAGGCCTGCGCTTGGTGTTCGCATAACTCGCTTGTCGATCCTGAGCAGTCTTAATCCGCTGCTTGATCACAAGAACTTTATCCTTGGCCTGCTGAATCAATTCTGGACCCTCGACCTGTCGTTCTCCGACTTCCTCCCAGAACAGAGGAGTACGACAACGTCGACCATACAACGCTTCAAACGGAGACATACCAATACTCCTATGAAAGCTGTTGTTGTATGCAAACTCTATCAGTGGCAAATGATCCTGCCAAGCTGGCCCGAAATCCATCACACAAGACCTCAACATATCCTCAAGCGTACGAATAGTCCTCTCTGACTGTCCGTCAGTCTCTGGGTGATACGCAGTGCTCAAACTCAAAGTAGTGCCCAAAGCTTGCTGAAAGCTACCCCAAAATCTAGACGTAAATCGAGGATCTCTGTCACTAACGATACTCACAGGCACACCATGAAACCGTACAATCTCCTGAATGTACAACCGTGCCATCCGATCGAAAGTGAAATCTCTGTTATACGGAAGAAAATGGGCAGACTTGGTAAGCCGATCTACTACAACCCAGATAGCATCTCTATTCCCCACAGACATAGGCAAGTGAGTCACGAAGTCCATCGTGATATGCTCCCACTTCCACTCCGGAATAGGAAGATTCTGCAACAAACCTCCAGGTCGTCGATACTCTGCCTTTACCTGCTGACAGACCAGGCACTTGGAGACATACTGATAAACATTGCGTTTCATACCTTTCCACCAAAATCGAGTCCTTAAATCTTTATACATCTTGTTGCTCCCCGGATGAACACTCAACTTGCTACGATGAGCCTGGGACAAAATCTCCTCCCTCAAAGTGTCATCCTCCGGTACAACAACACGACCAGATAAGCACAAAAGACCCTGAGACTGATAGTGGAAACCAGAAGTATTATCTCCATCAGCCAACCGAGCTAATTTCTGAACCTTAGAATCAGACATCTGAGCATCTCTAATCCGAGAGTACAACACTGGTTCAGACAAAATAGTAGCCACACGGATACTCTCTGATCCCTTCCGATGCTTATAATTGAATCCCATCGAACAGAAATCCTGAATAATCCCAGATACAGCACAAGTCTGAAGAGCAGACAATCTCACCTTGCGACTAAGAGCATCAGCCGTGAGATTCGCAGATCCTGGATGATACTTGATCTCACAATCATAATCCTTGAGTAGATCCATCCAGCGACGCTGACGCATGTTCAACTCTGCCTGAGTGAACAGATACTTCAAACTCTTATGATCGGTGAAAATCTCAAATCGCTCACCATACAGATAATGGCGCCAGATTTTCAAAGCAAAAACGATCGGTGCTAATTCCAGATCATGAACAGGATAGTTCTCCTCATGAGGCTTCAACTGCCTCGACGCATAAGCAATCACATGCTCATTCTGCATCAAAACACACCCTAGACCCTGCAAAGAGGCGTCGGTGTAAACACTAAAACCACCAGATCCAGCCGGTAAGGCCAAAACAGGCGCAGATGTCAACCGTCTGCGAAGCTCCAAGAAACTCTCTTCGCACTCTGATGTCCACTCAAATGAAACATCTTTCCGAGTGAGCTGAGTAAGTGGCTTAGCAATCTGAGAGAAGTTGACAATGAAGCGGCGATAATACCCAGCCAATCCCAGAAAACTGCGGATCTCGGCTACTGTCGTCGGACGCGACCAGTTCAATACCGCCTCCACCTTGCTCGGGTCAACTGAAACTCCCTCGCTAGAAATAACATGACCAAGGAATACAACCCTGTCAATCCAAAACTCGCATTTACTCAACTTCGCATAAAGCTGATTCTCGCGAAGTGTCTGTAAAATAATTCTCAAGTGTTGTACGTGTTCTCGCTGATCACGCGAATAGATTAAGATATCATCTATGAACACCACAACAAATTTATCCAAGAAGTCTCGAAATACCCGATTCATCAGATCCATAAAAACTGCTGGTGCATTCGTCACCCCAAAAGGCATAACCAGAAACTCATAATGCCCATACCGGGTCCTGAATGCAGTCTTTGATATATCTCCCTGATGAACTCGAAGTTGATGATAACCAGACCTTAAATCGATCTTGGAATACACAGAGGTACCTTGCAGTTGATCAAATAAATCATCAATCCGTGGCAACGGATACTTATTCTTTATCGTAGCACGATTCAACTGCCGATAATCTATGCAGAGCCGCATAGAACCATCCTTCTTTTTGACAAAAAGAACTGGTGCTCCCCACGGGGACACACTGGGTCGAATATACCCCTTGTCAAGAAGATCCTGCAACTGCTGTTTCAATTCTTGCATCTCTGATGGAGCTAAACGATAAGGAGCTCTGGAGATTGGTGCCGTGCCTGGCACTAAATCAATGCTGAAATCCACTTCCCGAACTGGAGGAAAACCAGGAATCTCCTCGGGAAAAACATCCGGAAAATCGCAAACCACTGGAATGTCACTGACCCCGACACTGTCTGCGGACGAATCAATAGCATAGATAAGGTAGCCTTCCCCGCCCGACTCTAAGGCACGACAGGCTTTCAGAGCAGAAACCACAGGCATCGGGGGTCGCGCTCCCTCTCCATAGAAAAACCAACTGTCGCCCTCCACTGGACGAAACTGCACGAACTTCTGGTAACAGTCCACAGTAGCTCTATACACAGTCAGCACATCTATTCCCAGAATGCAATCAAAATCCTCCATCGCAAGAATCATCAAATTAGCAGTTAAGATATTACCCTCAAACTCTAGAGGACAACCCATCACTAGACGTTTAGCTAACACCGAATGACCCATCGGTGTGGAAACAGATACCACAATGTCCAAAGAAGTGAAAGGTAAAGCATGACGCTTAGCAAACCTCGCAGATATAAATGAATGCGATGCACCAGTATCAATGAGAACGTAAGCAGGTAATCCACATAAATTACAAATACCTGCAATAACTCTCTCGTTCTCCTCAGCAGCCTGATCCTGGTTAAGAGCAAAGACCTGCCCTTGAGTACGCGGTCGGAGGTTAGAGCCCTGAGTAGACTGTCCCTGCTGTGGCCTCTGATGAACTGAAGCCTGAGAACCAGATCCTGATCCTCCACCCATCTGTGGACAATCTCTCTTCATGTGGCCCATCTCACCGCACCTGAAACAAGCACCCGCAACTCTGCGACAACGCTCTGTCGGATGGTCCTTCCCGCAATGCTGACACGGGCCCTTCTTCTTCCCAAAATGGTGAACTCCTCCAGATCCAGAGGAAGAAGAAGTAGATCCAGCCTTCTTAAATGATTGGGCACGGGGACCCAAAGAACTAGTAGGACGAGCAGACTGCATGGCTCGACCCCTCAGCAAACTGCCCTCTGCCTGGCGACAACGGTTCACAAGGCCCTCATACGACGTCGGATCATCACAGACCACGACCCGATCATAAATCTCCTGATTGAGGCCCTGAAGAAAATGATTATACTTGGCCACCGCATTGTCACTGACGTGCGGAACATATGGGAGCAACTCAAAGAACTTCCGCTGATACTCATCAACAGACAAACTCCCCTGCTTCAGATTGATCAACTCAATCGCCTTGGTCTGCAGAAGAGCTGGCGGAAAGTAAAGCAGCATGAAAGCAGCTCGGAAATCGGCCCAAAGAACTCGGCCCTGACGCTGAACTATCGGTGCAGAGGTAGACCTCCACCACTTACGTGCACCGCCCTCCAGCAAGAAATCAAGGGTATCCATCTGCTGCTCCGCCGAGCATTGGAAAGACTTGAAACAGCTCTCCATCCTCTCAAGCCAGTTCTCCGCAACATCCGGAGTCTCGCCGTCCGAAAGAGGTTTCGGCCCCATCTGCAAGAACCTATGCATACTGAAACTCCGAGGCTCATCTCGTCGGTGTGGACGACGTTCCCGATGCTCTCGACGACGCTCCCGATCGTCGCGGTCTCCCCAGCGTCCCACGCTGCCATGACTACTAGCATCGTCGTCAAAACCAGACATCTCAGCAAAAAGTCACCAGAGATTAGACCCAAAAGAACAGTTCTAAATCCCAAAATCTTAATGCATGCTCTGATACCATAAATGTAGTGACCCGTTCCAGAATCACCTACTAATCAGAACTTAAGCATGCAATTAACTTAATAAAACTGAATCAGATAAACAGCGGAAAAACAACATATACAGCCCGATCGAATCAGTAAGTACGAATACTAAAACAACCAAATCAAACTAAATCCCAAGAATAAAATACCAGCAACTACAGGTCAACCCCTGCTAGCTCCCTGTCCTCTCCCTCCTGGACCGTCCAACCTGAGACCTGCCCCATCGAATAGGGTGTCCAAAACAGAGATAAACCGAGGACGTGAGCATAAAACGCTCAGTACCGAAAGAATGAGTATACAAGACTATGACATGCATGTATGCAAAATGTACTGGATACCAGGGTCTGGGTATAACGAAAAACTGCTCAGGCAAATGACGTCAAGGTATGTAGCACTCTGCGCCGTCGCACCAGGAGGTGGCTCCCATACCATAACCTGTGGATATACCGGTATCCTGACCACCGTCGGCCAACGGGGTCCAACCATCCACAACAACCGAGGGCTGAGCACCCTCTGAACAGGCTATCTCAAAAGATAAACAGGCCCAACATGATTATGCAAATGCCGCATAATAAACCATGCATCATATGTCAGATAATAATGCAACACATAAACATGCAATACATAGTAAAGCATACTCAACCAGGATATCTCGGATAGTACTTCCGTACCTCAAACCAGTAGATCCTAGTAATCAGCCCTAGAATCAAGCCTACAATCCAAGTGATACCATATCACTAAACCACATCTAAAAGCCTTAACTAGACTAATAGATACTTCCAAATCTCAAGGGAACCTAGAACCATACCTGCGTCCGTAGTCAGCCCACTGATGCCGCTAGCTCCCAACTAGAGCACAGCTCCGCTACAAAGCCAGTAGCTCCCTGCTAGTGCCCGAACCTCGGGAAAAGCTAGAAACCCATCAGAAACGACTAAAACGCTCTGGAACTCTCGGAATTGGTAATTGAAAAGTGAAGCCTCGCGCCTCTATTTATAGACAACGATCGGACGATCCGATCCACTTCGGAAGATCCGATCCTGTGTACTTCGGACGATCCGATCCACTTCGGACGTTCCGAACTCTGCATGTCTTCCACGTGTCCAGCCACCTGTCTTCGGACGATCCGAACCTCTTCGGACGATCCGAACCCTGACACGGTCTACTGTTGACAAGACTCGGTCTGACACCGAACCGAACGGTCCATCCGAACCCACTTCGGACGATCCGAACCTCTTCGGACGGTCCGATCCTGGTTCGTTCCTTCCGAACTCGCAGAATATAATTAATCCAATAATTACTCAATTTAGGCATCGGGATACTACAGGTCGTTTGTCTAATTTTTTCTATAGAGACAGTCAAGCGAGAGTTGATTATGAGTACTTCGGTGACGTGATTTCTTTTGATACGACTTATCAGACTAATAAGTATAATTTGATATGTGCTCCATTTGTTGGCATAAATAATCATAGAGATAATGTGATGTTTGGGTTAGCTTTTATATATCTGATGAGACAGAGACTTCGTTTCTATGTTATTCAAAACATTAATTCTTGAATCCATGGGAGGACAACAACCAGAAACGCTTTTTACTGATCAATGTCAGGCAATGATGAATGCTATTGAATCAGTGTTTCCCTGTTCACAACATTAACTTTGCCAATGACACATTTCAAAAAATGCTCCATCACATTTAGGTAGTATGAGCCTCAATCCTTCATTTAAAGTAATGTTCACAAAATGTATGCAATTTTGTGATTCTAAAGAAGAATTTAATATAGTGTGGGCAAAAATGAATAATGACTTTTGTCTTCAAGACCATCCATGGCTCAAGGGAATGCACAAATTAAGGTTCAAATGATCAACGTCATTCAATACGGGCAATTTTTGTGTGGGTCTTAAAGCTACTTCTAGAAGTGAGTCTACGTATTTTGTTTCGAAAGACAGGGGAAAGAAAACTTTTAATTTATTTGAGTTTGTGAAAAAAGTCTGAAACAATTCAGAAACGGTGGCAGATGAATGAAAATAAAGAGGACTATAGATGCCAACATAAAATTCCTTCAATTGTGGTGAAAAATCAGTCATTGTTGCAATATGCTGCATTTTGTTTACACA
This sequence comes from Primulina eburnea, assembly GCF_022965805.1. Taxonomy (NCBI): domain Eukaryota; kingdom Viridiplantae; phylum Streptophyta; class Magnoliopsida; order Lamiales; family Gesneriaceae; genus Primulina; species Primulina eburnea. The sequence continues at coordinate 53,755,761 of NC_133101.1, forward strand.
CTTGAAATTCACAAAATATTTGAAAAGGAGTTGGTGAATTCTTTGAACATTGAGTTTGATTCCTTGCCTGCAGTATCTGACAATCCGTTGAAGTTTGATATAAGATCTCTTGGACAATCAGAACAAATTCGAAATGTTACGTTTGATGTGGTAAATAACGAGATCGAATGCACTTGTCATTATTTTGAAATGGCAGGAATCTTGTGTAGACACATATTGTTTGTTTTAAACTTTATGAAAGTGCATGAAATACCATCAAAAAACATAAAAATGAGATGGAAAAAAGTGCTAACAAATAGGAATCAGTATAGTGAAAAATCTAATGGGAATGTGAGCAAGAGTCTGATGTTGTGTACAAGAATCAAATGATGAGGCTTCGTTATGATCTTCTCACCAAAAGTTTGGTTCACACTGATATGAAAAAATTGATAAGAAGAAGTCTTCAGGCTTTTCCATAGAGGTAAATGAGATGCTTGAAAACTTGGACTTAAATGATGCGATTGTTGTTGGTGAAGATGATCGTGACATGGATCGAATAGTTGTGTGTGATCCCTCTTTTGTTAAATCAAATAAAGTTTTAAGGGGAAGTTGGTGAAAAATCTCCAATGAAAACATTTCTTTGGCTTCACTCTCTACCCACAAAATTGTGGTACTATGTCATACAAAATGTGGTACACTTCATGTGGAAATGTAGTACTAAAAAAGTACCTAGGAACTGAACACAAAAAAAAAAATGACGGCTGGGGACTGAATCTAAATTTCCCGAAGTTAATTAATAACTCTTCTATGATTTTATCACAAAAAATAGAATAATAAATGAAACTTTTAAATCTCAACGTAAAATTTTCATACAATTAGTTTTAAAATTTTTAATAATAATAATAATAATAATTTAAATTTTAAAGTAAGAAAAAATTAATGGGGTGAGAGAATTGTCCCCTTAAACATCGCACCGCCGCCTGAAAAAACTGTTGGCTGAGGAGCTTTACAACCCTTCAACAGCTCGTTTTGCTCACAAAAGGAGAAAAAGACTTGAAAACCTTTCATTTTGGAACTATTAATCCTTTCTCAGAGTTGGGTTACTGGCAGGCGCGTCTTTACCGGCCGGACTCATACTGCCGGCGAATAATATGCCGGAGGAAAGATCCGATGAAGATCCTAGCAGTGAAGAAAGCGAGCTGGAATCATCTGATAAAGAAGAATGTGATCCAGCCTATTCCATTGTTGAAATGAAAAGATCGCGAAAGGAGGCCTTGCTTGAATTTCGATGCAGGGTGGAGGATGCAATTCGTGGAAACTATCTGTTTGGGCTGAAAAGGGGGATTTTTCTCTCCCAAGAAGATGCCAAGAAAGGAGATTTGAAGGACATTAAGCTTTGGGGTGTCCCTTTATTGCCTAGTGAAAATCACGAGGGGATAAATATCATTCTGATGAAATTTTTGAAAGCAAAGAATTACAAGGTGCACGAGGCATTTACTTTACTGCGCAGGACCCTGAAATGGCGTATAGATTTTAATGCAGATAAAATTCTGGAAGAGAATTTAAGGCCTGAGCCTGATTATTTGTGGTTCAGCCATGGTATGGATAAAGAAGGCCGCCCTTTGTGTTACAATGTGTTGGGCAAGAAATCAAAGAAGAAATTCTCGAGCAATGGTGAGAGATTCAAAGCTTTCTTGAGGTGGAGGGTTCAGTGCGTTGAAAGAGGGATTCAGAATCTCCAATTTAGGCCTGGTGGAGAGGATTCGATTATTCAGATTATTGATTTGAAGAATGCTCCTGGAACTGCAGTCAAGGAGGTCATGCTGATTTGCAAGAAAATGATGGCCCTGCTTCATGATCATTATCCTGGAATGGTCTACAAAAATGTAAGATAAAAAAAGGGACCCGATTGACAAATCAATTCATTTGAGTATATGTGTTATTAGTTTGAAAAATGAAGTTATTGTTCTTGAGATTCCATGGATGCAGTTAATCATAAATGTTCCAGCTTGGTTTATGGCTCTACATGCTCTAAACTTACGGCTCATCTCACAACGAAGCAAGAACAAGTTTGTTTTTGTGAAGCCATCAAAAGTTACAGAAACCCTTCTCAAGTAAATATTTTTTTTATGTCTATGTGAATTTCTAGGTTATGAATCTTGATTATCTATTTTAATGACAAAGTTTGATGCATTTGAATTGGTCTGAAATGTAGATATGCCACCCCAGAAAACATAGTAGTTGAATATGGTGGCCTGAAAAGAGAGAATGACACTGAATTCTCCACAAATGATAAAGTTCTTGAACAAAATATCAGAGCAAATACGACCGACCAAATTCAGATACCAATCAATGAGGTATGCCCCTGGTTGTCACTAGGAATTGTTATAAAATCAGACACCAAAATCAGATTTCGAATGTCACAGCTGCAGACACATAGTTTTCTTATGTTATGAATTCATAGGATAGCATTCTCTGTTTTGAAAAGAAAAACTGTATTGTGATCTGTTGAGCTTCCTCCCGTGTTTCTAACTTCTGACTCTGCTGCTACGACAAGGTCGAAGTTACGGTGACATGGGATGTCACGGTCGTCGGATATGATGTGACCTACAAAGAGGAATTCATACCAGAAGATGATTGTTCATACATGATCTTGCTTCAAAAGGAGAAGAAAATGGGGGCGACTGTGAGAAATTCTTTTCACATTAGAGAGCCTGGGAAAATAGTGATAACTATAGTTAATGGTTCATTCACAAAAAGAAGGTGTTCTATAGGTACAAGAGCAAGCCTAGTGTGCCTATGTATATGTTCCTTAAGTGAGAGTTTCTTTCTTTTAATGATATCAGTCGAACTTTAGCCCCATTTGTTGTCTGAAATGCTCTTGTTACTGAGCTCTTATTTCTCCATCTGTATGAATAATGGAACTTTTCGATATAATGTTTATTTTGGCTGTCATCTTTCGGGCTGATGAGTTCACATTAGGGAGTTCTTAGCGATTTTCGTTCCAAGAAATTAAGGAGGTTTTAAATACGAGCATGCTACAACCATAATCAATCATGTATGTGAATCTATCTATACCCACAAGTATTGCGTTGAATGTTAACAAAAACTTAACAAAACCTTAAAACTCAAATCGATTTGCCTGGATTGTTAGCTCGATTCAAAGCTCAAAAAGGCCGATACCTCGATATAATTGAGCCGGAGTTCTCCAAAACCGAGCGTTAGAGACATGGCTGCGGATCAATTCTATTTTTTTACACTAGAATTATTTTAATACTCGAATATGATAAAATCCATCAGGAGTAAACAATTGCAAAACAAACTTTAATATTCTCACAAATAGAAGACTAAATTGATTTATTATAAACAATTGCGTATTGCTTTAGTACACACTAGCTAGGAAGGGGAGAGGTTCTTTTCATTTGGCCTATGTTGTCATCTTTTGGGTGGTGCTAGGTGTTAGCATAAATAATGTGAGAAATCGTGGTAATTAGCTCAATTAGAGGAGAAAGAAAATGGAAATTATTCATATGAATGAAATTAATTAGTCTGACACGATCCTTCGGTATAGGATTTACAAAAATTCGTGTATGCATGTTGTTTGTTGGTGATATCTTGAAATCTTCGATAATGATAAAATGAATCTTGTAGCAAAATTGGATGAGTTAAGGTGAGATGTTGGACACTCTCTACTTAATAATAATTTTGTCTCCTTTTAGTGTTTCAGTTTATGGCAATTCTTCTTCAAGATACCACAAATTCCTCTTACAATAACAACACTGTAAATTGTAAGAACAATAGCCAGAAAAATAAAGTGTACTCTCTTTCAAAATAAGAAAGTAGATGAGAAGGCCAAATGAATACAATGTATGCAGAAAATCCGATGATAAAAAATATTTTATTGTTATCTTTGATAATGTATTTATAGATCTAAATCATTAGGGGCATTTGTTTCATCTAAGAGGCGTCTCTTCATCGAAAAGTCTAATGAAAAAGTCAAGGGACACCATTTAGATACAATATAATATTAAAATTTGCAACTTTCAATCAATCGACTAAGCGCATTCCTCACAGCCCTGGAAATTCTAGGGTACTGAGGCAGGAGGTTCCTAGGCTTCTCTCCCACGACCCCGGAATAATTCAGGGCATTGGGGAGGAGCCTAGGCGCCTCTTCTGGGACTTGGATTGATCCAAGCAACACTTAGGCGCCCCTTAAGCGCTTTAGCTCCTCCCTTGGCGCCCAAACAATCTTTTGAGCTTTTCTTTGCTTAATTTCGATTCATTAAACCTTAAAATATATTCCAACAATCTCCCACAAGAATGAAATTAATGTATGAATACACGTGATGTCGAAAGAGAGTATACACAGAAAATATTGCATCAAGATAGGTGATTTTTGGCATTGAACCTTCCTTATAATACTATCGAATTTACAGGGTCATGAAGTCAACTTGATATCTTAAACTTCTTGTCTGTTTATGTAAAATCATACATAAGCACCTACAAGATAACTTTCCAACCATTTTCATTTAGTTCTTTACTGGTTGTGTCTGTTTTGGCCATGAAGCACTTCTTGGTTTCATAAGTGTTTCGTTGAGGTGGCTCGTCCTCACACTAACATTGGCGACCTCTTTTTAAGAATATCCTACCATACTCTTCATTTGCAAGCTAAGGAACCATTAAAAGTCTAATACATAACCTCACTGCATTGGTAGGCATCAACACTTAGGACAGAATGAGAAGGGAAGAATTCCCGAGTGTTAGCTTAAGTTTTCATAATTTATTTTTCTCACTGAACCAAGATCTTGAGATCTCTAATCAACAATGTTGGGTTTTCACTATGAAAACTTTATTTTGTATGTTTTAAACCATTTCCCTAGACAAATTATACATTTGAGCTCTATTTAATGCTTTTGGAAGTGGATCCGTCTAGTTATCTTTTGATTTAACATAATCAATAGAGATAATTCCATTTGAGATGAATTATCACACTTGGTTATGTTTTCAACGAATATGTCGAGACTTATCATTTTACATATTGTTTCATGTCCTTGCAATTTACGATTAACTGTCGTAATGTAGCAATATTGCAGGCACCGGTTTTGTCCAACATGGAATATCCTCTAGAAAGTTATGAAGCCACTCTGCCTCTTCCTCAGCTTTATCGAGGGCTATGAATTCAGATTCCGTTGTCGATCTCGCGATGCAAGTTTGTTTGGATGACTTCCAAGAAACTATGCCACAACCAATGCTATATACATAGACACTAGTAGATTTCAAATATTTGGTGTCAGAAATCAAGTTAGCATCACTATATCCTTCTAGCACCACATGATATTTCATATAATGCAAACCATATTCCAAGGCGTGTCTTATATCTAAGCACCCATGTCAAAGCCTTCCAATGAGCATCACTAGAATTACTCGTGAATTGACTCAATTTATTTATCGAACAAGCGATATCCAGTCGAGTACAGTTAGACCTAAATGGACTCTTACGTCCATTGGCGTATTTACCGAAGATGAGTCATAAGAATTAAACTTTCTCAAGACACTTCAACATAATGAGATTAGGATAAGTAGATTTCTTCTGGAGTTCTAGAGATTTTAATCTCTATAATAATATCAACAATACTCATATAGTTCATATCAAAATATTTTGTTAAATTTTGTTCATTGCCTTGATCATATCTTGATTGTTTCCTATTATAAGCATTTGATCTACATACAAACACTCTATTACATTATATTCTCAAGTGTCTTTAATGTAGACACATTTGTCACACTCATTAATTTTAAAAATATCTGACAACATCAATTTGTCAAATTTCTGATGCCACTATTTAAGCGCTTGTTTAAGACCATACAGAGACTTCATGAGTAAGCAAACTTTCTTTTCTTGACCTTGAACTATATAGATTTTGAGTTGTTACATATGTATTTATTCTTCAAGTTGTCCAATATGGCCTTGTACTTTTCTACTAAACCATATGTTTTATACTTTCTTTTCACGATCCATCTTAATGCCTCAGTACTTGCTATAAGATCTACTAGTTCCCAAGTATGGTTGTGCATAATGAAGTCCATGTCGTATTGATAGCTTCTTTCTAGTATGGAGCTTCAAGGCTAGACAATGTATCTTGTAAGGTTTTTATTTTATTTTCCAATATAAAATTGTGGGAATATGGACCTAAAGACTTCAAAGATCTAGCTTTTTTACTTTGTCAAGGTTTCTTTTCTTTTGAAGGACCATTGTCTGTTCTAGCATCCTTATTGTGTGTAGGTTCATTAATATTTGCATATCTGTCATTCATCATTTCTCTTTTCTTTTTCTAGAGTTTTCTAGAATGATTTATGTCCTTTTCACAACTCATGGCTTTTCGTTATTTTTCTTATGGGGAATCTTGTTTAGACTTTAATTAGCTGACAATATCGACGATTCCATTAGATTGAAGTGGGTATGGTGCAGTAGTTTGATCTATAATGCCCAATGTGGAAAAAACTCATCAAATGCTGCTCCATATTCTGCTCCTCTACGCTGCGAATACTTTTAATTCGTTTTCTAAGTTGATTCTCAAGTGCTTCATCTTTACTTCTTAAAAGATATACATATAAAAATGTCTCATACAATCGTCTGTAAATGTTATGAAATAATTTTTCCTCCTCTAATTTGCACAAAATTAAAATCACAAATATCTGAGTGACTTAATTCTAGAGGATTTGTACAAAATTCAACTGAATGGAAAGACATTTTGGTCATTTTTTGCTTCAACTCATATTTCACATTTGTGTGTGTGATCAATATTACATTTAGGCAACAATTCCAAATTCATTCAATTTCGCAGATTATTAAAATTTCTGTATCCTAAACGAACATTCTATAAATTAGAACACTCAAGTAAGTATTAATAAATTTTAGTATTATTGCCAACATATATCTCGCAACGAATCGCTAATACATTCATTTTGAAGAGGCATCCAGATACCTCTTTCCTAAAAAATATCCATTCTTGGTCAATACAAGTTTATTAGACTCAAATACAAGCCCAGAACCATATTTGACCAACAACAACATGACACAAGGTTCTTTCTAATGTCGGGAACATGAAGTACATTAACAAGAGTTACTTCTATCCCTGATATCATCTTCAAGACAATATTTCCAAGTCTCACTAGCTCCGATGTAGCAGACTTTCCCATGTAGAGCTTTCTTCCAAAAACTAGAGTGTATGTGGAGAACATCTTTTTATCAGAGCATATGTGAAAGGGTTACACCCGTATCACACACCAATCGTTTGGGTTATCCACCAAGTTTGTTTAAGAAACAAGAGCAGATAAGTCAAATTCAAAAAAATCAAATTGTATCGATTTTTCTTGAACCATATCAGTTTGCTCTTTCCCTTTCTTTAGCTTCCTACAATCCTTAGCCACGTGGTTTGGTTTTTCACAGTTGTAACAATTTTCTTTGAATTTCTTTTGATATTTTGATTTATTGTTTTTGTTTCCCATCAAACTTTCTCTTCTTTCTTTGGTTGTTAGATCCCACAATATTAACTTTCGCAACCATCTTACTTGTCTTGGCTTATGTATTGCTCTTGTTTTCCTTGATCTTCAATCTCACTATCAAGTCTTCGAGTTCGATCTCTTTTCTCTTTTACTTAAAATAGTTTTGGAACTCCTTCCACGGAGGAGGGAGTTTCTCAACCAGAGCGACAACCTGAAAAGGCTCGTTGAGACTCATTCGTTTCGCATGGTAATATTACTTGAAGTTTTTGCACTTGACTCACAACATATTCTGACTCTATCATTTTGAAATCTAGAAACTTTCCAACTATGAACTTCTTGAGCATCTTGTACCTCTTTTCGAACGTCTCTCATAGTTCCTTTGCAGTTTTGACTCGACAGTACACATTGTAGAGTGTCCATCCAGAATATAATTCCTACATAGAAAATCACTTTGATTTCGCTTAGGCGCTCGATAGTCCCTACACTTACTTTATGAAAATGAGTTACAACTTTTAAATACTAATAATTTCACATGGATATAAAATAAAAATCATTGATTTATTATCTGGGTCAAGGCCCAGATCCTCCTCCACACGAGTGATTTCTATCCCACCTCTTGAATCAATAAATTTAACTAAAATGTAGTAATGACAGTAGGATCATTCTCACGAGTAGATATAATTTAAATTGTGCTAAAATGAAACAATAAAAAAATAATAAAAACATATGTTTTTTTTTTCCAAATTGAATCATGACAAACAAATAAAATTAAATTCTACCAAAAACTAATTATCATGCAAAAATTAACTTGATTAAATAAATTCAGAGAAAATCAACATTGATTTTGGTCGACTCAAACATTTGAATTTATCAACTCGATCGTCGATACAATAAATAGGAATTTATATTTTAATATTCACCATTGAAAATTTAGTGCATATTATGCCTTATTATTAGTTAAATAGCAATTACGTCTCTAATTCAACCCTTATGATCAATTAAACAATCTGATGCAACAGATAAAAATTTAATTCAATGATAATATTAAAACTAAAAAGAATAATGAATTTAAACAAGACAAACACACGACATCGTGCATTGTTCTTAATTTCCTCTCGTTCGTGCATTACATACGTCTTTATGAAGTTCGGATGCTAAAATCTTTATACGTCTCCTTTACTACTGTTTCCAGAAGGTATTCACTAAAAGATTTTGAATTTACAGTTTTTGTAAATACACACTTTAGTTAATGACTCACTCAAATGATAAAGTGAATAATTAGGTGGCCGTGAGTATGAATAAACATAGAATGATCTCTGAAAATATCTGATCAAACTTCAAGTGTGTTCTTCGAATATATTCAACAAATCTTTTGGTAAAGAGCAGATAAATAATCAAGTAACTGTGTAAAGTAAGTTTGATTAATTATCCTTAAATAGGGTACATAACATTTTTTGAATGTTTGATTTGCTGAATTCATTATTCATCTATTAATGAAATAAGTCTATGCTCATATATGATCGTTGACACAATTTTGTAGAGTGATCATTTAGTGAAGGATTGTACATTTAGTTCAGTAGATCTTAGATAGTCTTCGTATAACAAGTGGTCTTCTGGACCTAGTGGTTATTGAATTTTCTATGTGCGTTAGATTTCAGTGCTTTTGATTTTAATTAATTATATAGAGCTAGCACATCACCAAAACTTGAAATTACTCTAGAATTTTCCCTTTTTTGGTTATGCAAAAATTCAGCAATGGATGATCTTGATCAATTGCATAAAGTAGAAACTGAATAAGTACATGATGAACTGAAAAATATAAAAAAAAACAGTGCATAGGCTCTGGAGTGGGATGAATATCTCTGCGGAAGCACTTGAACTATCATGCCTTTCTTTCCCATTCTTGAGACATCATCCACCTTGATGTAAGAGAATAATTTAGAAATTTGAGAGGAAAAAACTCCTACTGACTTTGCTTCTGACTAGCCACAAGCTCCGGTAAGAGAATGATTCGGAAATTTGAGAGGGAAAAGCTCCTACTTGCTTCTGACTAGCCACAAGATCCGGATGACTATGTTTCTGATTTTCCATAAGAAATTTTTTTCTTATGGAAAATCTTCAGTTGCATGGTGTTGTTGTAAGTCCGCCATTACATCATCAATAGACAACAATACATGCGCAATTGAATTTATCACATCATCAACTATATATAGATAAAACAAAATCTTTGGTGGAGGTAAGAGAGGAGGATTGATGAGGTAGAGAAAAATAGTGATCTATGATGGTGCTTGATTAATATAAAAATTGTATATTTATTAAATGTTTCGTATGATATTTTATTATAAACTGTATTAAATATTTAAGTTTCACAAGTTTTATAACAATTTGTATAAAAAAAATTATGTGTTGTACAATTGTATTATTTTTACAAGTTTAATTTAGTAATTTAGTAAATCAAGAATAACTTTGGTTACAAAATTGGGAATGAGATGATTCTTAAACTTTTATAAAGTTGGTTTCAATGTCCACAATATTAATGAAATCTTGAGATAAAATTATTTTCACAATTGAGGTCAAATTGTGCAACAACTAAAAGTGATACCAATAGAAATATTACAGTTTTACCAAAGTTGAATATTTTGACTATATATTTCAAAATACTTGGTAAAAGAATATGTAAATTTACCACAATTCAGAAAACTCAATTATGAATATTATTTTTTTTTATGTGGAAGAATCAAATTCATAGGAAAGATTGTCAAAGATGGTGTACAAGATGCAATAAAAATTTGGGTCATTCATGAAGAAAAAAATTGCAACAATTATATGTACAAAAAAAATATTTTTTTTCTTTTGTCTTCACAAATCGGCCTATAAATAGAAGTGCATTGTGACGAAGGGAAATTTTTTTTTTTTTTTTTTTTTTTACACTTTTGTCTTCACAAATCGGCCTATAAATAGGAGTACATTGTGACGAAGGAAATTGTGGGGACCCGGACGCTAATCATAATCATAATCGTCATTGGGACTAATTAATCAATTATAAAACAGGGTCTAAATTTTTTAAAAAAAATATGCGGAATGTAGTGACAACAATCTAATATACAACTCAGTATATAATAAAGTACAAGTCCTATACCGTCTACAAATCAGTACAACCTAAGGTTCAACAACTACTATCAAGTGTTTAACCCCTATATACAATCCAAGTCCGGAGCCTCCACTCTAATCATGATCTTTCCTCATCTCCTAGACCCTGATCCTGTCCCACCTGTTGTTCAAGTACACATACAAACAAGACAACAGCCGGATAACTCCGGTGAGAATAAATCCGAGTATAAATCAAAGAACATGCAGTCATATATTCAATATAAAGCATAAAACAAATAACAGTAATACATATCAAAATCAGAAATGTAATCAATATCAATCTGTCGACAATACTCGTGACTCCACGACTCATACTAGACCCAATCCTAGCCTAGGGATCCCCGTGTCCAGATGTGGTATTCCTATATCGACAAACAGTAATAGAAAAGACTCCAGTTCTATCCAAATCGATATAACCAAATATCCAGTGTCCAGACATATCCGTCATAGACAGTGGTCTATCGCCAATACACTATCTTGTGACATCGTGCAATGTACCCGTGGTTACCCCACCACTATCAGGTACTTCTGTCACAAGATTACTCGTCTAATGCATGCTCCTATAAGTACATAGAACATGCATTTAATCAAATCATTACACACAATGATAAATAATTAATAAGTATGTGATTTAGGGAAACTCAAGTACATCCTACTTGAGTCGATGTCCAATACCACATTGACTTATACCTTTCTTTCGTAGTGTCGGTCTGGAATTTAAACTCTGTCAATCCCTCAATCTGGCACTGGCAATATTAATAACATCATATCAATATACTGCCTAAATCAACACCAATCTGATTACTTTTGAATTTAATTCAAATCATCGGCATAACGGCACAATCTCAATATCTCCGTCAAGACCATATCAACATACATCAATTACTAATCCTAACTCATGTCCGATACAACCTGTAATTCATTCATAATTCAAATCTGTTCGATTTCAAATCATTATAATCAGAAAATCATAACAATTCCATAATCAGTCTGTTTCTCAATCTGACTTCGATTCTATGATGTCTAACTTGTCAAGAATATCATATATGAATTCCATTCAATTCTGACAATATCATAATTTCAAGACATGTCAAAACGTAGTAAAACTTACGTCCAGTTGTAGCCTGTGTCGCTAGGAACTCAGTATCGAAGTCGGATTCAAAATCGGATGGACGGATTTCTCAAAAAAGACGTAAGGATTTTTCACTCTTTTCCCCAGAGCTTTTCTCGACTTTTGTTACTGATTTTCGAAGGAATAAACGTTATATATATATATATACATATATATATATATATATTAGTGCATGCATTCAACGAGGTGGCACAATTTTTGCAAAACACGTTGCACCGTGGGTGCGGTAACCGCTGGACCGCGGGTGCGCTCCAACACCGCGGGTGCGGTCCTGTTTCTGACGTGGGTGCGGTGACCCTACTGTACCAATACATAAAATTTCCAGAAGCACGACCGCGGGTGCGCTATGTTTCCTACCGCGGGTGCGCTCAAACTTCGGCAACCGTGTTTATTTTCTAAACTCAACGACCGCGGGTGCGGTCATGGTTACACCGCGAGTGCGGTCTCAATTTTGCAAAACTAGCTACCCTACTGGACATGCACCGCGGGTGCGGTGTTGCTTCGGCAACACATTCTGAAATTCAAAATAAATGGCCGCACATTATCTTAAGTCGTGTCTCCATTGGCCCTTCCATAATCACGTTAAATTATAAGTCAATAATCGTTAATTAACAGTGATTAATTTTCGGGCATTACAGAAATCATTCATTTTTCTATGAACTAAACTTTGAGTTCATATTTTTCCTCTTTATTTTCTCTAAATTTCTTCAATTAGATATAATTATCATGCTAAGTATATTCCAACTTCTTTATTTCCATCATGAATAGCTAATCTTCCAAAGTCATGATAAAAAGGTGAAGCTCTTGACATGATAATATTACTTAATTTTATTTATTATTTATGTCATATTTAGTTTCTTTAATTTAAGCATTTTTATATACCCTACTTATCTATGAGAATTATTTTGATTTATTGATGCTATATGTTAGACCAAATTATTGTTACCACTTAAATATTTTTTTGTTATTAGCATAAATTTAAAATGGTTACCTTGATTTATTATATATGAATATTATCATTATTATATTCTTAGTACCATTTAAACATTTGTTTGATATTACCAACTATTTAAAGTGATTACCTTATTTTGGTGTTTATAAATATATAACTCAATAAATATTTGACAACATTTATATGTTTTGGTACATATAATATACGAATAAAAAAATTATACGTAATAAAATTATAAATAATGATTATTTAATTTATTGGAACTATTTTATCAAGGGGATTCCAATTATATTTATTTATTCTAACTTTATTAAATACCAAAAATGAGTCATCTAATCTCGACTATTTAATTTAAAATTTTGAACATATAAAAATTGTCATTTAAGGCTAAAATAATTAGAAGATAAAAAAAACTGAAAGACATCATAGTTGACTTTTAATTACCTTAGCTTTTACGCAGATACGGAATTCAGACTCACTGAATTATACTACTTGTTGACAACTTACTTTTGGAAGTGTAACAATCAAAGTTGTGTCAAGCTGTTGTGAAAAATAAATTGATGTCATGACCAATCTACCTCCGCCAATTACTATTAAAGAAATTCGTTCATTTTTAGGATATGCTGGATTTTATAGGAGGTCTATAATGAACTTTAGCTTAATCTCTAAACTCATTTGTAACCTCTTAACAAAAGACATTACATTTGAGTAGACTCAAGAATGCCGAAATTCTTTTGAAAAAATCATTAGACATTAACATCGGCTACTATCATGCAACCTCCTAATTGGTCTTTACCATTTGAAATCATGTGTGATGTAAATGATTTTGCAATTGGTGAAGTATTGGGTTAAAGAAGAAACGATAAGTCTAATGTAATATATTATGTAAATAGAACTTAAAAAATTTTCAAATGAGTTATTCTACAATATTTAGTGTATTTTTTTGCGCTGTTTGATTCAGATGAGTCCACAAATAGCTTCATCTTCACCGATTTCTTGGCAAGATATTTTTCTTCGGCTTTCTGCTGATTCATTTTTAACTGGCAGTAGATCATCCTTAGTGATGACATTCTTTGCTCTGTAAGCAGACATGGCTTTTTCATTCAATACCTTGTGAATATTCAAAGTAGACGAGTATCCCATATGAACTTTGCAGCGTTCACTACAAGAAAAACGCACAATGACAACGAATATTGTTGAAAGTGCGTTCAACGTCACTGGTTAAAAACCGTTTTCGTAGCTATCATATTGCGAAGAATTTGAAAAAACCGTCGCTAATTAGCGACGCTTTATGATATACCATCACTAATTTTAGCGAGTGAAAAAGTCATCACTAATTAGCGACAGTTTAAGATATACCGTCGCTAAAAATAGCGACGGTTTAGAAATAATACGTCTCTAATTTTTTAAGTAAAAAAAATTAATTTTATAATTTAATAAATCTACCCAAAAAACTTACAATCTGACTAAGCTAATAATACTCATGATCTTAACTAACACTTAAAAATTTACAAAGAATTGAACCGAAAAACTTACCCTAAATCGAACTAAAATCATCTAAGAGAGAAACATTTATCGTAGATGTGAAGGGTTGTGGAGCAAAATGGAATTAAAACGCGGATATTATAGGCAGTTTGCGATGGCTTTTAATAAAACGTCGCAATTAGAGACGGTTTTTTTTATTATACCGTCGCTATTAGCGACAATTGTTTATAAACCGTCGCTATTAGCGATGTTTTTGTTTAAACTGTCGTTATTTAAAATATTGTTATGGTTTATTAAACCGTCACTAGTCGCTATTTTAAAAATTGCGACGGTTTTAATAGCGACGATTAAGCAAAACAGTCGCTAAATATTGTCCAAAAAACACGTTAATCCACAACGGTTTTCTGAAAATGTTGTCGTTTGTCAAAAAAACTAAAACCGTTGTCTTTGACCCACCATTGTCTTTTAGCGTTTTTTTGGGATAAAAGACAACGGTTTTTAGTCTTTGCTTAAAAAAATGCTTTTTAACAACGATTTTCACTAAAACCATTGTTAAAAAATAAAAGACAAAGGTTTTTCAAAAAACCGTTTAAGTGTTCTGTATTTAGTATTTTCTTGTAGTGGTTCTAGAAGGCAGCAGATAAGAACAACAAATCCTTGATGTTGCTTATCTAGTGGAAAAATCATGGTCACCAGAATGTTGTAGAGAAATGAGGACCGGTTGATCTTGATCTCAATGGAAATTACTACCATCATATCAAATTGTTCAACAGTATAAGCATCAAGGGAACCTCTTTTGTCCATCAGAGACTTTGTTGTAATGTCATTGATTTGTTTGAATTCGATTTTCACGTCCTTCTTCTTCTCAGAAAACTTAATAGATGCTCCAGTCAATGAGAACTTCACCTAAATTTCTTTGATGTTCACAATTGATAACTTGTGGAACTCAGTTAGAACTTCACATGGCAGTCCAAAGGTTTCATATTTCAGTACATCTATAAAGTTCTAGATTGTCTTAAGTTTCTCTTAATAATTGCAAATACTGCTAAGTTTTGACATCACCAAAAAGGATAAAATTGTTAAAGATGAAATTTGGACTTAGGTTTTTGTGATTATAAAACTAAACTAATTCAACTAAATTGTATTAATACAGACAACTCAACTGAAAACTGACAGAACTGTACAACTAAACTAACATAATTATTGAACGAGATTTTTTAAACTGAAATTATCTGAATCAAGAAACGACATGAGAAGCCTACATCAGAGATGTACCGATCTGATGGTGCACGACAGTTCAAGATGTATTAAGCTGAAAAAAATAACTCTAGAACAAACATGTTGATTATTGGACTGATCCAAAATATTCTCTTAACGTAACAGTCAGTTATTTCCGAGTATTTATTTTTGAATTCAATCAGCAAGGACAATTTTTTTTCTCTATAACAGATTAAAGTATCTAATGGTTACCTTATTTAACTAGTGTCCAAGTGAATTGAATTTACTAATACAAATTTTTTGAAAAATACAAAAGATGTGTGACATTCTCTGCATAATCGTCAGAGAATTAGTACAATTGTGAGTAACATCCATAATTATGAATGTTTGATCAACACCTATATAAAGAAGGGTGCATCAGAGAAATTCAAGAAATTTTGCGTCTCAGATTCTGAATCGACGTCAAGCATTCTTCAATCATCAGCATCTCTTAAGAGACTTATTTCGAGCTTACTTTTGCATGCCTCATATTTCTGTCAGGTTAATTATTGATCGTCATTCAATGCACTCATTTGTTCTCACTTACCTTCTGTATTCTCGAGGGTATTGTCTTGTGAGAAACATTGTAACTGTCAGAAAGTTGTTTCTTAACAGATTGAGTTAAAAAGAATGTTGTTAGGAGTTTCAGCTCAATAGGTGTAGAGCCCTTACCCGAGCCACTACTAAAAAGACTAATAAACATGCAACATTAAACTTAATAACAACAATTAAACAGCGGAAACCAAATACTTAATCATCTTACAACCCAAACGAAAACAGAACAATAACAGTAGTCTTAAATATTAATACAACCATAACGAAAATATAATTCTGAACGAGAAAACGATAAACCACATAAAACCTCCACTAGATCACAATCGAAAACCCAACAGCTCTAGCCACTGCCCTGGCCGTCCGAACCGTCCAACCTAAGACATGCCCCGTGGAATGGGGTACCCAAGATGAACAAGAACGTGAGCGACAATCGCCCAATACGAGAATGTACGAGTATACAAACTGATATGATGCATAAGAAATACAATATTCTCGGATATTGATCAAGTCAAGAATCTCATGCTCAGTCTAGAGGCGCCTGAGTGTGTAGTCTCTGATATGCCCTAGGCATGTTTTGGCTCTAACACTTTTTCATCAAGACGTGGACCTACAATGTCCAGGTCATCAGATCCCGCAGTCCCGTCGGACAATGTAGCTCTCGATGCCCCATCGTCCACAATATAGAATAGGGTTGAGCGGCCCCAACAAACGAGGTATATCTCGAAAGATATCAGGCTCAACATGATATGTCATGCATAATATGTCAAAGTTGTAAAACATGTATCATACAACAGATAAATGTGCAGCATATAAGTGTGTATACTACGCTTGGATATCTCAGTCAATACATCACGTGCCTCACTAAAACTATATGACAGAAAGCTCTGAACCTAGACAATACCATAATGAAATCACTATCAAACCAGATCCTGAATGACCAAACATGCTACAAAGTTCTTACTAATGATCCTTAAATCACTATTTAAGTCTTTAGAATTATACATGCGTCCGTCGTTAGCCCGCTGATGATGTTTCATCTCAGTTCACCGACCCCTCCTCGAGTCGACACTAGCTCCGAAACTTCCCGACACCAAAGTGCCCTAGAAACTGGCTAGAAAACCTAAGGTATATGGTTAGAACTCTCTCTAAAGAGTGCGGTGTAGGAAACAAAAGAATTCAGCTTCCATTTATAGGCTGCATCCGAACTATTTCAGAAAATCCGAATCAATCTTATCTACCACGTGTCAGAATCTCATTTGTCTAATTGGATTTCTCGAGATAATGCAATCTGAAGTATATTGGGTTGTCCATTTAAAATTCGGTAGATCCAAACAGCTTGATCCCAAATTATTAATTCCTTAATAATACTTAATTAACAACCCTTTAATCATCTCTTTATTTACACTTCATTCAAATAAAGATTCGGGTCATTACATCCTCCCCTCACAAGATTTCGTCCTCGAAATTAGAACTGAAGTACAATACAATTGAATAAAATACAACTCATGATTACAAAGAGGCAACTCAAAACAAATGTGGATACTCTGAGCACATACGACTCTCTAACTCCCAAGTCGTTTCTGCAGTACCTTGGCGTTGCAATTGCAGTAGAACAAGTGGAATGGTTTTTTATGAGCTTTTTCTCTTTCCTACCTAGGATTAAAAGCGGTTGCTCGACATAAGTCAATTCTTCTTCAAGTTAAACATCCGTTGGACCAAAAACGTGTGATTCATCTGCTACATACCGTCGTAGCAACGATACTTGAAAGAGATTATGAATGCTGGACAGATATGGTGGTAAAGCCAATCGATACACCAAATTTACAACACATTCCAAGATCTCAAAAGGTTCGATGAATCTTGGGGCTAATTTTCTCTTGAGTCCAAATCTCATCACCCTGTGGAATGGTGAAACTTTAAGGAAAATCTTTTCCTCTGAATGAAACTGTAGAGGTCTACGCTTGGTATTCACGTAACTCGATTGACGATTGACGATATTGTGCAGTTTTAATTCTCTTCTTGACCAATTCCACTACATCAATAGCTTGTTGCACTAATGCAGGTCCTTGTACCTGTCGTTCTCCTACTTCGTCTCAAAAAAATGGAGAAGGACAACTTCTATCATATAATGCTTCGAACGGAGCCATACCAATGCTGCTGTGGTAGTTATTTTATATGCAAACTCCACAAGCGGCAGATGATCATGTCATGCTAGTCCAAAATCCAAAGCACAAGCTTGCAACATGTCCTCGAGTATCTGAATAGTCCTCTCAGATTGACCATCGGTCTTTGGATGATAGAAAGTACTCAGACTCAATGTCGTTCCTAACGCTTTTTGAAAACTTCCCCAGAACCTTGAGGTAAAGCGTGGATCTCTGTCACTAACTATACTTGTTGGGACACCATGATATTTAAGAATCTCTTGGATGTATAGTATTGCCATGCGATCAAAACTATATTCCCGACTATAAGGAATGAAATGTGCCGACTTAGTTTTTCGGTCCACAACAACCCAAATGGCATCACAATTCTTAGAATACAAAGGCAAGTGGGTGACAAAATCCATCGTCACATTCTCCCACTTCCACTCAGGGATAGGACGAATATGAAGTAATCATCCTGGACGTCGATGTTCAGCTTTCACTTTCTGATAAACCAAACACTTGGCTACAAACTGGTAAACACTTTTCTTCATACCTTTCCACCAAAACTTGGTCTTCAAATCCTTATACGTTTTCATGCTTCTATGGTGGATAATCAACTTACTCCTATGAGCTTGAGATAAAATCTCGCCTCTCAATTTAGAATCTTCTGGAACTACGATTCTTCTTGACAAACACAAGGTTCCATCTATTTGGAACGCAAAGCCAGATGCATTGTCTCCGTTAGCTAACCTTGCTAACTTTTTCACTTTCAGGTCAGAAAACCGAGCTTCTCTGATTTTGGCATACAACGTCGGTTCAAATAAAATGCTCGTTACTCAATGTGTTCCATTACTTTCTTTTGACGAAAGTGAAATCCCAGAGAACAACAATCTTGGATTACACTTGATATAAAACTTGTCTGAATTGCAGATAATCTTACATTGCGACTAAGAGCATCAGCTGTAAGATTTGCTGATCCTGAATGATACTCGATTTCACAATCATAATCCTTTAACAAATCCATCCATCTTCTCAGATAATCTTACATTGCGACTAAGAGCATCAGATGTAAGATTTGTTGATCCTGAATGATACTCGATTTCACAATCATAATCCTTTAACAAATCCATCCATCTTCTTTGGCGCATATTCAACTCTACTTGAGTGAATATATAATTCAAACTCTTGTGATCTGTAAAAATCTCAAATCTCTCTCCGTAGAGGTAATGTCGTCACATTTTCAAAGCAAACACAATCGGTGCCAATTCCAGATCATGAACTAGATAATTCTCTTCATGCTTCTTCAACTGTCTAGATGCATATGCAATCACATGACCATTCTGGGTTAAAACACATCCAAGTCCTTGAAGTGATGCATCAGTGTACACAGTGTACCCTCCTGATCCAAATGGCAGAGCTAAAACTGGTGCAGTTGTCAAACGTTGACGCAGTTCATTGAAACAATTTTTACAATCATGTAACCATTCGAACTGCACATTATTACACGTATGTTGTGCCAATGGTTTGGCAATCTGAGAAAATCATGAGATGAATCTCTGGTAATAACCTGTCAAACCTAGAAAACTTCTAATCTCTTGAGCTGATTTTGGTCGTGCCCAGTTCAACACTAATTCGATCTTGCTAGGATCCACTAATATCCCATCTTTGGATATAACATGTCACAAGAAGACAACTCTGTTGAGCCAAAACTCGCACTTGTTCAACTTAGCATATAGTTGGTGATTCCTTAAGGTTAGCAACACAATTTTTAAATGTTGTGCATGCTCTTTAAGGCTACGAAAGTATACCAGTATGTCATCAATAAAGACAATGACAAACTTGTCAAGATACTTCTGAAATACTCGGTTAATCAAATCCATAAATATTGCTGGAGCATTCGTCAAACCAAATGGAAACACTAGAAACTCGTAATGCCCATACCTTGTTCGAAATGCAGTCTTAGGGATATCACGTTGATGAACTCGAAGTTGATGATATTCAGACCGTAAATTGATCTTTGAGTACACTGAAGTCCCTTGCAGTTGATCAAACAAATCGTCGATCCATGGTAACATATATTTATTCTAAATTGTTACTCGGTTGAACAGTCGACAATCTATGCAAAGTCGCATAGACCCATCCTTTTTTTTAACAAACAACACTGGTGCTCCCCAAGGAGACACACTCTGTAACGAACCGTATTTTCATACTTAAAATTTGCGGAAAAATTAAAAATTTTCTTAAATAAAAACATCCACACGGTCGTCACTCATCATTCATAAATATCTTTAAAATCCACCATCACAATTAAAATTTGTTAAAAGAGAAGCTGTCTCAAAAAGTCTCACAACCCAATCATAAAATCAGAGTATAAATGTATTTTCTTAAAAACTTAAAATAGCGTATGCGGTCCTCGGGTCTAGCCTCCCGCTCAGTCCAAGCATGCCCCTTGGTCGTCACCTCCCGTCTCCTCATCAACATAGTCACCTGCATCGATCAAGTCTAGTGAGTCTAAAGACTCAACACGTATAAACTGGGATAACAAGTACTACGTAATAAAAATCGCATGCATCTTAAAAATAGAACGTACATAACTTGAAACTTGAGCTTGCATAATAACCTTGAACTTACATACATATATATAGACGTGCCATAACGTGAAACTTTCATATTCATAACTGCATACTTGAGCATACTAAAACATACATGACTTCATCATTTTTTTTAGAGGATGTTTCAAAGCAAGTGACCCATACATAATAAACGCCTGATCAGACACACCACAGTACTGGGCTGACAGGGACGTATCCACTGCCGCATACATGAGATCCCCGTTCATAATTTAACGGGCTGGTTGGTTCCCGTTCATAATTTAACGCTTTCCAACCACGATCTAACCCGTTCATAATTTAACGGGGCGGAGAGGTCCTCGGCCACGTTCACCGACTTCCAAACCCATTCATAATTTGGTCACAAGACAATTAGCATACCTCAAAAACTTAAAATATTTTCTTTGCACGTCATACATACTTACTTGGCGTTGACGGATTCGTTGGACTTCGATCGGGGCCGTTGCTGCACATACTGATCATGAATTGACATGCTTAACTTGCATACTTAGACGTAGGTAATCATGCTCACTTACGAGTTCATTCAATTCCTTAGGACGTTCTACAATTCCCATGACTCGACTTTGTAAATCATTGTGCTAACCCATGACGTCTAACCTCAAAGCATACTAAATTATTTTTCCCCAAAAATGAAGGACACGGACCCCGTACCTACATCCGTGTAGGGGTCCGTGTAGGCTCTGGAAATTGACACCGAAGGAAAGCAAAGGCACGGACCCTGTGTCAGGGTCCGGGTGAAGGTCCGTGTAGACTCTGGAAAAAGGCTCCGAAAAGAATCAAAGGCACAGACCCCGTGTCAGGGTCCGGGTGGAGGTCCGTGTAGACTCTGTAATGGCGCACCAAGAGAAAAACAAAGACAGGGACCCCGTGCCAGGGTCCGTGCTTGGGTCCGTGTACTTGCGGGACAAACGAAGCTACGAAAATTCTGTACATGCTTTGCTCAACTTTCTAGACTCGGTTGCACGGACTATGAAACGACCCCCGAGACCCATCCTATCATGCTCTAACATCAAACCATAAACGTACAACCACCCAAGGCAATGATGTTCCCCTATCGACACATCCAATTCAAACATAGCAATTGACACCAATTCGTTACCTACGACTTCTAGTGCGTGTGAGTGCCTATCGACACTAGGCGACGCATCAATTGGAATCCTATCATCGTAATAATCATACCTAGACACAACAACAATCACCCGTCGATCTTCAACGAAGCCTGCAACAAAAACTACAAGAACACAATTTTCGTAAAAGTCACAGTTTGAGCAGTCCCACGAAAAACATCATAACTCACTCGATTTTCATCCAAAAATCTCGAATTTTATATCAAATCGAAGGTATCAAAAAGTTCTACAATTTTGTAGTTGAAAGTTTTCTCAAAATCCCGACAGAAAAATCGCAGTTTTTATCAGAACAGTAAGTTGCGAGATTTCAGATCTAAAAAGTATTTCAAACGCATTCAAACTATTTTCCGCTCAAACGACGAACGTCACACATGGATTTTCACGCATCAAATAACACGACGCATACTATGACAAGATCAATGCAGAACAGATTATACGTGCCTTTTGATAATAAACGTTTCCGAAACGGCGTCACCGAGGCGGAGATGGAAGCGAGGTTGATCCAGGACGAACGTGGCACGCTTTTCTTGCAATAAAATTCACGAAAACCTTGCTGGAATTTGAAGAGGGGGTGGGCAGCTGCTATGCTAATGAAGAACCCTAGTTTTCTCTCCTCAAAGATATAAAATCTGAAACGTAAAGTGAGTGTGTGTAAAAACGTGTAAGTGTGTGTGAGTGTGTGTAACGTGTGTGTGTGTGTGTTTTAATTAGGGGAAACTCTAGCTAAATAAACTATTTAAAATACTAATAAAAAGTTTACACACACTATTTTAATCAAACTCTACAATTAAAATATCTACACACTAATTTTAAAAGTTTTAAACTCTTAAATCACTCCATACATAATTAAGGCTTTAAAAATACTAACAACTTAATAAATTATTTAAAACGCCTCATTCTCAACTTAAAAATAAAATACCACATTTTAATTTGCCAAAATCGTCACCGGGTCTTTTCCTCAATCCCGCCTCGAATAATCGCTTGAAACATGAAACTTGAAAAAGAAATTTTAACGTGCATCCCATAAACATGAATAATTTAAAATAATGCATTTTCATAAATTATGCATGGTTAAAACTCATTTAAAAAAATATAAATGATCTAATAATTAAATAAATGCATGGGTTATACGTGTACTGAATTTGGGCACTACACACTCGGTCTAATGTACCCCTCGGTCTCAAAGAACTATAACTTTTGTTGGCTTGCATAGCCTTCTTCCTGGCAATACTGATCTCGGCTTGACGAAAACGATTCACTAATCCTTCGTACAAAGTAGGATCGTCACAGACAGAAACCTGATAAAAAATCTCATGGTTCAAACCATTCAAAAAAGTGAAAATATTTTGCTGTATAATTTTCACTGATGTGAGGACCGTACAGCAACGGATCCGTAAAACGCTTATGATAATCCTCAACGCTCGAATCTCCTTGCTTAATGGTCATCAATTCCATCTCCTTCGCTTGGCGAAGAGCTGGCGGAAAGTGATGATTGATGAAGGCCTGACGGAAATGTTCCCAACGAATTCGTCCATGCTGCTTAACTAGAATAGCAGAAACAGTTTTCCACCATTTCCGAGCTTTTCCTTGGATCACAAAATCGGCTACCTCCATCTTGATCCTCGTCATAGTGCAACACTCGAAAACACTGCTCCATGATATTGATCCAAGCTTCAGCAACATCAGCATTCTCATCTCGGTCAATGGGGGAGGTCCAATATTCATGAAATCCATAATGTTGATACTGTTCATACATCTCCTTTCATCATGATCTCGGTAACGCCTTCCGTCACGATCTCTACAACGATGTTCTCGGCCAGCCTCATTGTCGCCATAATGGCCATGTCCCACACTTCCGTGACGGCTGCCATCTCCTGACATCTGAAAGGAAATCAAAATCAACCTCTAAATCCTCAAAACAGAATTAATAATGTATCAAAAATCTTTGCATGCTCTGATACCACCAAACGATAAACTACATAAAACCTCCACTAGATTACCACCGAAAACCCAACTGCTCTAGCCACTGTCTTGGCTGTCCGAACCATCCAACCTAAGACCTGCCCCGTGGAATGGGGTGCCCAAGATGAAAACAAGGACGTGAGCGACAATAGCTCAATAAGAGAATGTACGAGTATACAAACTGATATGATGCATGCGAAATGCAATATGCTCGGATATTAAGGATTAAGTCAAGAATCTCATGCTCAGTCTAGAGGCGCCTGAGTGTGTAGTCTCTGATATGCTCTAGGCATGTTTTGGCTCACACACTCATCATCAAGACATGGGCCTACAATGTCCAGGTCATCAGATCCTGCGGGTCCCGTCAAACACTGCAGCTCTCGATGCTCCATCATCAACAATACAGAATAAGGTTGAGCGGCCCCAACAAATGAGGTATATCTCAAAAGATATCAGGCTCAACATAATATGTCATGCATAATATGCCAAATCAGTAAAACATGTATCATGCAACAGATTAATATGCAGCATATAAGTGTTTATACTAAGCTTGGATATCTCAGTCAGTACATCACGTACCTCACTAAAACAATTAAATAGAAAGCTCTGAACCTAGACAATATCAACATAATTAAATCACTATCAAACCAGATCCTGAATGACCAAACATGCTACAAAATTCTTCCTAATGATCCTTAAATCACTATCTAAGTCTTTAGAATTATACCTGCATCCGTCGTTAATCCTCTAATGATGTCTCGATCTCATTTCATCGACCCATACTCGAGTCGACACTAGCTATGAAACTTCCCGACACCGAAGTCCCCTAGAAACTGACTAGAAAATCTAAGGTATATGGCTAGAACTCTCTCTGAAGAATGCGGTGCAGGAAACAAAAGAATTCAACTTCCATTTATAGGCTGCATCCGGACTATTTCAGAAAATCCGAATCAATCTTATATGCCACGTGTCAGAATCTCATTTGTCTAGTTGGATTTTTCGAGATAATGTAATCTGAATTATATCGGGTTGTCCATTTAAAATTCGGTAGATCCGAACAGCTATCTCGAATTGTCAAATCCTTAATAATACTTAATTAGCAATTCTTTAATCATCTCTTAATTAACACTTCATTCAAAATAAAGATTCGGGTCATTACAATAGAGTTGGTATATCGAGTTGAAGTGGGTCTGTATAAAAAGTTGTATTAGCCAAATATTCTACTAGAATCTTTCTGGAAATTGAAGAAGAAGAGATATGGAAGATTTGTCTTCAAACTTCCACAAACGAATTCTTGCTTCTATTTACTTTCAGTCACTTATTATATGTTCTGATATTGTATGAATATATTATTTATTTTGTATATTGAGTTGTTTCACACTCTATCAGTTTAGTTTGATTGGAAAATCAACTTTAGTGGACCACTTATCAGAATCTAGCATTATCTTTTAAAATATTTATTCAACCTCTCTTAAACACATTTTGTATTCTGACACACAGTTTGCTCCTAATTTTTGTGTGTGCCATGTGTCAGATCTGACTTCAAAAATCAAAGACGATATGAATTTCTAAGTTGGTAGTCGGTTTTAACCTCATTAGTTAGATGTGAATGAAGATTAAATTATTCATGAATAACATGAACTCAAGTTATATGCTAGTATGAATGAAAGTCAACATGTATATTTGCAACAGAACTAGAAATATAATCAAAGCAAAAGCTAAATGTATGTTATCACTACAAAAAAAAGGCTAACGACAACAGTTTTTAACACCGCTGTAAAACCGCTGTTAAAGGTCATGTGGTTAAAAAGTGCATTCAAAGACAACGGTGAAAAACCGTTGTCGTAGACATCTAAAGACGACAGTGAAAAACTGTTGTCGTAGGTCTTGTAAAACCGTTGTTAAAGACCTTGTGGTTAAAGAGTGCGCTCGAATACAACGGTGAAAAACTTTTATCGTAGATGTCTAAAGACGACGAGGAAAAACTGTTGTTGTAACACTGAAAAATCGTTGTTAAAGATTAATTAACGACGATTTTTCGTATTATTTCCGTCGGTTGTTCATATGATTTCCATCGCTATTGTTTTACGTAAAGAAAAAAATTTATTTTTATAATTTAATAAATCTGACATAAAAACTTACAATCTTAATAAACTAATAATATTTATAATCTTAACTAATACTTAAAAATTTATCAAGAGAATTGAAGCGAAATTAAAATCGTGGATGAGAGAAAATTTATTGTGGGAAGAAAATAGATTGTTGACGCGGATATTTATATACAATTTGCGATGGTTTTTGTTTAAATAGCGACGGTTTTGTCTTAAACTGTCGCTATTAGCGAAGGCTCTTCTTAATTTGTTGTTATTAGCGACGGTTAAGCTAAAGTCGTCGCTATAAAACAAATGTCGCAATTTTTAAATTAGTGATTTTTAAATTAGCGAAAGTTTTTACTATCACTAATTTAAAATTACGACGATTTTTCTTTAACCGTCGCTTATTTACAAATGCGAAGATTTTATGAAACCATCGCTATATTCAGCGATGGTAAAATTTAAAAATGCGACGGTTTTATGAAATCGTCGCTATATTTAGCAACAATTGAAGAAAAATCGTCGCTAAATAAACAATTTACGATTGTTTCATGTAGTATTACGACAACGTCTTTTTCAAACCATTGTCTATAGACAACGATTTTATAAATTGTTGTCGTAGCTACTAAAAAAACCGTTTTCTTTCACTGACGTTAATAGATAACGGTTTTAAAAACCGTTGTCTTAGCTACATAAAAACGCGCTCATAGATAACAGTATTAATAACCGTTGTCGTAGCTACTAAAAAAACTTGCTCATAGACAATGGTATAAAAACCGTTGTCGTAACCCATAAAAGACAATAGTTTTAACAAAAATCGTTGTCTTAGCTAAATAAAAAACCAGAACAAAGACAACGATATTGAAAATCGTTGTTTTAGCAACCAAAAAGCACGCTCATAGACAACAGTTTGCTAAAACCGTTGTCGTTGACCCATAAAAGACAACGGTTTTTTAAAACTGTTGTATTTGACAAAGAAAAGTTAAAACCATTGTTAACAAGAAAAAGACAACGGTTTATGATAAAATCATTGTCTTTTGAGTGTGGTTGAATGTAGAATTTCTTGTAGTGTATATTGCTGGAAAATAGAAATTGAGAAACAATTATCTTCTGAAATTTCATACCATTACTGCAGAAAGTTTTGAGTGATTGCTGATCGAGTTCCCAGGAAAGTTGCCGGCGGTCAGTTTTTTCAGTTATCCCTACTTTGTGCACCATATCGGTCTAGGAACTGCCTTTGAATACCAAGATGTTCCTAGCTTCTTAAGTTATAAACACACGTATGCATGCATTTACTGCCAAACCAATTCCCAATAGCACATTCCCGATCGAAGCTAGGCAGATCGACGTACAGTGTTTTTTGGTCCAAGAAATTAAAGTATTAAATATTAGCTAGCATGCCACAACCATATATAATCAATCACGTATATGTTAACTATAATTAACATTGCATATATAATTTAAATGTCTCCTTGGAATGTTTAAAAAAACTTAAAACTCAACTCGATTTATAACTTGGATCTGGATTTCGAGCTCGAACAAAAAAGGTCCTTCATATATTCGAGCCCTAATCAGGTTCTCCAAAACCAAACCTTAGAAGCATGCATGGCTGTGGATCAGCGCTAGTTTTCTATACTAGAATTACTCAGTAAAGGAATAAAATAATTTGATCTCTTGATAAATGATACCCCATTAAAATGCGGGTAATGAATGACCCGAGATATTACATGGATAGCCCAAATTAGGGTAAATTTACAAGATGAATTCTTCAGAAGCAGAGCAGGTGGATGCCTGTGACATTTTCTCCCCGAGCTACTAAAAACCTGGGCTCTCATACAAACTCCCGGGAGGCTTTCTACCCGAGCTACCTCGAAAATAGCACCCCACTCGAGTGCACCAGTATGAGCTACCTTATACTTGAAAATCATTACTGTCATAACCCAAGAATTGGCGTGTTAGAAAAATTATCAGAGGTAAGGTATGAACAATCACCTTATCCTAATTAACTAGTGTGTACTGAAAATAAGGTAAAAGTAATCATGAGATTTTCTAGGAGGTATATATTTCATTTGAGGGGGCCGAATATTTTTTGTTTCTAAGCACTTAGACATTCACGTATATTCACATATACGTAGCTATTTTTTTTTTTGCATCCTTGACTGATTTAAGTATCAGAGTGACCACACCAAACACCCTTTCGACGCCCGTTCACAAATTTATTTCCTTGTTTGCAAGTTACGATTGCAACCATATCATACAAAGATTCGCTCATTTTCTTTAAACAGAAAATTTATCAAATCCGATGGATTGTCCCGAACCAACTCACTCAATTCACCCCACATTAATAAAATTAATGAACAACAAAAAGAAAAAAAATGAAATTAATATTTCCCACAAATGCACACGAATTTATTTATTGAAAAGGAAAAACCTGCACTTTATTAATAACACGCTGACAACACTTGGTCTCCCGCACAGGATTATTCTTACAGCCACCATGCCAAACCATAGCTAGGTTTTGCTCACATAAAATTTAGTCGCGTGCGCCAAGAAATACAAGTAACGTGCCAGCATTAGTTACTACAACGTACGTACAAATCCCTTCTAAAATTGCCTTCCGCGGCCGGGGGACATCAAGAAACTCTGTCCGCCTCTATTCATCTTCAACTCTTCGGCCTGTTTCGGTGAAATCTGATATGAGTTGGTTATGACTTGTAGCGGCAAGCCTCTGATCACGGAGGTGTAACCAGCAAGAGGGTTGCGAATGGGCCATCCTGTTGTCTTAAAGGCCACCCATTCGAAGCCGCTTTCTCCTGCGCGTGCGGTGGAGACGTAGTACTGAGGAACCACAAACATGTCGCCCTTGTTAACCCTGTCGTTCATCAGGGTTTCCCCATTGTGGTTCGAGATTTGTATTTGAGCATCTCCTCGGGTCACATACACAATTGTGTGGCCTTGCATGGACCAATCCGGGCTCAGTAACGCGTTCTGAATTAACCCAAAATATTATTATACTTTGCAAGTAATCCTTATTTAATTTAAGAGTAGGCGCGCAGCGGAAAATTTTGGTTGATTACCGGGAATAGATCGCCTCTCTCAGCGCTCATGTCCAAGAACTTGAGTATAGGAAGCTTATGTTTGTCAGCGACGTTTAGTTTTCCGGCTTGCCTGGAGTATATATCGGCTTCTCTCCGGCTCTCAACGTTTGTGCTGATTTTCATGGAGCAGTAAGTTTCTTCCAGCCCGTTATCGTATCGTTCTTCATGCTTTCCCCATTCTTCTTGTTCATCAGGCCTGATGAAGCTCATCTTTTCTTGGGCAATCACGCTGAGTCCTCGCTCCTCGCCACCCTTTTGCATCTGTCTCACAATCTCCTCGGGCATATCGAATGCCTCGGCCAACAGGTTTGTATCGAATTCCTTGAGAACGTTGTGGAATGTTTCTTCTTCAAATCTGCCTCCTTCTTGCTGCCCCTTTTTCGGTACTCCGCCAGCCAAATAAAACGCCTTCATCATTTAAAACATTAATCAATCACTCGGAAGAAAGTTCCATTGTACGAGCATAAACATGCATGGAAATTAACAGAATCCTAAATTGTCATATATATATATATATACCCTGAATTTTTGGTCAAGTTGGTTGGCCTGATGGTTGAGATCATTGATAGAAATGGCAACAAGATCTTCTTTTCCAGCGTTATAGCACCAATGTACTGCACCAGCGGGAATGGCGACGATGTCTCCTTTACGAATACGGTGCACTTTCTGGTGCAAGTCCCTTTCACTTCCTCGCTCAGTTGTCTCCCATTTTTCTTTGCTTTCGCGTGTTCTCTGAGAACTTTCTGCGTGGTATGTTTCCGCACAGCCAGGGTAAGTTACACTTATGTACCCATAACCTGCAAGTTAACAATCCCATTTTCTTTACTCATCGATAATTCGATATAGACACGGGGTACTAAGTAATTAAAGGAGATAAAAAAAAATGTACCTTGCTCGATGAAAACAAGGCGGGGATAGGGATGGAAATTGGGCAAAGAGAGCGCATTAGGCCGGAGGATGTTTCTCATGGCAACTACTCCAGCACATTGGAACTGGTCATCTCTTTCGTTCCATAACTCGGTCTCCCCGCCTTCAGAATTGATCCTCTTGGAGGGCTGCGCCGCCGTGATGCGCTGCAAACGGCATTGCTGCTTCTCAGTCAGCTGGAAAGGGGTTCTCTCGCCAAATGATGATGAAACCAGAAGTGACAGGGACAGTGCTAGCAGAAACCTGGGCACCATTGTCAAAAACCAAACAGTTCTTACAGTATGGTAGGAGATGGGAGATTTGAAGATTAAAGCGGTCCATTTTATAGGGCTGGTGGCAGTGAAATGTTCAATGTTTGCACTTGCTTCGGACACGTTCCACGAAGAGAAATGCATGAAATTCTATACGTGGTGAAGTGAGGATTTAATTTGCTTACACCTTTTGCATGGGGGAAACACTTGGCCAACTAGACCTAAATTATGTCTCATAATAGTTAGTGAGTGACCATACCACCGGTTTATTCCTTCCACTGCCTGCAGAGGTACATCCAAGGGTCAGAATTTTTTCTGGCTCAATTTTTATTTTTTTTTTAAAAAAAATTCCCCCATGAGATTGAATCTCAGCCATTGATCCTGGGTGTGGGCACTGCCCCCACACCCAGGATCGAACTTACCCCATACCACCTGTTTCCTTCTGATCATTTGTCATTACCATTAATGTTCAGAAATAGAGAATCTAATGTATGTTGATAGTTATAGGAATAAGAAAACACGCTTTCCACAGATACGTTTTTTGTATAGGTTAAATATGTGGACACTTGAATTCATTAGTAAGTTTTTTCCTAATTTTCCCGCAATAAGATTTCTTCTCTCCGGAAGTTCGGTTACTGAGATTTCTTCTTTCCACAAGATTTTAGCATGCTTTGCCATGGTATCAGAGTCAGGTTCCACTGTTATGTATTGGACCACCCGTTCTGCCCATAATTAGGTCATTTATAAACTCAACGCTCCAGATGTTCATTCCTGTGCGTGAGAGGGATGTGTTTGTCTATATTTGGGACACTCGCTCTGTCCATAATTGGATCATTTGTAAACTTCACGCTCCACATGTGAGGAGGTGTGTTAGTTGTCCCACACCGGTTGGATAAAATACCTGGAACTTGTATATATGATCTTGGATAATCCTCCCCCTTTAAGCTAGCTTTTGGGGTTGAATTAGGTATAAGTTTAAATCTTAACAATGTATTGTCAAATTAAGGAAACTCGGCCAAAAATAAATTGTTTTTTTTAAAATAAAAAAAAAGAAAAACTTTTTTTAGTTTATTAACAGACAAAAACTTGTGTGAGACGGTCTCACAGGTCGTATTTGTGAGACGGATCTCTTACTTGGGTCATCCATGGAAAAATATTATTTTTTATGCCAAGAGTATTACTTTTTATTGTGAATATGAGTAGGGTTGACCCGTCTCACAGATTAATATCCGTGAGACGGTCTCACATTAGACTCACTCTTATTAACAATATCTTACCTTTTCCGTGTTGGTCTGCTAAATATTTGAATTCATTAATTTTTTTCGGCGACGTGGTAACTGGTATCTAACCAAGCCATTAATTTGATCGAGATAATCAGAAAATAAAAATTAGTATATCAATTAATTTTAAATTTTGACCATTTTTTCCTACGCTTTTATCCAAATCGAAGCATTTACTTCACGTTTTGCGCTTAATCCATATTTCGTACACTAAAAAAAATTTGTGATTAGCGACGGAAAAAATCGTCGTTAATCAAATTAGGTCATTTAAAAATATTGTAATTGGTATTGTTGTTGAAAGTGCGTTCAACGACAACGGTTTAAAACCATTATCGTTGCTATATATTAGCGATGGGTTTTGACTAAATCATCGCTAATTAGCAACGGTTTAGACATAATACGTCGCTAATTTTTTAATTAAAAAAAATTACTTTTATAATTTAATAAATCTAAAAAAAAATTACAATCTTTCTAAATTAATAATATTAATGATTTTAACTAACACTTAAAAATTTACCAAGAATTGAAACGAAAAAACTTACCCTAAATCGAAACTAAAATCGTATAGAGAGAGAAAAATTATTGTAAATGTGGAAGGAGTGGAGGAAAATGGCCCGAAAATGCGAGTATTTATAGACAATTTATGACAATTTTTGGTAAAATCGTCGCTCATATTAAACTGTCGCTAATTGTTTACTAAACCATCGTTATGAGCGACTGTTTATTAAATCATCGCTAATTTATTAAACTGTCGCTATTATCGACGGTTAAGCAAAGAACATCGCCATTGGCGATTATTTTTGTTTAAACCGTCGCTATTTTAAAAATTGCAACAGTTTTATTATTTAAAAATAGCGGCGGTTCAAAAACCGTCGCTAATAGCGATTGTCTTTTGAAACGTCGCAATTTTAAATTAGCGACGGTTTAATAAAATCCGTCACTATTTTAACAACGATGCACAAAAATCATTGTATTTTCTCCCAAAAAAAACACGCTAATCCACAACGGTTCACTAAAACCGTTGTCGTTTATCCAAAAAAGCACTTTAATCCACAACGGTTCACTAAAACCGTTGCTGTTTGTCCAAAAAACACGATAATCCACAATATTTTTTAAAACCGTTGTCGTTTGTCCAAAAAACACGCTAATCCACAAGGGTTTTAACAAAAATCGTTATCGTTTGTCCAAAAAAAACGCTAATCCACAATGATTTTTTTGTTAAAACCGTTGTTAAAAGTAAAAACACAACGTTTTCTAATAAAACCGTTGTCTTTTGAGTGTTGTTGAAAGCATATTTTCTTGTAGTGATTCTACACTTCATAGGGGGATAATGTTGAGTTAAGTGTAGATAAGTGAGAGTAATGTTGAGATGAGTGACCTCCTCAGAAATTCTCTTGCGTCAAACTGCTGACGTTGCACCACTTGATCTGGTTGGCTAGGTGAACCGTAAAAGAGTAACGTTGGATATTAACAGTTAATATTATCTCTGCTGGAGTTATGTCAGAAAATGTAAGTGTAGTGACCCGTTCCAGAATCACCTACTAGGCAAGAACTAAGCATGCAATTAACCTAATTAACAATAATCAGAGATAACAGCGGAAATAGTCAACAAAAATAATGGTTATACAACCCAATCGAAGTCTAGAATAACTCAAAATAAAAAATACCCAATACAACCATATCGAATCAAAACAATACCGATAAACTAAACCAACCAGCTACTCAACGTCCTCCTCCTGCTCCTCCTGAGCTGTCCAACCTGAGGCCTGCCCCGTGGGAATGGGGTGTCCAAGAATAAACAAAACCGAGGACGTGAGCGATAAGAACGCCCAGTACAAAAGTATGAGTATACAGACCTATATGAAATGCACATGCTATGATCATGATACCGGGGTAGTCAAGAAACAGGAGTCACAAAAGGATCTCAACAATGCTCAGTCTAGAGGCGCCAAGTGGATAGTGCCGCGCGGTACACCTCTGGGTCACTGCATCCACTACAAGACAGACGTGGACCTAAAATGTCCCGGACCACCGAAGCCCTCCCGACCCGTCGGCCACTGTGTACTCTCGGTGTCCATGCGTCCACAAGACAGGGCTGAGCGGCCCCAAGATATAGCTTATCTCGAAAGAGATACAGCTCAACAGTAAAGGCTATCTCGAAGAAGATACGGCTCAACATGAAATGCAACGTGCAGTAATAAACGTGACATAATAGCATGCATCATATGACATATATCAATGCACCACATAATCATGCAACACATATAAGAATGTATACTCAACCAGGATATCTCGGATAGTACTTTCGTACCTCTATCACAGCAAGCCTAGCCTTACGCAACACCGCTAATCAGGTCTAGCACAAGCCTACGCATCAAAAGCATACTCAATCAATACTACCATGCTCGACTAGCAAAACCAGTACTCCCTAGTACTACCAAAGGTTTAGGGTTTACCTTCGTCCGTCGACAGCCCTTTGATGTCGATTGCCTCGTAACTCAGGCGCCGCTACGCTACTACTCCTGGCAGCTCTTGGCTATCGCTCGACCAACAATTAACCCTAGAAACCTTCCAAACTCTCCAAAATGAGAGAAAACTCAAGAAATTGGCAAGTCAAAAATGAGAAATCCGAGCACTATTTATAGGCCATGTTCGGATCCTCCGAACAACACTTCGGAACGTCCGAACGCTACGTGTCCATTGGCTCTTGACAGCTCATGATCGGATCCTCCGATTATACACTTCGGACCGTCCGAACATGCACGTGTCCAGCTGCTCTTGACACCTCATGATCGGATCCACCGAACCTACTTCGGACCTTCCGACCTCTTCGGTGCTTCCGAACCATCTTCGGTCCGTCCGATCATGACTCGGTCAAAATTACACATTAAACCTTTTTAATCACCAATACTCCGTTAATTACCCAATTTGGAATTCGGGCTACTACATTCTCCCCCCCTTAAAAGATTTCGTCCTCGAAATCAAGTTTAGAGAATAAACAAAACGAAATAACAACATCATTACCCTCAAAATCTAAGGGACAACCCATCACTAGACGCTTGGCTAAAACCGAATGACCCATCGGAGTAGAAACGGAAAGAATGACATCTAGAGAAACATGCGGTAACTTATGACGCTTAACAAATCGTCCTGGTCACCCCAACGACCTACACTTCCCTGACTACTCTCATCACCAAAGTGGTCAGCCATTGCTACAACATAGAATGGGGAAACTAGTAAATTGGTCAACGGAAATCCCAAAACAGAATCTATATCCCAAAATCGTATGCATGCTCTGATACCATAAATGTAGTGACCCGTTCCAGAATCACCTACTAGGCAAGAACTAAGCATGCAATTAACCTAATTAACAATAATCAGAGATAACAGCGGAAATAGTCAACAAAAATAATGGTTATACAACCCAATCGAAGTCTAGAATAACTCAAAATAAAAAATACCCAATACAACCATATCGAATCAAAACAATACCGATAAACTAAACCAACCAGCTACTCAACGTCCTCCTCCTGCTCCTCCTGAGCTGTCCAACCTGAGGCCTGCCCCGTGGGAATGGGGTGTCCAAGAATAAACAAAACCGAGGACGTGAGCGATAAGAACGCCCAGTACAAAAGTATGAGTATACAGACCTATATGAAATGCACATGCTATGATCATGATACCGGGGTAGTCAAGAAACAGGAGTCACAAAAGGATCTCAACAATGCTCAGTCTAGAGGCGCCAAGTGGATAGTGCCGCGCGGTACACCTCTGGGTCACTGCATCCACTACAAGACAGACGTGGACCTAAAATGTCCCGGACCACCGAAGCCCTCCCGACCCGTCGGCCACTGTGTACTCTCGGTGTCCATGCGTCCACAAGACAGGGCTGAGCGGCCCCAAGATATAGCTTATCTCGAAAGAGATACAGCTCAACAGTAAAGGCTATCTCGAAGAAGATACGGCTCAACATGAAATGCAACGTGCAGTAATAAACGTGACATAATAGCATGCATCATATGACATATATCAATGCACCACATAATCATGCAACACATATAAGAATGTATACTCAACCAGGATATCTCGGATAGTACTTTCGTACCTCTATCACAGCAAGCCTAGCCTTACGCAACACCGCTAATCAGGTCTAGCACAAGCCTACGCATCAAAAGCATACTCAATCAATACTACCATGCTCGACTAGCAAAACCAGTACTCCCTAGTACTACCAAAGGTTTAGGGTTTACCTTCGTCCGTCGACAGCCCTTTGATGTCGATTGCCTCGTAACTCAGGCGCCGCTACGCTACTACTCCTGGCAGCTCTTGGCTATCGCTCGACCAACAACTAACCCTAGAAACCTTCCAAACTCTCCAAAATGAGAGAAAACTCAAGAAATTGGCAAGTCAAAAATGAGAAATCCGAGCACTATTTATAGGCCATGTTCGGATCCTCCGAACAACACTTCGGAACGTCCGAACGCTACGTGTCCATTGGCTCTTGACAGCTCATGATCGGATCCTCCGATTATACACTTCGGACCGTCCGAACATGCACGTGTCCAGCTGCTCTTGACACCTCATGATCGGATCCACCGAACCTACTTCGGACCTTCCGACCTCTTCGGTGCTTCCGAACCATCTTCGGTCCGTCCGATCATGACTCGGTCAAAATTACACATTAAACCTTCTTAATCACCAATACTCCGTTAATTACCCAATTTGGAATTCGGGCTACTACAGTAAGACTGACCTCTTAAGAGATATGAGATAATATCAGCAGATATACACATCTCCCTGGATTCATGGGTCTAACAGTCTGACCCATTAATACCGAATTAAATAAGTACACCCTCCGCTGCCACAAATATAAAAAAATAAAGTTGCGTATCGGCTAACAGCTATAGTTTTTGACATAATAGTAAATGTTTGATCTTATTTAAGATACTTTGTATTATATATAAAAAAAAATCAAATTGTAGTTAATCAATTTTTTTTATTTCCGTTGTTTCATATATTTTCGTGAAAATAATTCTGCAATAGTTTGGCTACCCATACTAAAATTTGTGATAAATTATAAATATTATAAGATCAAAATAAAATATTTTCTTTATTTATATTTTATTTATATATGATGATATATTATTAATTTATTTTTAAAATAGTAAAATATTAGTACTTGTTGACATAAAAATATTGTATTTGATGTTTTCTAGGGTAAATCAAGATTTTATTATATAAGAAAAAAAATATTATAAGGATAATTTTGTCTAATAATATATTAAGTAAGATTGAATGTTATTAAATTTTTTTTGGAGTGTAAATATATAACATTACTTTTAGAAATTCACAAACTAAAATAGTAAAAACACTTTCAATTCTCCAAATTCAGCATTTTGCTTTCTCTATATTAATTATAGTTGTGCTCGATCGCGACCAATTTTAACGAACATAATTAACATGGAAAATAAATGCTTATTTGTTTCTCAAAGCACCTGTCATAATACATATTTGATCGAGGAAACTGTATTTATCCTAGAATTCTCTTTTTACTTCTTTCATACTTTTAATAATCACATCGTATTCATTCTCAATCTGTTTAAAATGAACAATTTTAATTAGTATTTAGATTATTTGCACACTTATAAAAAGCCTTTTACACTTAAATTTAAAGTGGGGTTGGAATCACAAGCCTATAAAATTTATATATTCTTCATTGAAAAATTAGGGAAAATAACTTGTTTTGTCCATTAACTTGTATAATTTTGAGTTTCGATCCATTAAGTTTTTAAAATTTGTTTATGTACACTAAATTTTACATTTTGCCTATTTTGGTATAATTGTTGTCATGACATTGGATAATTCGGTAATCTATGATGTTATGTCAATATTTTCAGTGTGATCGAAAAATGCTGATATGACGTAAAAAATTGATGAATAGGTGGAGGTGTTTAGAAGGAGTGAATAAACATCTACAATTTTTTCTTCTTAAGTCTGGATAGCGGTGAGCTTAACTATCATTAGTATCTGAAGTCTTATCTCAACCTTAAAAGTTCAGTAAACAACTAGAATAATTGGTGCAGAATGAGTCCAGCAGAAATTTGTGAACCACATTGACAATTAGTAGACTTAGAACAAAATGATAAGGAAGTGTATAACATAAAGTAAATCACATATAGATTGTCTATGAAAGCTCAAAATCTGAATATTTCTATGTTTCTCATTTTTCTATTTTCAAAATGTATCCATTATTAAAACACTTTGGTTTTACAATTTTTATAAACACCAACTTCAGTATGACATATACACTACTTATTGAAACTTTTAGCAACAATTTACAAAATAATTTTAATCGATTTCTGAAAAGAAAGACTTTTTATGTCAGTTACAAAATTCATACAATTATATGATGTAAATTTGAAATAATTGTGAGTGTAAGTTCATCATAGATGGTCTTTGAAAAAATCTGATATATTTTTGTGTGAATACTTGAATATTTTTCGACAAAGAATTGAGTTTCTGAAAAATAGTTGATCGTTAATCGATTGAGTGTCTAGAGAGTTTGTTGAATCCTGAAATTTTTTTTTTGTAGATAAATTCCAACGTTCTGATATGAACGAATATAATTCATTTGTATCAAAAGTTATAACTGGTATAGTACTTAATGTCGTGTAATTCCAAATATAGTATGTGACAATTACATTCTTCGACACCGACATTCAACGACAATAATGTTTTTGTTTGTATCCTTTGATCATCTCTGAACAATTAGAGTTGCTAATAGAATGTCTTCACAAATAAAGAAACAAATCTGATACTGATTGTTGGTCGTTTATATAGTTCAATAGACAATAGAAGTGTCTAATCACTAAGTGGAAAATATCTTCCTTAGTTTGGTAGGCCTTAATTAGTTTTTTTTGGAAATACGTGGAACATCCGTTAAACACAGACTAATGAAAATAATATGTTTGCTGAATTTTAATGTTTCTGACTTTTAAATGAATTAAGGCGCATCACCAAAACACATAAATACTCAACATATGACTTATCATATGTCATGTCAGCAATTGAATCAAAATAATCAAAAATTAAAAGTTAGATTATCAAAATCAAATTTTAAAATTTTAATGAACTAAACACAAACTTAGACAAGTAAATGAACTAAAAATTGAAATTTAAAAAGTCAATGAAAAAAAAAATCATTTTGTGGCATTTTATATTTTTTAAAATTAAGGTATTATTATATTTATTTCTATTATTCATTTGACAAAACTAAAATAGACATGTGCCATAATATTAACACGTGTTATTTTTATGGAGCCGTTATTTGATCGTGACAATATTCCTGGTACCTGATCCAAACGCCCTCTTACTTCCTACAAAGGTACGCACGCAGGTGGCAAAAGAAGAAGGCCACAAACACCGATGGGGAAGGATTCAACGATTCCGAATACGTGGGGTTCTCCTAAACTTGCCCTTCTCCTCCACAAACCTATTCACCTTCCACGCATTCAACGTCAAACCTCGTTACATCGGTCATTTTTGCTCACACCCGCCTCGACGATTCGAGAATTTAGGAATCAAAACCCAGGAAATCAAACTCTCGACCGGCCGGACAGATTACCGGAAATTTTATTTTGGTTCTTTATCAAGATTCGGACGGGATTCATTTCAAGATTCATATATTATATCATTTATTATCAAATATAGGTGCCGTGTTGCGAATTGATGGATATTGGTTCCAACATTGGGATAAGAAATTAGGGGTCTTGAACAGAGAATGGATGTTCTTGATTGATGCAGTCGGGATTGTTTAATTTCTTGAATCAAGATGGTATGCTTACATGAATGCATGTCTGAGGTTTTTCTTCAATCAAGATGGTGGTTGGTGTCTGTCACTCTTTATCACGTTTGATTGTTTTATTTAAAAAATGGAATTTGAAATGGTTTTTTGTGATTATTTTTTTCCAATGCTGAATCTTGGCATCTGTTCAGGTGCAGGTCCTATCCTGTGTCATCTGTTTTTTGTTAATTAGTATCCATGTTCATGTCTTGACCAAAATAAATAAATGCAATAATGAAGAAAATAATTGTTCTAGATGGGAGGGCAGTGTTTTAAAAATTTAAGGGTGAAACCGAGATTTTTCTATGAAGTATAAGAAACTGTGAAAGCAAAACATAACCATTGAGTTTTGCACGCTCTTTGTTTCGTAGTAGACTTTCAACATCACTGTTTAATGAAGTTTCTTGAAAGTACGCAGTTCTACTTTTCTCCTGCTATGTGATACAGAAATTGAAATGGATTGATCCGTGGTATATGTAGGTAGGTTTTCTTTGCACCATTCTCTCACTCTGTGAAAACTTTGTGAATTTGAAATGCAGAGTGCACCAGTCACTATCATTGTCGGGTCTCATGTTTGGGTTGAAGATGCAGAAGTTGCTTGGATCGATGGAGAAGTAACAAAAATAACTGGACAAGAACTTGAGATCCAAACTTCTAAAGGGGCAAAGGTAGCTTATCAAATAGACTGCACTTTATATATGAACTTACACGTCTCTAAAGCATACTGAAGTGCTTTTTCTATTTTTTGCACATTGCAGGAGGAATTTTTTTACTAAATCAAAATGCAAATGACTTTCATTTGAAACCATATTTAGCTGTATCAACTCCCTCCATAGTTTATTGTAATCAGAGAAGATGAAAATAATGTGAAAACTAAGAACAAACAAGATGTATTTTCCACCATTTAGCAATAAACACGAGCCTTTTATTCTTTCATATTATTTTCTCAGTTTAGTCTGCTTTTGGCATATCAGAATCCATATAATATAGATGACAATTTGGCCTCTCCAGTGGTCATTATTCACTAATATGTTTTTTTTCCTCAAGGTCACTGCTAACTTATCGAAAGTATACCCTAAAGATGAAGATGCACCTGCTGGAGGAGTTGATGACATGACCAAGCTATCTTATTTGCATGAACCAGGAGTTTTACAAAACTTGTCCTCAAGATATCAACTCAACGAAATATATGTAAGATGAATTTAATTTGAGCTCGAATTCATCTTTGATCCTTGTTCTTCCAAGCAAGAGAGCAAAACTACTGCAATTCTGTGCTGTTCTATCACGATAAAGTATCCTATTTTGATGTTATGACAGACTTATACTGGAAGCATCCTTATTGCCATAAATCCTTTTCAAAGACTTCCTCACCTATACAATGCCCACATGATGGAGCAGTACAAGGGAGCTCCACTTGGAGAATTGAGTCCTCATGTATTTGCCATTGCAGATGTTGCTTTCAGGTGATAAGGAAGGAAATTGTTATTTGTTGCCACATTACTTTATAAAGATTAGTCCAGTTGTCTCTAAGTCTGTTGAGCTGAATTAGGGCAATGTTTAACGAGGGAAAAAGCAACTCGATACTGGTAAGTGGAGAAAGTGGTGCTGGTAAGACTGAAACTACTAAAATGCTTATGCAATACCTTGCCTATTTGGGTGGCCGCAAAGGAACCGAAGGACGTACTGTGGAACAACAAGTTCTTGAGGTAATTATCTAACTATTATACTACAGGTCTTGTTTAATTGGATATCATTTATAAAATAAAGAATTTTCACAAAAAAGGACATGCAATGAATGTCTGGCCACGACAGTGGGCTGATGTTAACATGTGAAATTTGAGGAAATAAAGGTAATAGACATCCATTGCCAAGTTTGAGTTCTGAAACTTCATGACCACAATGAAGTCCCATAAGGTTCTATACATGCCAACATGCCGTGCCCTTCCTCCAATCAATACTTCAATATTTTACAATCGACAGCTGCTGCCGATATGTGGTAAGAAAGGTCTATCCAAATGAAAGTTCAAAGCTTGGTGAGCGTTTAAGTTAGGTGCTGCTGAGTCCATCTAACTATCTAACATCAAAGACTTCACCGATACTTCATATATAATTTTCCTTGCATTTCTGATTCATTTTAACCCTAATTGGTGTGCAGTCAAATCCAGTACTTGAAGCATTTGGAAATGCAAAAACTGTGAGAAATAACAATTCAAGGTGAGTCGTTGCCCTAGTCCTGCTATGATATAGTTCATAGAAGTTTGCACTTGACATACTTTATGCGTTGTTCTGCAGTCGATTTGGAAAGTTTGTTGAAATTCAATTTGATAAGAATCGACGAATATCAGGGGCAGCCATAAGAACGTATCTTCTAGAAAGATCTCGTGTCTGCCAAGTTTCGGACCCTGAACGGAATTATCACTGTTTTTACCTACTTTGTGCAGCACCACAAGAGGTAGTCTACTTCCATACAATGTTGCATTATGTAGCTGTTGCATTATGTAGCTTATTTAGATTATTCGGCAAATATATAGTCACCCATAGTTATGAATATATTATTCTTCTTCTCAGGAAATTGAGAAGTATAAGCTGGGACATCCAAAGACGTTCCACTATCTTAATCAATCTAATTGCTATGAACTAGTTGGTGTAAGTGATGCTCGTGAATATTTGGCAACTAGAAGGGCCATGGATGTAGTTGGAATAAGTCAAAAAGAGCAGGTACTTTCGATACACTGGCATCTTCATGGTGCCATATTCACTACTCTCTCTCTCTCTCTCTCTCTCTCTCTCTAAGATACTCAAATTATCTTAATATTCAGGATGCAATTTTCAGAGTAGTGGCAGCAATTCTCCATCTTGGCAATGTTGAATTTGCTAAGGGAAAAGAGATCGATTCATCAGTTCTCAAGGATGACGACTCCAAATTTCATCTTCAGACTACGGCAGAGCTTCTCATGTATGACTGCACTCATATTTATAATACTCCTCAGCAGCTTATTGTTTTTTTTCATCAGGTGTGATCTTAATGCCCTGAAAGATGCATTACTTAAGCGAGTGATGGTCACTCCAGAAGAAGTGATTAAAAGAAGTCTTGATCCTGATGGGGCAACCGTTAGTAGGGATGGATTAGCCAAAACTATATATTCTCGTTTATTTGACTGGTATGGTGTTCTTGTGTCATTGCATTAGCTTTCACTTTCAGGTTGAATAACTGGTTACTATTTGTTTGCTGGTTTAAAAATTCTGATGCGAGCTTCCAAAAACTTGCAGGTTGGTGGACAAAATAAATGTATCTATTGGGCAAGATAAAAATTCAAAATGCCTTATTGGTGTTCTTGATATATATGGTTTTGAAAGTTTTAAAACTAATAGGTAACCGTTGGTCCACTACCTTAAATATAAGACTCCTTTTCAATTTTTTTAGGATTCTTGACTGACTTAAAATTTATATGTCTAGTTTTGAACAGTTTTGTATTAATTTTACCAATGAAAAGCTGCAACAACATTTCAACCAGGTAAGCAATTGATATATTTTGTTGTGGACTATAAACCGATGCCACCATAAAACTGACACTTGACAAATTCTTCTTTCAGCACGTTTTCAAAATGGAACAGGAGGAGTATACAAAAGAAGAGATTGACTGGAGCTACATAGAATTTGTTGATAACCAAGATGTCCTAGATCTTATTGAAAAGGTTGATTTACACAATATTTGAACTGCTATGCCTTGGACTACATTTAGTTGTTGGTTATGTCGCTGAGAAGCTGGCACATTAGCCAAATACTATGTGCAAGAGGTGGAAATTCTAATAAAATCAAAACTATAGGTCCATGTCAATCTTAGTCTGAAATAAATAATCTTTATGTAGATTCCTGTTGAAAAGTAATTGACCATACCCTGGTCTCATATTTCCTGAAGTATGCATGAAAGACATTTCTTATACGTATTGTCATTTTTACTAGTTTAGTTCATTCTCATATATATGTAGATATCATTTATTTATATTCTTTTTGAAGGCCCGAATCATTCTTCGCACCTTAATTGTCGTCCAGAAACTGGTACATTGGTACCTTTTCACATTTAATCTTTGAGAAATTTTTTATTGAAGTGCAAATTTGGATTAATTGTGCTCCTGAAGTTTGAATTACAACTGATATGCTGTTTCTAAAACACTGAATACTGATGCAATTTGTTTTGTTCTGATACTTTTGTTCGGTCATGGCAGAAACCTGGAGGGATCATCTCACTTCTAGATGAGGCCTGGTATGATATTTATTATTTTTCTTGTAAGAAGCTTACAAAGGATTAACATCTGTAAGATCTCTGTTATTAACTTGATTTTTTTCCCCTGTTCCTAGTATGTTTCCGAAGTCAACGCACGAAACACTTTCGCAAAAGCTTTATCAGACTTTTAAATCCCACAAACGTTTCATCAAACCAAAATTGTCCCGCACAGATTTCACAATTGCTCATTATGCTGGGGAGGTGATCTGTATTAATTTTTTATTTGTCCAATTATGTGTCTATAGTTTGGATTTCAAACTTGCATCTAAATTTAAGTTTTTTGTTCTTTTTGTACTTTTTCAGGTTCTATACCAATCCGATCAGTTTTTAGATAAAAACAAAGATTATGTTGTTCCTGAACATCAAGATTTGTTGAGTGCGTCCAAATGCTCATTCGTAGCAGGGCTATTTCCTCCACTTCCTGAAGAGTCGACTAAATCCTCAAACAAGTCTTCTAAGTTTTCATCTATTGGTTCACGTTTTAAGGTACTTTCTATGTTCTTTTCCGACATATTCTATCTTTTCCGACATATAATTTCTATGACAAAAATTTGACAATGTTTCCAATAGTTGAGCTTCTGAGCTCGGTAAAAAATGCAGAAACTCATGGTTTGACTAATTCATACAGGTCCAACTCCAACAATTGATGGAGACACTAAATTCTACAGAACCTCATTACATTAGATGTGTGAAGCCTAATAATCTTCTCAAGCCTGCTATATTTGAGAATGTCAATATCATGCAGCAACTACGATGTGGTGTGAGTGCAGATGACTTATAGCTGTAGAAATCCATCGTTCTTAGTTACATGTCAAATGCACACTCAACTTATCGCTATTTTTTTCTTTTGGCAGGGTGTATTAGAAGCAATTAGGATCAGCTGTGCTGGTTACCCCACCCGTAAGACATTTTATGAATTTGTTAATCGGTTTGCTCTTCTTGCTCCTGAGGTTTTGGAAGGAAAGTAAGTGCTAGTTATTGTTGAGATTGTGACATGTAAATTAGCGATTTTCTGAAATGGG
The DNA here is from genome assembly GCF_022965805.1 of Primulina eburnea. Classification (NCBI taxonomy): domain Eukaryota; kingdom Viridiplantae; phylum Streptophyta; class Magnoliopsida; order Lamiales; family Gesneriaceae; genus Primulina; species Primulina eburnea. The sequence continues at coordinate 53,800,440 of NC_133101.1, forward strand.
TCTTTTAAGGATTTGCTGAAATAACCATTTTGTGCATTATCATGTGAACAGTAATGACGAAAAGGTAGCATGCAAAAAGATCTTGGAGAAGATGGGCCTCACTGGGGCTCAGGTAACGTGAATATGCTTTTTTGCTCATGAAAAGAAGGGATACCAATTAACTTGATCTTGCTTAGGTTCTAGAAGCTTGATCTATTAAAGCTTTTCCCCTGAGAATTGAAGTTGTTTGAGCAGTATAGGTTTTGGTGAAAGTACATACAAGCTTCAAGCTGAGCACAAATTTCTTAGATTCAGCCTTTTCAGTAAATTATTTCTACATGATTGTCGAAATCGATTGACCAAATTCAAATCATCCAAAAGCAAGAAGTTTTGAATATAATTTGAAAGAAGCAAAACAAATCATGTGCTTACTTATAACTTAACTGTAATGTTTGAAATGGCCCGGGCTTCTGAGATTTGCTTATGCTGGATATCCGAATTAAATTTCTTTGAAGTTTTTTGCTTTATTGTTTTTGCTCAAATGTTGTTTTATGTATTTCAGATAGGAAAAACAAAAGTGTTCCTGAGAGCTGGTCAAATGGCTGATTTAGATGCCCACAGAGCACTGAAACTTAGTAATTCAGCAAAAAAAATACAAAGAAAAACTAGAACTCATATTGCAAGGAAGCACTTTGTTGTTCTGCAGGAAGCAACAATCTTTATGCAGTCCATATGCAGAGGTTTGCTGAATTAGAATTTTTCTTGTCAAATTTAACTATATACTCTAGGTCAACTGTTACGTAATGGAGTCCTTCATTGGCTTGAAGCGAAACATTCTAAACTTTCCACATGTGTGCATATGATTGTCCTTATGCTCAAGCAATTGAATTTATTTCTGAATCTGCCTCTCACATTTCATCGGCATTCACTTTTTTCATCTCAGGAAGGCTTGCCTGCCGATTGTTTGAAAATTTGAAAAGAGAGGCCGCTTCTCTTAAAATTCAGACAAATCTGAGAGGATACCTGGCACGAAAGAGCCACATGAAACTCAAATGCACAGTTGTTGTGCTGCAGACGGGGATGCGTGTGATGACTGCCCGCAATGAATTTAGATATAGGAGACAAACAAAAGCAGCAATTGCTATCCAGGTGATTAAGCAGTTCTCTAGGAAATAAATTTCCGGTTTACTGATAGTGTGTCCTTACCAGAAAAGTTCCTTTTCAGGCACACTGGCGCGGTCATAGAGCTTTTTCATATTACAAGAGCCTTATAAGGGCATCAATTGTGACTCAGTGCAGATGGAGAGGAAGGGTTGCTAAGAAAGAACTTCGGAAACTAAAAATGGTAGGGGATTGTTAAATAATCAAGTGCATTTATTCCAAGAGCATAGAGAATACTTGTGCTGGATGACAAATACATTTTTAATCTATTATAACTCCTGGTATCTTGTTAAATTCCACTATAAATATCAAATATCTGCAGGCATCAAGAGAAACAGGTGCACTTAAAGAAGCAAAGGATAAGCTTGAAAAACAGGTGGAAGACCTAAAATTACGTTTACAACTAGAAAAGCGTTTGCGGGTAAATATATTTTACTTAACTATTTTATTCCTCAAATCAACTTTGATTTAATCTTTGTATCTACATATACATCACACTAACACTATCTACATATACATCACACTAACACATTCATATATACACTCATATCTGCATATATTCACACACATAAGCATAGACAATTATATTCTCGTGTGGACATTAGCTACACCGTTACGCTTGCATTAGGAATAATGAGTGATATGCATAACTGAATTGCTCACGTGTACATGTACATACCAACATAAACAGATAATGGGTGATTATACACTGAGAAAGACATCAACTAAAGGTTTGTAGTATCACGGGCAAAATGATACAAGTGTACCCGATTTTTTTTTGTTTTCTCATGGCAATATATTTTCTTTCTTCAATATTGTTCATAGTGAAAACGTTATTAATTGTTGGAAGATGCAATGTTTGGTGTTATACGGTTTAATGCGCTGGGGTCTAACCAAAACTGGAATTGTTTAGACTGACTTGGAGGAGGCAAAGAGTCAGGAGATAACAAAGTTGCAGCAGTCCTTAGAAGATACACAAAGTAAATTGAATGAAACAAGTGCACTGCTTCTCAAAGAACGTGAGGCTGCTCAGAGAGCTATTGAAGAAGCCTCCTCAATTGTGATAGAAACCCCAATTCCAGTTGAGGATACAGCAAAGATTGAGGCTATAACTGCAGAAATGGAGCAATTAAAGGTAATGTTGGTGAATGTGATGCTTCTCCCTCTATGGTTGTGTGTATCGCAATGTCAACACTCTACGTTCTCATCTATTTCGCAGGATTCATTGAAATTTGAAAGACAACGAGCTGATGAATCTGAAAAAAAATGTGCGGAAGCCGAGGAATCGAGTGAGGAGAAGACTCAGAAATTGGAAGAAACTGAAAAGAGAGTTCATCAACTTCAGGAATCTTTGAACAGGTAGTGTAATTCTTGTTACTTTTCCTCTTTTAATATTAACATTTTGTCATGAAAAACTCCGATAATTTCAGTGGCATATGAAATTATTTCCACACTTGCAATTATCTTATAAATTTCTTAAATCGATGATTTTCTTTGATTTAATACCTAGACGTAGACTGGGATTACACAAATAAGTTTAGAAATTGAATGATATTTTCAAATATCAAAGAATGGGAAGCCGTTTTTGCCTTCAGCATATATTATTAATGAAACTCTGATATTATGATTACCTGATATGGTTGTTGATGGGTTGGCTAATGTGAGCTTTGCTAGTTGGATTAATTTGATTATATTGGATCATACAATTATCTGAATGGTAACTGGTTGGAGCCACCACAAGTTTTTATTTCAATTGTATGTAACCTGTGCTCACTCATCTTTCTGCAAATTATTTTGTGGGGTTCGGAAACATGCATGTCTAGTGGACACATTGTGCTCAAGGAGTCTGTAGACCCAGGAGGGATTCTCTGGATTGAACTAATTATAGCTATAAGTTTATATGGGATCTTTATCCAATAATCAAGGTCTGTAAAACTTTATTACTCAAAGTGAAAATGAAAAGAATGACGAAATTGCTTGACAGCACACCTTGGCCTTCATGTTGATACTTACGATTGGTTGCAGGAGTTACATCAATGGATTTTAAGATTAGAATGGCCATTTGTTTTATTTGACTAATGCTAGATATGATCTAGTGTGCCTCAGGATGATATACAGCATGTCAGGCCAGTTTTCAGAGCTCAAAATGATTTTATGTGCGTCATCCAACTTCAGTTCAACCTCAGGATTTGTTGCTAGAGATGATCTGGATGATGATACTTCCACTTCCTCTGATACCACATCTACCGATTCAGATTTCACCTTCCCAGCCCCTGATTCAACTCAAGAAAACTTTTCTTCTTTCAATCCCGGTGCTTTCCAGCTCATAGTTCAGGATCTTTCAGCAGCTGAAATCTCAGGTCAGTCTAGTTTCCTTAGAGTTCCTAGGTCTAGAACAAAACATTCCCTGATAGCAAGTTAGGGCTTGATCCAACGTTTTTTAGTCTTGTTATACAACCTGATAAAATTCATAATATCCCATGATTCTTGGGATGAAGATTTAAAATACCGATCATTCATTTGTACTTTCCTCTTCCCATTATTCTAAAAACAATTCCATTCCAAACTTAATTCACTTTTTGTTTAAGCAAGGTTGCAATGAGAAAAATTCATTATACATTTCTTTTCTGTTGATGGTTGCATTGTGCAGGAACCGAAAACTGGGAAAGTGATCGGGAGGGGGCATTCGATGACTTTTTCTGATGGAAGTGCTCTAACACTTTGTTTATCTAATCTCTGTCCTAGTTAGAAATTAGTTTGTCTAGATGTTAATTTTGGTGTCTTAGCACATAGCTCAGATTAACATGAAATAACTCTTGTTTGTTGTACAAAAGATTTACGCGAAAAATTTAACATTAGGACTTTTACTTCTGTCTGCATACAACCTGTTAATATTATAAAGTATTCCTTATATTGACTTCATTCAGTTTTCAGGTCTAGTTTACCTCTTGTATTGGTGGTTAGTTGGAATTATATTCTTGTAGATTTAGAGATGCCAAACCTGTTTCTCAGATGATTCCAAAAGTTTAGATGCTTGAATTATGTGATCCATAAATAACTATGCTGAAGTCCAAAGATTGAATCAATCTGTTTGGGGTTCAGTGTGGTGATAATGTTTTTTTGAGACCTCTAATCTTTGAAAGCTTATTCAACATGAAATCTACAGCTTGTTCTTGATATATTGGGTCTTTAGGATATTATCATGTGCTACTGCTGGAACTGACAACCTATGTGAACAATTAAAATTTGTTATCCTATGCACAATGGCTTAGCTTTAAAATTAATTGAAAGTAATTGCTTGCCCTATGTGTATGTATTTACATTCTTGTGGAAACAAGACTATATTGGGTTCATGACATGTCAGTTTGTGGTTATGCTTGTAGTCTGGAATTTTTTAGTTTTTCGCTCTTTGATCACTCGATATTCCTTAGCCCCATTTTTCTCGTGTTATCCAGTGGTGTGCATTTGTTGTTTTGAGGTCCCTTATGATAGTTGGTCCATTTTCGAGTTAAATTCCTTGGAAGAAAAGACATAAGCCCCCCTCCCAGATCAGTACCAGTGGATGGTTTGCTTAAGCATCATCATCATCTCCATCTCCATCTCTTTCTTTAGTCAGCTTCTCATCCTCCATCTCATTGACCTCCGGTAAGATTTCAAATTTTTCCACTCTGGCTATTTTCTCTAACAGGCATGTCCTTCATCTGATAATGCTTTCCTGTCTTTCAATTATCATTCTTACTTCCGTTCCTTCTATAGGCCATCATATCGTTGTTTCAGCCAAGAGCTTGAGAATACCCAGGAGCATTGGGAAAATACCTAGGAATAGTTTCCGAGATAAATTTAATAATTTTCTGTTATTCATCAACCAGATAACAGCCTGTTTTGGGGCTAATTAAGGTTGCGGTCTATCCCACGTTTTACAGGGACAGCTCTTCTGGGGCCATACTGGTGTGGTATAGATGAAAGATTGCCTGTTATCTCTTTTCCCTCCTATACTGTTAGTAGAACACCAAATCATTAGAAGTAATCTCCAGCTGTAGTACCGTCCATTCGATAACTTTTGCGTCCTTAACTCTGAAAAAGCATAATCAATTTTGTGTTCTATACCTCCATTCTGTTCCCAGTAGGGACAAATAGAAGTTGGGTAATATTCTAATGTACCCTTGTAATCTTCTAGAAATTCTATCTTGGATTCATTTGAAGCTTCCATAACTATATTAGAGTTGAATTTGGCCAAATTTGTTTGAACAATGCAGCAGTCGTCTAGGAGAAGCCCAGTTTAGGGACTAACCTTAGAAGAATTTAATGAATGTTGAATCCCGAGTTTGTCGTAGTTAATATTATAATCGGCCTCTAGATCTCATTTTTCATAATTGTAAGAAAGAGTTGGTTCAAAAATTTCAGTTTTGTACAGCTAAGTCACATTCGGAGCAGCTGATGCTGCTTTAGTGCTGAACAACAGTAGCAACAAGCCTTTGCTTCTGGAGGTTTTTACTCGTTGACTCATTTTTTTTTGTTGATTAGTCTTATCATAGAGCAGGTTTCCAGCTAGTGCGGACAGCCAATCATTCCAATAAAATAGTTTTCATCTAAAAACAAAAATTGTTACTTAATCAGTTGATTGCATGTTTGATTTTGAAATAGTTGTTAAAATCCCTGCACACTAGAACAATCCAAAGAGCATAGTTGGTTGTTCATCTTCACTTATAATATATTGACCGTTTTAGTCATTTCATCCTTCCAGAGCTGAGGAAAAATGCTGCTTTGCCTTTGTGTTTATATAAAAGTCAGAACTAAAAGAGGCGATGAAAGATCTGTAATTTTCTGTACTAAATTATTGAAATCAGTTGTGCCCAGTTCCTGGGCATATGGGCTTCATCACCTTTCCACCTGGACTTGTTCTGAATTAGTAATATATCTGCATCTCAATCACTGTCTAACTGAATTTGCTTTTGGTGCTTGAAAGCTTTAGGGTTTAGTAATTCCCTGAAAAATCTCTAGTTTTTTGTGCATTTTTGAGTTCTAAAGTTGTACTTCTGAACTACCATAAACTAAATGTTTCTATATTAGTTGTGATGGTCAAATCTCCAAGTTATTTTGTGCTAAAAAAATGGCATATTTCATGGAGTGCATAATTTGAATCGTGTCCTTTTGCTAGGCTTGAAGAGAAGCTCGCAAACGTAGAATCTGAAAATAAAGTTCTTCGTCAGCAGGCTTTGGCCATGGCACAGAATAATAAACTGATATCAAGAAGTTCAAGGTCAATCATGCAGGTAATTCAAAACCAACAGTTTGATCAATATGCCATTGTATATAGCACCTCTAACATTGTTTATGCTTCAATTTTACAGAGGGCTGAAAGCACAAAAACATCCATAGTAAGTAAAATACTTTCAGGTAACCAATATGCTATGGAAACAGTCAATAATATTATTATTCTACCATTATACTAGGATTTACGAAGTGCTTCAATGATCGCAAGAGACCAGTTAGATATGGAGGATAGACCTCAAAAATCGCTAAATGAGAAGCAACAAGAGTATCAGGATTTGCTTATCCGCTGTGTTGCTCAGCACTTGGGTTTCTCTAGAGGAAGACCTGTTGCAGCCTGCATCATTTATAAATGCCTAAGACACTGGCGATCATTCGAGGCTGAAAGGACAAGCATTTTTGACAGGATAATACAAACCATCGGTCATGCTATTGAGGTAAGAAGTTTGGATCTTCGTCATGAAATGTTTAATATCTGGATTTACGATGTACGTGATAGTAACTTTGACATGACTTTAATGGAAGACCCAGGACAACAATGATATCTTGGCTTACTGGCTATCCAATGCATCAACTTTGTTATTGCTGCTGCAACGCACTCTGAAAGCTGGAGGAGGTACTGGAAATGCACCGCAGCATCGGCGTACTCCATCCGCCACACTATTTGGGAGAATGACGCAGGTAGAATATTGTTCAATTTGAAATGTAATCTCAGTATTTGAGTATTTTCAAGGGTTAAAAATCTGTTTTCCAGAGTTTCCGCAGTACTCCTCAAGGTGTCAATCTTTCTCTACTGAATGACGAATCAGCTGGCACATTACGCCCAGTAGAAGCAAAGTACCCAGCATTACTGTTCAAACAGCAGCTGACAGCTTATGTAGAGAAAATTTATGGAATGGTTCGTGATAATTTGAAGAAAGAGATTTCTCCAATGCTGGGACTATGCATCCAGGTGATCAAGTTCAAAACATTTATGAAAATAACAAAAAATTATGGTTATGTTTTTCTTTAATATTAAGTCAAGATGAGTATGCAAGCGTTGGTTTGATTGTCAGTGATTTCCTATTGTGTTACGAATAATATAGGCACCAAGAATATCCAAAGCAAATTTAAGTAAAGGAACAGCCCGTGCTCTAGCAAATGCTGCTGCGCAGGAGATTTTAATATCCCACTGGCAAGGAATTGTAAAGAGCCTTGAGAACTTTTTGAACATGCTAAAGACAAATCATGTAAGTACAATACACCAGAAGTTTTCAGCCTTTTACTTTTTATGGACAGTGTTCTCGATTTTCTCCTTAGGATTCTCTTCGGTAACAATTTCAAACATAGTCGATAAGTTGTGTCGTCTCAGCTTTGGACATTGTATCAGAATAATGATTACATGATTTTGTATTCAATCCATCTTCAGGTACCTCCATTTTTGGTACGGAAAGTGTACACACAAATCTTTTCTTTCGTCAATGTGCAGTTATTTAACAGGTGTTGTGCAGTGAAGTACATTAAGTGCTAGATACTGATGAGCTTCATTAACAGAATGGCAAACTGATGTTGTTTTTGTGATTTCAGCCTTTTACTGAGACGAGAGTGTTGCTCATTCAGTAACGGCGAGTACGTAAAGGCTGGATTGGCTGAACTGGAGCACTGGTGTTACAAGGCAACTGAGGAGGTACTTTTAACTTTGTTATATCTGATATGGCTATCAAAGCTAATAAATAGTCTGTTTGTTGCAGTATTCAGGTTCCGCTTGGGATGAGCTCAAGCATATAAGACAGGCTATAGGGTTCCTGGTACTGAATTTTATTCCTTGTTTATTCAATATATTATCCCATTGATTGTGTTGGTAAAAATCACGAAGCATACATGGTCTTTATTTTTTTCATTTCCCCATTGTACGGCATTAACGGCTGTTTAATGATTTGTGTGGAATAAACTATTTTAAAGCATGGAGAAACGAAGAGATAATAAAAACCTTTAGGTACATGCAACACCACTCTAGAAAGAAGGTATATAATAATTGAAGGAAGAAGTCAACTAAAAGGAACATGAGTAAATGGTGAAGCATTGTTGGTTGTGATTATTTTGAAAACAAAATTTTGTTCACCAAGAGTATTTGTTGTTTCTTCCAAGTACAAAAACATAAATCAAGAAAATGTTTTTTTGCATAAATTTGTCTTAACTAAGTAAGAACTAAACATTTTACCAGGTCAGAATATGTAAGGCTTTTAATTCTAGTGGACTTTTTGGACTACTACTGTAACAGGTAATACACCAGAAGCCAAAGAAGACTCTAGATGAGATTAGCCATGACCTTTGTCCGGTAAAATGACTAATCATTTTCTTAATAGAATTTATTTGAAATTTTCTTATAATCACCCTGATATATTTTTTTAATCGTTTATAGGTGCTCAGCATTCAACAGCTATACAGAATCAGCACTATGTATTGGGATGATAAATATGGCACACACAGCCTCTCACAGGAAGTAAGTCCTGGTTGATTTTTTTTTCATGCTCCACTTACTCCTGTTGTGGTCAGATATTTTGATTGCTGATTGGTTTTTGTCTGGCTAATTACATCAACTTCCCCCAGTGTTATGCCTAAGTATCATCTACTCCTCCATGCTCCATCTGTGAGGTTTGAAAATGTTCAAAATTTTTGTTATTAAGACTATTTTAATTTTCTTAAGCCATTTTTTCTCAAGATGATACTGGAAATGATATTTTATGCCCCTAGTCAGGTTTTTATCCTTTTTTTTGTTTTTGTTTTATATAACTTATTTTATTTGTAAGATGTAACTAGCTTCTTTTATGTGTTGCAACACCACAATTCGATCAATTTCGCAAAGGGCCAAAAACAGAGCATCAAACTTAGTAATTACTTAAGACATGAAATATCAAATGTTTCAGCAATAAAAGATAAGAATATATTTAGAACATAAAAATCTTTTTCCTCGATTGACCAAAATATAATGTGTTTTCTTCTCTTTCGGTGGAGAATTATTGTGATTGACACTACTTTTTTCGGTCTATTTTTTCCCAGGTAATTTCCAACATGAGAATATTAATGACAGAGGATTCAAATAACGCTGTCAGTAGTTCTTTCCTTCTGGACGACGATTCAAGGTTGATTATAATATTGATCATGCTGCTACATTTTATAGCCTTATAATTTTTACTCAAGCATTCGCTTGATATAGTTTCACTGAAACCCAAACCTTCATACTGCAGCATTCCGTTTTCAGTGGATGACCTTTCCAAATCAATGGATCGTTTTGATGTTACAGACATCGAGCCACCACCTCTTATTCGTGAAAATTCAGGCTTCAGCTTTTTATTGCCACAAGCCGATTGATCATGTTCATCATTTTTTCTTCATAATGTTCGAAGAAACTTCCCCAGTGTTCCCCAAAAGGTATGTGTTGAACAACCTGTAATTTTCAAGCATCACAAGTCACTCTTTAAGTTGTTGTTAATATCTAACTTTGAAACTGCATAAGAAAGTGGTCACTTAATTATCCTCTAATACGCTCATCCTACAAGGGAGTTCCCCTTTTCTAGCCTTCCTAAGCTGCAGTTCCGAAGGAAAGTACCTTTATAAGACTTGTTAAAGTCCTTTAGGATGGTGCTTCATTTATTTGTTTATGCATTTTATGTGGATCATTTACATAAGGATCGTTATATAACATGTACTCAACATTAAAGCACTGCCTAGCAAAAAACCTCTTATCTATGGTCTCTTATGGCTGCAGAACTCTTGATTTGAGACCCCCTTTTTGGTATTTCCTGCTCTGGTTGGAAGGTTTCGATACTGTCAAAACGATTAATGTAGGATGAGAAACCCATTATCAGATCATACAAGGGTGTGATAAAATCATTGTGGAAACATACAGAAAGTTGTTCAGGATCCAAGTTGATCATCTTATATCAAACCATGTTACCGGGATGGAAGATGATGCTAGATTCTGAAAAAGATTGGAGGTCGAAATTAACTCGGAAGAGTAGTTTTTTTTTATCATCTTAAGGATTTTTTTTAGTTCGTCCCGAGAATAGACCCATTAAATTTTGTGTTTTTGTTATTTTCAATAAAGAAGAAAAACTTTACTTCAAGTATGATGTATGAATAAGAAACTGAAAGCTTTTACTTGTTTCTTGTTGCATATTTTGAGAATTGATGTAGGCAGAAAAGAAAAGAAGAGATTAAAATTTATTTATTAAGGACTTTGTCAACCTCTGATGTGCCCTTTTTTCTTACATAACAAAGCATTCACTCGTAAATTCAGTGAAACCTTTTTGTCTTATGATCTTTGCCTCGTTGATTATTTCAATACAATATATTCAACCCAACTGTCCTCAAATCAAGGAGAAATACCATTAATATTACATGGACTAAATTAGGAAATAAATATATACAGGAGAGTCCATTTTTTCTATAGGAATGATTTGAAGCATCTTGACGTTTGGCATAAAGCTGAGTTGTCCCTTTCAAATGAGAAATATCTAAATCTTTGTATATATACTAAAGTTTTATGCGATTATATATTTCATAAACTCATGTGTATACATAGTCAAGTTTCTATATTAACAGAAGTCTATCTCTAGTAAGTAAATTTTTTTTTTTTTTTTGCACAAAGCCGAAGAACAAATTTGTGAGAGCTTAGGTAGCATCGTCGATTCTGATGGATGAGAAAAAAAAAATTGTAATCATCATGATAAAAATTGTTAGAATTGGGCTCTTATATGATTTTAAAAAATTAAGTTGTTACCACTAACTATAACTATAAAAAAAAGGCTAGTGGAGCAAGTTGAGAAATTGTAACTCAATCCGTCTATTTGGTCGGGCTGATGGACCTAGCCAGTTTTTGGTTAAAGTTGGTGGGATGGCCTGCATCCTGCCATTTGGTCGGGTGGAAAAAATGGGGAAATTGTCAACCCAATCCACTTATTTGAAAAGATGAGCCAAACTGGCAGACCTAATCAATTTTTAGTTAGAGTAAGTATCATGTGAGACCGTCTCACGGATCCAAATCTGTGAGGCGGGTCAATCCTACCCATATTCACAATAAAAAGTAATACTCTTAGCATAAAAAGTAATACTTTTTCATGGATTATCCAAATAAAGATCTGTCTCACAAAATACGACCCGTGAGACCGTCTCACACAAGTTTTTGTCTTTTAGTTAAAGTTGGTGAACTGACCCCCAACCCTCCATTTGGCCAGATGGGACGGATCGGTCAGTCATTTGGGCGGGTTGAGAAATTTCCAACCAAAATCGCCTATTTGCGTAGAGAAACTTGCCTATTTTGATAGCTCTACCATTGATTAAATTTTTTGGTAAAACAAACGCTTTCTCATATAACCAAAATATTAACATCTAGCTCTATTATTTGATATTTTAACAATTTTTAAAAATTAAGCTCAAAGACGATGTCATGACCTATGTTTTCATAATCGGATCGGTGATCGAAACGGTCTATCTTAAAATAATGATTCAACCAAATGGTCAGACCGAAATGTTGTTATAAATAATAATATAATATATTAAAAATATACTTAAAATTCTACGTATCTTAAATATGTATATAAATAATAATAAAAAATATTCTAAATTTTGAAATATTAAATAAACTATAATACTAATGAATTTCAAAATCAAAATATTCGTAAATATAGCCAAAAATAAAATTAAAAAGTTAAATTCAAAACAAATTATGAATTGGTCCAACCGGTTCAATATTGCTTTTCGACTGGTTCTGACCGGTTTGACCGATATAATCGTTTGTGATTGATGTTTGGACCGGACCCGTAAATGGTTCTCGGTCGAACCGATCAATCCTGTCTGATTTTGAAAACAATGATTATAACACGTTTAGCATAAATTCACCGAAACACCCTTTTTTAGTTCACAATCTCAAAATTGTCCCCATGCACCACCCCTTACCCAAAGTTTAATTTAAACTGGTTTGATTCAAATATTTCCAATCTCAGTGCGTCACCCGTGATCTAGCAATAGTCATGTATAATTATTAGATAACTAATGTGATATTGATGATGATTGTTGGAATTAATTAGCTAGCAAGCATTGGGACAGTGCATTTGCTAATAAAACCTGATCCAAGAAAGACAGATATAAAACTACAAAAATCTGACAATTTAATTGTTCTTTATCGCATTCAAGTAGGTATTATATCTTTCGATAACAATAAAATAAATCACGTATATTTCCTTGATAATAAAATTAATAATTATAGCTAGTCACCTTAAATATTCCAAACAATAGCATGAACGGATTTCATGAAAATGACAAAAACTTATGTGAGACGGTCTCACGGATCGTATTTTATGAGACAGATCTCTTATTTGGTTCATCCATGAAAAAATATTACTTTTTATGCTAAGATTATTACTTTTTATTGTGAATATCGGTAGGATTGACCCGTCTCACAGATAAAAATTCGTGAGACCGTCTCACAAGAGACCTACCCCATGAAAATAATGACAAACTTATAATGTATTATATTTACTAAAATCATACAGACAACATTGCAAACAATTGCAAATTTCATACTTCATGCATGTAGAGTATATTAACATTAGAAATTTGTAATTTATGTCTTCTATATTCGTCTTTTGTAATTTTTTTTCTCTATATTGTCAAAATCGAGCCTTAGTTATTGTATTTTTCAATTTTTGAAAATTTTAATCATTTTTTTTATCGAAAAGGACAATTCACGTGTGAACGTCAAGTTGGAACCACGTCAAGAAAAATGACCAAAATACAAAAATAATAGACTAAATCTGAAAATTGAAGACGTATATATAGAGGGCCAAAATCGAAGACAAGACAAAGTTATAGAACCATATATATACTATGCTATCTATCCAAGATCTGGCAGAATCTCCAGGAATCAACAACTTCCTTTTGTCCAATATATTTTTCCCGTGATGATCGGTGTCGATCCTGATCAGTTGAACTGTTGGAGAGATTAAATATTGCAAGAAAAATTTATAATTATTGTGACAAAAAATCTCATGCACGAGCAACCAAATTAACATATCATAAAAAGGAATGGCTTTCATCACCGAAAATTATATATAATATAATATAGGCAAGTGGCATTTTGCTAATATTAGCGCACAGATCTACTCCATGTCTGATTCAAAACTTGGAGTCGAGATCAAACATTAGCGTAGAGACAAAACTTGGAGCACTCATCTTCTTAAAGAAAATTTTATGTGTAATTTTCCCTAAAATCTTCTTTGAAAACTTATGTGATCTATTTAATAAGCGAAATAGGATTTCCAACAGCCGGCCTTGAGTAGAATATTGACTTTGTATCAACAAAATTCACAGACCGTGTCATAAGTTTTCTTCCACAGACCTCAAAGTTCTCTCAAACCTAAGCTCTTATATTGTCTGTTTCATCAAACCCTTGTTCTGAAAAAGTATCATTTCCGGAAATTGTCTGTTGCATCAAACCCTTGTCCTCAAAAAGCATCCTTTCCAGATGCATATAATCCTCCAGTCCCTCAACAGAAGCTAAACAGTTAAACTACATATTCTCTCTCTTTTCCAAGATTTTCGAAGACTGTCGAAAATTCAAGCACTAATATCTAGATAGCTTGCGATGGAGCCCAATTTACATCAAGAAGAATCAGTAAATTCTTATTCCAGTGAAGCAGCTGAGCAAGACAACGTTTTCGATTTAGGCGTAGGCCGATCTTATGATTGTGTCTATTGCAAGAGGGGTTTCGATTCAGCGCAGGCTTTGGGTGGCCATATGAATATACACAGAAAAGATAAGTCAAGAAACAAGCCCACATCAAGAAAGCCAGAAGACAGTGATTACACCAGTCCAAGATTGTACCAGCAAATCCCAGAATCGAGAAATGATCATTTTGAGCATCATGATCATCATACAAAATATGCAACACGTTTTCAAGAATATGCTGGTACTTCTGGTGCTACAAGACCCTTGTATGGAATCCATGATAATGAGCAGCAGCAGATATATATGCGTGCCCATGATTTTGATCGCGATACAAACCCGATGATTCGTGGAGATCACCGGGGTGTTGGCTTAGAATTTACCCCATTGATTGTGGAAGATTTGGAGAAGAACAGACAGGTGGAGAGTAATTCAAAAGAGGACTTGGATTTGGAACTTAAACTTTGATATGATTCTTGAAACAAGTACTACACCAGTAATAAGCACATATATAGTTGCTTATAATTAATTATTTCTGCAGTTTATTTTGGAGGGGCAGATTTAGCCCTTGTACGTGTATCCATGTGGTTACAATTTTGATTGTGTTTGTGTCGCTGACTGGCAACACTATGCTCTTCAAATAGCGTCTTACTTTCCTACTGAAGGAACTAAGGAAATTTATACTGTGTTTTTTGTGGTGTACCATAGACTTGCTTGTAGTTCACAAATCACAGATAACATGCATGGATGAAAATTAAATAACTACTTCCGGAAGCACTATTTTCTTTAGTTCTCTACTGAGATCAAAACTTGATATATCTTTTTTACAAAATAGGGGTTCTTAGCTAGTTACCATAGACACCTACCTACAAGAAAATGAAGAGAGAGGAGCAAAATATACGAGGGATCGAGTAACTAGATCAAGACATCTTGCCAACACGAGGCAATTACAATTGTTGGGATTGGGTCAGAGTGTAGAAATGAGGGAGAATAAACTTTTAAAAAATTTCTTGATTTTGAACAGGTCTTTAACAGTTTTTAAGAAGTATTCTTGAATGACCAGACTTGCTGTACCACCAAAAAGTGTAAGTGCGGAAAAGGTTCGGATTGACTAATGATATATTATACTTGGCAGTTTAACAACAAATGGTTTGAAATTGATTTTGCAAGAATATAAATGCATAACGTAATTACACAAATGTTTTTATAGATGTTCGGAGATAAAATCATATGTCACCCTTTCTTCCACTCATGAAGTTTTCATTAAAAGACTTTGATTCTACAACGTCTCGTAACAACTCACTTCAGCTAGAACTTATCACTGCGTAACTCAAACTCTTAGTTATCACTTTTCAATTCTGGATATTTAATAACTCTTGGTTCATCAGACAACAAACACAGACTTGACTGTTTGAGTTGTTGGAGTAGCACAAATTGATCCTTGATGATCTAATATGATTCTAATAAGTTTGTACTTGAATAAACAGCTAGAAATCGAAAGATTAAGTCTGCTTGAGATCTTAAAAATATGTAGGCTTAAGAATAGTTGTGGTTGATCGAGAGTGTTCTTCATGTTTGAAATCTGTATATTTATAAATGAAAAGCTCCATAGTTGAATTTTCGTTTCAACGATCATCTGTATTGTTCCGACATAATGGAGTGTTACTTTCATATCATTAAATGCTCATTAATGCTCCTCTTTCTTTTGCGTCTTCAAGTCCTATGCTTTCCATAAAGCTGGTATACCATATCTGAATAAGATAGCTTTCTGTCATTCGGGAGTTGGTAAAAGACCGTGTAATTTTTCCAAATGAGACATGAAACGTCTACCGTTTTAAAAGCGCGAAAATATATATTTTTTTTAATAAAAGCTCGCATTTTCGGAATAACATTTAAAAATGATCTAAGTATTTGACAATAAAAAATAGTGCGTAAACATAAACGAGTAAAAATTGTGAAAATCATCAGCGTATCAAAACCAGCGTATAAAAATGTTCATATCATCTCAAATCTCATAAAAACAAAATGCGGAAAACATGTGGTCCTCGGGTCGTGTCATCCCACCAGGTTTGTCTACTCAGTGTTCGGCACCTCCAGTCCTCTCAATAACAAGCTCACCTGCATCACACACGCCTAATGAGTCTAAAAACTCAACACACATCTACCGTTAATAACAAGTACATATACATAGCACACAGCAGTGAAAAATATCATACTCAACATATCTTTCATGAACTTAAAAGCATAACGTAAATGTGTCGTATAAAATCATGTCGTGTCAAATCATGTCATGTCGTATCATCATATACGTGTCAAAACAGCTTATCGTGTCATCATAAACTTAAACATTTTCTTTTAATTGAATTCAGTTCATTAGTTGTGATTTTCGTATTAGCTCTATCGTATCAGCTCTATTCGATGGATCCATCTATAAAACCATGGTACCCGGCGGCAGGGGTCCCGGTTTTAACCCGAATTGAACCGAAACTTAACCAAAACATTCCCAACTTTTTATCATACCTTAAAAACACTTAAAAGGTCCTAAAATTCTAATATCAGGCCTAAATACCCTCGGCTAAATTTTCAGCATCAGCCACAACTCACAGTCCTTCCCATTTTTATAATCCTATTACAACACATGGCCCCCAATTCTTTAAACATTCGGACCTCCCTTATACCCCCACCTGTCCAGCACTTAAGGCACACCATTAGTACCCTAATGACCCTTCTAAACCAAGCCAAACCAATACATAAGGCCGTTGCACAAGCCACGTGCAGAAACCAACCGAAAATTTGCACCTCCATCATGATTCATGCTAGACTTCCAAGGATTGAGCCTCTTCCTCAACCAAACACCCATGGCTCATTCCTAACATCTTACTAGACTCTACATGGTCTGAAACACAGCTAGGTTTGAGCCCATGTACCGCAGCACACCCCAAACCTTAGATCTTGCCCTACCAAGCCACTCTATGGAACATTTCTCTCGATCTTACCACTCCCAGCAACCCTGATCGGTATGGCTCCCATAAACACAACGTGAAGCCAATATCAGACCCTTAGAAACCCATCACAGCAGCCCCTTGCACAGATTATCAAAATAGTGAGTAGCAAAGCATGAAAACGCAAGAATACATGTAAAAACCGAAACCATTCATGCTCATTTTTGGATCGAAAGATTTCATACAAGAACAAGTTCATCAGAATATATGACATTTGTGATGCGTAAAAAGATTGATACAATGCGTGCCTGATGAGATAATTGGTGAACAATTGCTCGACGGCGAGCAAGACACGAGGCGGGGAGGAAACGCTTGAGCTTGGAAATCTTGATGCTGAAATTCACGAAGGAGGCGACTGATTGGAGGAGGGTGGGCGGTTAAATGGAGTGGATTAGATTTAGTGGGGTGCAAATGACTAGGGTTAGGTTTATAGATAATTACGTAATATTAAAATAGTTAATAATCAACTAATGGACCTTATTTTGATATATATAAATTTAAAAGAGGATTTTAAGGCCAACAAGCTCAAATTAGGCCCATTAAATCCAAACGCACTCCCGAAAAATATTTCATGTTGAAAAAGTTTTGAAAATATTAATCGAACTCTCAAAAAGTCCCGTGATTCGATAAAATTTGCGTACAGTTAAAACTAAAATCCCGCAGGTAAAATACCCAAATAAAATCCCATTTTTTAGAAATACCCTTAAAACCACATTAACTTAATTTATAAAAATAAACCGCACAATAAAATAATTTTCCTGAAAATTCTCCAGTCTCCGATCCTCGTTCGAACGTGAAATGCATCTTAAAAATCATAGTGCATGAACTTTTTAAAAATTTCATGAATTAAATCCTATCATGCAATGATAATGCATAAGATGCAGAAAAATAATTAAACACAATTTAATAAAATAAACATACATTATATGCATTAAAAGAATTTAATAAAATACTAAAGAAATTTAATAATTTACATGCAGGTGGTTCATGTGGACCTTCAAATTTTCGAGACGTTACAAGACAACTGATTGAACAACTTGACTTTAGTATCCTTTCAGATTTAACTCTTTTTTGACCGGTGGTAGTATGAATTTATTTTCAATAATTTGAATACTTTGGACCGCCGGTCAGTTTTAACATATGATAACTTTGCAAGCTAAGTTCAAATACTTCAGCGTCTTGATCTCTTAGCCCGAACGGCTTGCTTTTCTCAAGTATTGTCTGAACGACTTGATCTGGTCCAACAGTCCGAAACCTGAAATATATTTAAAAGCGACTGAACCTGAAATAGTTGTATGTTATTATTTATCAATCACCAAAATTTAAAGGTACTTGAAATATTCTAACAACAATGAAGTGAAAATACCACTGATTTAACATAATGTTACTACTAGCTAGGGTTCGGCACTTTCTTTTTCGAGGATTACAGCTTGAAATTTAATCACCATTGTATCAAATGAATTTCATATCAGGATTCAAATATGAAAAAATATATATACTAACTCTTACAACAATAAAATATGTGTTAGTTTTATTTTAAAAAAATTAAGTGAAGCTTCACCATCATCTACATTATATATCAGCAGAGCTACAATGCACCTCATCATTTGCAAAGCTCATTATATATCTTTAGTTGGATCTTCATTAAAGACAGCAACCGCGACAAAGTTTCAAAGCTAAAACGTATGTGTTACTCAATTTCTTGGCCGTGCAGAACGGTTTTTGAGATCTTCCCCAAATTTTCCAACGTTTCTGGGTTTTTTCGTCGAATATTTTTTTGTAAAAATAAAATAATAATAATATAATAAGAATCCACAATGGCAAACCATGATATAGAGAACCACTGGGATCAGTTCAAATGTATATACATTGTTAGATCAGCAGTGCACCTACATTTTATAACAGATTACAGTATAAGAAAAGGGGACCTTTCCACATTTACCAACACTTGAGTGGATTCTCAAGCCTCTGATCTTCGTCTCTTCCAAGACCAACTAAAATCTTCAGAATTAATAATGAAATGGATTATGAGGTGTTTTCCAAGATATAATCATTATATAAGAAAAGTGTTTGAAATCTTACAAGTCCAAGAATTAAATATTAATTTTTTCTAATTTGATAAACATAATAACAAATTAGGTTTAGCAGCAATAAGTCACCGAGCACCAGTGGTCTAGTGGTAGAATAGTACCCTGCCACGGTACAGACCCGGGTTCGATTCCCGGCTGGTGCAATTAATAAATTTAAATTTTTTAATCGATTAAATATCTTATATTCAAAAGAAAAGACAGTATATATATATATATATTATAAATAAATCTTTTATTCACGTGTCAGCATTCTGTGTAAGTTATTTTCCTTTTACGGGCCAGTACTGAGCCCAAAAACTTAAACAATTATGGGCCATATAATTTGCAATCGGCCTATTTTAAATTTTTCATTATCTTTCCCCAATTAAATATACTAATTATTATTATGATCGTAATTGATACAAATGAAGAAGTAAATACAAAAAAATAACTTAAGATGCATGAGATCATTTAAAAAAAAAAAACTGAGATGTTCATAGAAAAAGAATAAATTATTGGAAATATGTCCACATATACGCATACTTTTGAGTGAATGAACACTTCTTGAAGATTTTTTTTATTCCAAAGAAGATGGATAGAGCATATATATGTTCACATACATATATAATCGAATCACAAAAACTCCGGTAAGATTTTTATATGAGTCAAATTTGTGAGACGAATTTTCGATGTGACTCAATCCATAGAAGTTATTACTCTTTATATCCAAATTATTATATATTTTTCACTGCAAAAATATTATTATTTTTTGTTAATTATGTCATGTTATATATGTTTATCCGAGTTAAATGTGTTGTTTTTTATTTCAAACGTATATAGTATAATATATGTTTATCTGAGGTAAAAGTATTATTTTTTATATTAAAAATATTATTTTTTACAACAAATATGATCTGTGTCGAATAAAGACAGTTGCCTACGTATATTTCGTATAGCCATATGATTTATGTAATGCCCGAAATTTAATCCTAATAATCTGTAATTATTGAATTATAATTTGATATGATTATGAGAAGATTAATCGGGACACGAAATAAGAATACGTGTGAAAATGTATGTGCGAGGACAGTAGCATCGGCGCACATGCGCGACAGAACGCGCGCACAAGCGCCAAGCAGACAGGAGGCCTCGCGCATCTGCATGGCGTGTATACGCGCATCTGCGCGACACAACCCGAGAGTTGTGAAGAAATCCTCGCGCATATGCGCGGAAGAGTGTCGCGCATATGCGCGAGTCCCCGTGAAGCTACGCGCCGAGACAGAATGTCTCGCGCATATGCGCGGAAGGTGGTCGCGCATATGCGCGAGACGTGCAGTAGGCACACCGAGCCACTTGGCCTAATGCATGTGGGAGATGTATATGTATATATATATACACACATGCATTCAATTCTCCGGGGGAAGAAAACGGAAATCCGGGGAAAACTTTGATCTTTGATTCCAGAATTCGATTTACGATCAATCCGTCCGTCTGATTTTGAATCCGACTTCGGTACCGAGTTCCTAGCAACGTAGACTACAACTGGACGTAAGTTTTACTACGTTTTGACATGCTTTGAAATTATGATATTGTCAGAATTGAATGGAATTCATATATGATGTTCTTGACATGTTAGACATCGTAGAATCGAAGTCAGATTAAGAAACGGACTGATTATGGAATTGCTATGAATTTTTACGGTATATTGATTTATACCGGACAGATTTGAATTGTGATTGAATTACGGATCGTATTGGATATGGGTTATGGATTGTAACTGTTATATGGGGATATGGTATTGACGGGGATACTGAGTTTGTACCGTTATGCCGTTGATTTTGAATTAAATCAAGATTGATCAGATTGTTATTGATTTGAAAGGTATATTGACATGAGATTATTGATATTGTCATTGCCAGACAGACTGTGAATTCAGGACTTCGATTGAGCCAGAAACCGACGAAAGAAGGTATAAGTCAATGTGGTATTGGGAGATCGACTTGAGTCGGATTAGACTTGAGTTTCTTTAAATCACATACTTTACTTTATTGCATTGATATTTGCATTGATTTGACTGATGTACTTGTTTTCTTGAATTATAGATAGCAGGTATCAGATGAGTAATCTTGTGACAGAAGTTCTTGATAGTGGTGGAATCACCACGGGAACATTGCACGATGTCTCAAGATAATGATATTAGCGATAGAGCTACAGTCCATGACGGATAGGTCAGGACACCGGATGTTGGTTATATCGAGTAATTAGGATTGGAATTCTTCTATTACGGAATTCGATATAGGAACACCATATTTGGTTATATCGAGTAATAGGAACAGAGTTCCTTCTATTACGGAATTCGATATAGGAATACCACATTTGGAAACCGGGATCCCTAGACTAGGATTGAGTCTAGTCTGAATTGCAAAATTGTAATTATGGTTCAGATTTTGATACATATTACTGTTACCTGATTACATGCTTTATATTTGTTTATATGATTGCATGTTTCGTTGATTTATACTGGGATTTATTCTCATCGGAGTTATCCGGCTCTTGTTTTGTCTGTATGTGTACATGATAACAGGTGGGACAGGATCAGGGTCCAGGAGATGAGGAGAGATCGTGATTAGAGTGGAGGCTCCGGACTTGGATTGTATATAGGGGTTAAACACTTGATAGTAGTTGTTGAACCTTAGTTTGTACTGATTTGTAGACGGTACATGACTTGTACTTTATTATATACTGATATGTATATTAACTTGATTTCACTACGTTCCGCATTTTAAAAAAAAAAAATTTAGACCCTGTTTTATAATTGATTAATTAGTCCCATTGATGATTAAGAACTTGATTAGCGTCCGGGTCCCCACAATTTAGACCATCTCCAATGGTAGCATCGAGTGTGGTGCAATAAAAATGTTCCAACCCAACTCCACAATTCACACTACATTTGAGCAAGCTCACTCTAAAAGTTGCTCCAAATGTGGCTGTTGTGCCACAAGTTTATTTTTTTTTTTTTTTCATTTTTAAATTTTTTAGTTTAATTTAATTATTTTATATTTTAATTAAATAATAAATTTATAATTTTTTAATTTTTTTTTAATTTTTAAAAATTAATAAATTTAATTTTTAATTTTTTTGAAATATTAATTATAAAAATTCAATATTTTAATTTTAAATTAAATTATTACATAAACGAAATTTAATAAAAACCAAATTAAATTGCTAATACATTAAAAATAATACAAATTACAGAAGACAAACAACAAATATCACAAAACAACATTAACAAACAACAAACCACAAAACATAAAAATAGATTATAGTAATTAGGTAATTAACGAACAACAAAATCACAAAACATTAAATTGATATTATTGCATCTCCAGCACGGTCTTACGTAAAAATGATTTACATTACATAATGAAAGCTTGCATTATCATGTACAACATGGATATTGAAGATGAACGTGGACTCAATTCACTAATTCAAGATGCAATGGAAGCATGGGCTCCGGATGTTGAAATGGTGGTCAATGACGAAAATACAAGAATTTCTCGTTCGTTTTAAAAAAATAAAAAATAAAAATGCTCAATATAAACTACGAAATGCATTAATTGAACATTTGTGAGAACAATATAGTAGTTTAAATATTGAACGTTATGTTTGTGTTATGTTATAAATTTAATATTAAATGTTCGTGTTTTTTTTACTTTCAATGATTTATTGTATTCAAAGATTATTTTAATTAATTTTCTATGTGAATTAATTAATTTAATTATTTTTTGATAAAAAATAATTAATTAAAATGTTAATATATAAATATAAAGATTTAGTTATCATTGTATTTTCAAACTATAAAAGTTATTAATAAATAGGTATTAGAAAATAAAAAAAAATTGAAATAAAAAATAATATTAAGAGAATATTCTATTGTAGTGTGAAATGTAGTGCAATATGTTGGATATGATTTTGTTGTAAACTAATATAGTGCAAAATATGATGTAATGGATTTGAGATAACCTTATCGCAAAAAGTTAATTAGCAATGAGTCAAAAATCAATTCCTGAATAATAAGTATACCCTTTATTGAGCTCATAAAATAGATAGAGAACACTGATTTCATGACCATTTTCTAACCCAATTCCCAACCTCATTGGCTTTATCAACTCAAAGCAAAGTAGCCCCCTTTTTCATCACCTAGCTTCAAAGTCAAAAAGGCACAAGTCAACTTTACTGTATAATTTCTCATTAAATCAATTTCAATATATATATATATATATATATATATATATATATATATATATATATATATATATATATATATACATTGAAAACTCAGAAAAGGATTTGTCCGAAGAAACTGTGAGGATTGTGACATTTAAATACATTGAACCATGAGTCATATGATCTTAATCATTTTACTTTACATAATTAGAGGTGTACTAAAGCAATTAAAATTCACTAAATATCATTAATTAAAGCCTGGTTTGAGAACCTTCGTCTATGCTCATCGACAGATTAAGAAAACAATTTCAAGAAAGCAACAATATTTTTTAGCAGCAGTTCCCAAGGTGCGGCGGCGTTCGGCGCAAAAATTATATTTTTTTGTGTCATCCATTGAAACAAACTTCATCCACATCAATAAATAATGCATCTTAGACTAAAATCCCGAGTTGTATTTCCAATTATATGTCGAAAAAAGCCTTTAAAAATTCTTCCTTGGTGACGCGAAAAATGAAATAAAAATCGTGGGCTTGATTTTGACGGGTATAAAGCTCTTAAAGATTCAACCCCATATTGCATAAGCCATTAATAAATGTCTCCTTAGAACCATACACTCGAAACTTACATGTCTCCCTTTCGAACCCCATATAATACTGCGGACATGCCCTCTTCGTATCTGCACCATTTTCTAGTGTACCCGTGTGCCGCCTGAACTTTCTTTCCTTTTCTGAAAGTTGTAGGTCTTTTTTTTTCCTGATATTTGTATATTACGAAATGTCGAGTGGGACTGGATCTCCTTGCGGTGCATGCAAGTTTCTCCGCCGGAAGTGTGCGGCGGATTGTGTTTTCGCACCTTATTTTTGCTCAGAACAGTGCCCGGCAAGATTTGCTGCCATTCATAAGGTGTTTGGAGCGAGCAACGTGTCTAAACTTTTGCTGCATGTGCCCGTGGCTGATCGTTGCGAGGCAGTGGTCACTATTTCTTATGAAGCTCAAGCAAGAATTCGAGATCCCGTTTACGGTTGCGTGGCTCATATCTTTGCCTTGCAACAACAGGTGAATTATATCATTTATTATAAAGTTAATTTCCCTGTTCTTGAACATGTTTTGTAGTGTAATTTTCTGATATCGGCGTGTATATATAGGTGGCATATTTGCAAGCTCAATTGATGCTGGCGAAAGCTCAACTAACCCAAAACCTGGTTCAGACTTCAAGAACTAGAGAAAATCTATGGCCAAACAGCAGTGCAGCAGGAGGATTAATGGGATCGATGTTCCCATTTCAATCTTTCCCAAATAACACGAGTAATTCGATTACGCCCCAGAGTTCGTTTGATTCGATCGATCATGGACAAAATAATGGGATTATTCAAGAAGATCTCGTTCCGTTACAACAACCCTACAGCAAGAAGAGAGCTTCGCAGACGGATTTGAGCGAGCTTCAAGCGCTGGCTTTTCGAATGATGAAGAATGAAAACTGAAATCTGATGTTGTAATATCTTGCCTTTACCGATCATATATGTTTTTATGCTCTAACCTCGACGATATTTTCCAGAATCGCTGATGTATATAAGGGACAGTATGATATATTAAGAGGGTTTGTGCTACGATGTTTAATTTAAGAGAGTGTAAATCTATCAGAGATTAATTTTCCTTGATCAATCTAATTACTAGTTTTCGGTAAATGAGTGTATCGTGAATCCCACTTGTGAAAACCTTGGAATTAGAGTTTAAATTTATTGTAACTATCGTCCTTACCGATTCAAGTGGAATCATGCGACTTGTCGTGACTTGCGCAGTGCATTTTACTTGGTTAATGTAGTTTACAGACTATTGAATTAGTCCAGAGGTTTATTCCGAAAGGTAGCGACATCAAGTTTTAACATCATAAAAAACAAAAACAAAAAAGTTTTATAATGCAATTATTTTATATGCAGTGGATGGGACAAAAGAAAATGCATGCATCTTTGAGGTTTGAGTATTCTTGTGTCGTTTATCCCATAAATAAATGTATAGTTCTAACAAAAGAAACATGTTACTTTAGTTAGGTGGGTTGGCGTTGGGAGTGGAGGTTCATAAGTTATCCTCAACATTGTTGGTGTTAGGGTATATATAAGCATATAAACAATACTAGCCAAGTGTTTGGCTTTTTTTGATTTTAATTTTTTAACAAAAAAATTGAGAGGACGTTGTTTTCTAATTCCGATTGGGATTGAATCTTAACTCAATCATCAAAAAGCTCTAAGTTTAAAATTTTAAAATGATTTTCAATCGAACCATCCACATAAACTTGACTTGTGCAAACTTATCTTATCTCCGGCTATGTACTTTTTATGTTGTCAAATGTTTAGTTTTCTTACCATCGTTTCAATGGGAAAATAAATCTTTTTTGTTTGGTTTAAATCAGAACTTGGTCCTCCACTAATTATAAAAATGGACTTAATGCAAGAGAGCTCAATATCAGCATCTCAAAGTAGACATTTATCGATACATGTGGACCCAATACGGAATTTTTCGGTGAATCCGTAAGATACAATGGAAATCGACTCATTGTAACCCAACCTTAGTAGCACCGATGTCATATCGTCTTTATCTAGTGTACTTCGAACGATTTGAGTGTATTAAGTGGGCAATCCACTATATCCCACCAGATAAAAAGTTTTTTTCTTTGAAACTCATATGGTGCGTTTCTCTAAAACATCATAATAACATTCATGGTCGACCTTAGCTGGGAGGAATGATGAGCGAAAATTTAATAAACTCTATAATTTAGTAAACACAATATTATCACAAGGAAAATTTAATTAAGAAATAAATTATATTTCTTTCAGGGTTCATTCTCATATATTTTTTTGAATATCTGAAATAGTTCGGAGCGGGTATTGGATTATTATCTTCATCTCTTATCTCCACCCCGATATTATTATTATTATGATTAAGTTTGGATGAAGATATTCTATAAACCCGTTTCGACCCCGCCCCATTGTTATTTTTGAAATAGATATGGAGATTTGATCCCTACGGCGAACCCGAAAAAATCGGAGATGGCAACGAGGATGCAATTTAGGGGTGAGTATGGGGATGACAAACTCGTCCCCTCCTCGTTGGCATCTCTAACAGCCTTCAGTAGCACAGAAACATAGAAGATGTCGGTAATAATATATTTGACGATGGTATCTTTACTACCTATCACAAAAAAAAAAAAATCAAAATTAAAGTAACACATAGAACTATGAGTCTCCAGATTAAGTATATCCAACCCACATCTATGAATATTTACAAAATTTATGTTTTGTCAAATCAAGCTTCTATGAACCCAATCTGAAATTTTGTCGGTGAATCCATAAGCAACATTGGAAATCGACCAATTATAAGCCAACCTTAGCAGCACAGATGTCATGTTGTCTTTTATATGTTGTACTTCGAAACATTTGAGGGGATTGAGTGGGCAATCCACCATGTCCCACCAGATACAAAGTTTTTTTCTTTGAAACTCATAGGCTGCATTTCTTTGAAACATACGAATAACATTTATGGTCGACTTTAGCTGGGAGGAATGAGGAGCTAAAATTTAATAGACTTTATAATTTAAAAAACACAATATTATCACAAGGAAAATTTATTAAGAAATAAATTATATTTCTTTCAGAGTTCATTCTGAGAGATTTTTTTGAATCTCTGAAATAGTTCGGGGAGGGTATTGGGATACTATCCTCATCTCCTAATCAACCCTGATATTATTATTATTATTATTATTATTATTATTATTATTATTATTAAGATCGGGTTCAGAGATTTTTTTAAGCTTGTCTCCACCCCGCCCCATTATTATTTTGAAAAGGAGATGGAGATTTGATCCACGCGACGAACCCGTAAAAAGCAGAGATGGCAGCGAGGCTGTAATTCGGGGGTGAGTATGGGGATGACAAACAAGTCTCACCCTTTGTCATCTCTAACAGCCTTTAGTATCACGAAAACACAGAGGAGTGTAGTCCACAAAAACTCAGTTATGCAAACAGTAATTGAATTATTTCTCCATGTTTCATCTGCTTTGTTAAAAGATCTCTACTTTGTGTAGGAAGGGCGGTTATTGGAATATTATCTTCATCTCTTAACCCCGCCCCGATATTATTATTATTATTATTATTATTATTATTATTATTATTATTATTATTATTATTATTATTATTAAGTCCGGATTAAGAGATCCTATAAACCCGTTTCGACCTCCGCCCCATTGTTATTTTTGAAATGGATATGGAGATTTGATACCGCGACGAACCCGAAAAAATCGGAGATGGCGGCGAGGATGCAATTTGGGGGTGAGTATGAGGATGACAAGCCCGTCCCCTCCTCGTTGGCATCTCTAACTGCCTTCAGTAGTACACAAAAACATAGAAGATGTTGATAATAATATCTTTTACGGTGGTATCTTTACTATATCTATCACAAAAGAAATCAAAATTAAAGTAACGCATAGAAATATGAATCTCCAGTTTAAGTATATCCAACCCACATCTATGAATATTTACAAAATTTATGTTTTGTCAAATCAAACTTCTATGGACCCAATCCGGAATTTTTTCGGTGAATCCGTAAGCAACGTTGGAAATCGACCCATTATAAGCCAACCTTAGCAGCACAGATGTCATGTTATCTTTTATCTGGTGTACTTCGAAACATTTGAGGGGATTGAGTGGGCAATCCACCATGTCCCTCCAGATACAAAGTTTTTTTCTTTGAAACTCATTGGGCGCGTTTCTCGGAAACATAAGTATAACATTCATGGTCGACTTTAGCTGAGAGGAATGAGGAGCGAAAATTTAATAAACTCTATAATTTAATAAATACAATATTATCACAAGAAAATTTTATTTAAGACATAAATCATATTTCTTTCAGTGTTCATTCTGAGAGAATTTTTTGAATCTGTAAATAGTTCGGTGCATGTATTAGGTTACTATCATAATCTCATAACCCGCCCCGATATTATTATTATTATTATTATTAAGATTGGGTTCAGAGATTTTTTAATCCTTTCTCCACCCCGCCCCATTACTATTTTGAAAAGGAGATATAGATTTGATCCACGCGATGAACCCGTATAAAGTGGAGATGGCAGCTAGGCTGCAATTCGGGGGCGAGTATGGGGATGACAAACCCGTCCCACCCTGTTGTAATCTCTAACAGCCTTTAGTATCACAGAAACACAGAGGATGAGATTTAGTGTAATCTCTTAACCAGCCCCGATATTATTATTATTATGATTAAGTTCGGACTAATAGATTCTATAAACCCGTTTCGGCCCCCGTCCCATTGCTATTTTTGAAATGGATATGGAGATTTGATTCCCGCGACGAACCCGAAAAAAATCGGAGATGTCAGCGAGGATGGAATTCGAGGGTGAGTATGGGGATGACAACCCCGTCCCCTCCCCGTTGGCATCTCTAACGGCCTTCAGTAGCACAGAAACACAGAAGATGTCGGTAATAATATTTTTGACAGTGGTATCTTTATTACCTATCACAAAAGAAATTAAAATTAAAGTAAACACATAGAAATATGAATCTCCAGTTTAAGTATATCCAACCCACAAATAGGAATAATTACAAAATTTATGTTTTGTCAAATCAAGCATCTATGGACCCAATCCGAAATTTTTTCTATGAATCCGTGAGCAACAATGGAAATCTACTCATTATATTAGAAAAGGCCATCCGTCATGTTAAATTGTGTTTGACTAAACTTATAAGCTGCTCAAAACATCTTATAAACTCATAAACGAAGTACGTTAAGCCTGTGGAAAACAAACACCCTAAAAATTATTATAGGCAACAAAAAGTGTGCATAACCAGTAATATTATTCGTGATAATTAGAAAAAGCAATCCTTCAGGTTAAAATCGTGAAATGCAACCAATCTTGTCATGTTGGAACACGATAATTCAAATTCAGCCTAAAACAACATTAAAGAACAGCGAAACCAAAGTTCTCTTTATATGAACAAAAACACTTTGATCGGGAACATAGTTGAACGATTTATTTACTTATTTTCTCCACTGATGTAGCTTATAAAGGATTCAGTCTCCTAGACCTTGGCTTACAAGGCAGACAATCATCTCAAATAGTTTTATACAAGCACCTTGAATGTAGAAGCTTTTCCACCACTCCTTTTGACATTGACTAGATAAAAGTGTATCTTTACTTTGATGAAAATGGAATGCAAATATACCATGTAAAGATATTAAACTCATATCAATAAGAACAAAGACTAGAGCGGCATGAAAATGGAAATCCATGTCCAAAAAAGTAGGAGAAAAGTCTTAATGTTTCAAGAAAACTAGTTCTTCTACTTTGGCCACAGGAACTCCAGAAATTCTCAAAGCTTTGCAAAATGAAAAAAAAAAAATAGGTTTAAAAAAAAGTTTAAGGAAAACAGTATGCACACTTCTCATCAAAAGTTGATAAGCTCACTGAAACAACCCCACACCACAAATTTAGGCATAAGACCAGATGCAACTAGACCACCACTATCTACCTGTAACACTCACATTCTTCAGTTATATTTTGGGGATTAGAAACTGAAAGAGGTGTGAAAATATTTCAAACACTTTGAAATTTTAACATGAACCAAAATTTTCAAATTAGAACATTACATTTTTCAATAGAAATAAGGCTGCAACAATACCTAACCCACCAAGTCTCATAATAGTACGGAGAGATGTTCCAAAACCAATAGAGAACACTTGTTTGTTTAGTACATAAGCAACAAATGAAATCAAACCTTACCTTGCGGCATTCAATCAAAAGCTTAGACCAAAACAGAACTACCTTTCATAATTGAAGGAAGAGACACAAAATGATAGTGAATTTGGACTTGCTGCGACTTTTGTCTGCATGAGGTACATGGCTACTGGACAACTTAAATGGAACAAACATTACAATATAAAACTGCAGGATGATTTCTATGCTTATGATACAACTTTTGTTAAGATTCTCAATGGAAGCAATAAATTGCACATAAGGAAAGAAAAAAAGATGTGTTAACCAGAATGTATTGCATTGATATTAAACTTCACACACCCAAGAAGGGGATACTCCCTAATAATTTCCCTCAAAATATCTGATCTAACATATTCATCTCCTTACCTCCTATCCTATCTTTCTAGATGATACCTTATGAATGGGCCTATTCAAATCAGGCCCAAACCAGATCTTGGGCCCTCGGCCCATCGCTATCTAAGGTAGAAGGTCCATGATGAATCTCATGTATTCTCCTATAAATACCAGGTTTAAGAACATATTCATTATATTCACTATATTAGTTTCAGCAGCATCCTTAGCTGCTCTCTCATTCTATTCTCATTATCTGACTTGAGAGTCAGAGGGGCTACGTCGAGACACCCTCCCAGCCCCCAACTAATGGTCTCCTTCGTGATTTCAGGCCTAGAGTGAATTCGATGTCTGCATTTGGGCTAGAATCACCTACTGGAAGCGAACCTTATATTTCTATAGAGTATCACTTGGCGTCTTCGAGAAATTTGAGCTGAGGCGTAGAGATGGTAGACCAAGGAAGCGAGAAGGAGTGGGCAAGAGTGCAGAAGGGGCTGCGCATGGCGAGCACTTGAGGAAGGGCAAGGGCGTGCTGGCCGAGCACTCGAGCAGGGTTGGCGACAGCTGCTGGGCATGGCAAGGGGCTGCTGGGCGAAGGCGCAATGAGCACTCGAAAGACGAGTGGGCCTATTTGGCATGTGGGTGAGCGCATGGTGTTTGGGCGAGCGGGACTGCTGGGCGAGAGGGAGAGAGGCGAGGCTGGCTATTGCGAGGGATGTGAGAAGAAGGCGAGGGCTCAGGCGTGGGAGGCGAGGCGCGCAAGAAGGAGAGGGCGAGGTGATGAGGGCGGTGATGGGAGATAGTCGGCGGGAGGGACAAGGCTGGTTGTGGCGAGACAAAAGGTCGAGGGAAGCGAGGGGAAGGCGAGGCGAGGGCGAGGGCGTGAGAGGCGAGCACACAGGAGGGTAAAGAAGAGGTGATGAGGGCGGTGATGGGGCAAGAGTAGACGGGAGGATCGAGGCTGGCTGTGGCAAGACGAAGGGTCAAGGGAGGTGAGGCAAAGGTGAGGGCTCAGGCGTGGGAGGCGAGGCGTGCGGGAGGGCGAGGTTGTATGCTGCGAGAGGCGAGAACGAGAGGTGAGGGGCTTGGCAGGACGAGTATACTCAAGGGACGGGGCAAGGCTGCGGCGAGAGTAGAGGCAAGACTATGGAGCGCGAAGAGGGGCGCATGGTGAGAGCGAGGATGGGCAGAGACGAGGCTATGGAGGGCCAGGGTGAGAGAGGTGAGGGCGATGTTGTCGGCTAGGTGATGGTCGGCGGTGTCACCCCCCGAGACCGAGGTTAGTCGACACCAGCGTTATTCAACAATCACATAATTGCTCAACAACAAGCCTCGTAGTACAGTATAAACCAAAACCAGTTTATATCATAAATGTCATAAAAATAGAATCGTCTTTACAATAGTAACTCTGAAAACGATACAAATCTGCGTAAGCGTTTATATCTTGGATTAAAAACTCACAAGAATATAATCTTAATTAAAATTCTTCATGCGTCCACTATCAGTCCAAAAACTGGCGTACGATTCTTCTTTCTCTATTTCTTCTTCTGATTTATCTGGGAGGGTAGAGTAAGGGGTGAGTATTTTGGGAAATACTCAGCAAGTGGGGGGCCGTATCGAGCACAATATAACAACATGCATAAAATTTCGAAATCACATGACTTGCATAACATCCTTCATAATACATTCATAACATTGACCAGCACTGAGATTCATCTACTTTCTATGGTTTACTGATATCAGTCCTTAATTTTTACTCCTCTAAGGGGGCGAGGCCGTATAGCGGTTATATCCCCCACCGCGTAAGGGTACGTCATGATTGGGATTCCCACCCATATACAGTCGACTCCTCACAGTGCTCAAAACCGTATGACAAACACAAGAAAGGAGTAGAAGAAGAATTGTACTCGACTATTTTCGAAAACAACATATGCATAAATCCGAAATTTCAACTTTAAAACAAGCTCACTTACCTTATACTTGAAGAACACGTGAAGAACTCAGAAACCATAGAAGAATCATGCTTCGAAAACACAACAACACCTCTACCGAAAAATCAGTCATATTATAAAATTCCTTGCACCTTATTGAACCGTTGGATCGGGTTCAAACTTGGACAGTACGTTCACAAATACGTCAAACAAATTATGAACGGTGGAGATCGAGTTTCGAAGTCTTTTAGGCCTGTTTCTACAGAAAAACCGTAGATATGCTGAATTCCCCCCTAAAATCTGCGCAGTTTTCTTGAAAAGGCTATAAACGAAAACCTAACTGTTAGATTTTGCTGAAATTTGGATATGTTATGTGAAACATACCGAAGCATATTCTGAACGGTGCAGATCGGATTCCGAGCACCCGGGAGAGAGAAACGAATTTCCGAACCTCGACATAATTTTGATGACTGCCACAGAATTTTGGAGAACAAAAATTTCGAAAATTCTTTGGAGCACTTGTGAGAGAAAATTTCGAAAATTGCTTGCTAGAATGAGGGGTGAACTTTTTTTTGAAGGCTTAGGGGGTATTTATAGGTGATGGGTGAGAATCCTGCCATATACCGATTGATTTTCCTTCCAAAATTGCGAGATAATTATTCATTAATTATCGAGATATGTATTCCATATTTATTGATATGCTTCCTTGTTGAGAAAAGCTGCCTTGTATGTAATATTTCCTTCCAATTGATTGATATCCAGCCTTACTTCGAAATTAATACATGATTTGTACTGAATTTTGAATTTCATGTATTTATTGACTTGAAATTTCAAATAGCATGTATTATTTAATATTTTCGAATTTATTATAACTCGAAAATAAATTCTTATACATGTCTATATTTCAAAATTGCACTCCCAAAATTTTGGGTTCTCACATCCCTCCCTCCTTATTGGAAGTTTCGTCCTCGAAACTTGAGTCGCTTGACCTTCGAAAAGGTAGGGATATTGCTTGTGCATTTTCCCTTCAAACTCTAATTGAGTTTTCTCGTTCTGTTTGTTTTGACCATTGCACCTTGACGTAAAGAATGATACGTCGTCTCAATACTTGGTTTTTGGTGTCCACAATATGAATAGAGACATCTTCATATTTTAGCTCTTCCCCATGTTACATTTGATCATGAACGGTTCAATTTCCATAACATGGCCTGGGTTTGAGGTGCATTTGCTTAGTTTAGACTTGTGGGATACGTTGTGGATTCTAGACATATCTGGTGGCAAATCTATTCTGTAAGCCAATGTGCCAATCTCTCCAGAATTTCGAATAGTCCTACGTAACGAGTTTTCACTTTTTTTAGCTTTACTGAATCTGATGATTCTTTCATTAGTGAGACCCTTATATAAGCTTTTTCACATAATGTGAATTACATTGGTCTCTTTTTAAGATCAGACTAACTCTTTTGTTGGTCTTATGCAGCCTTGAGTCTGTCTCTAACAATGGCCACTTTTCCATTGTCTCTTGGATTAGTTCTAGCCCGGTTATGAATGTCTTCTCTATTTTATCCTAGTACAGTGGTGATCGATACTTTCATCCATAAAAGGCTTCAAATGGAGTCATTCCAATATTGTTGTGATAACTGTTATTGTAAGCGAACTCTATCAGTGGTAAATGTTTACTTCAAATACTACTGAAGTCTATTGCACATGCCCACGTTCTCTAGGTTTTGAATCATTCCCTCTGTTTTGTCATCAGTTTGAGGGTGATGAGCCATACTAAGAGTAACTGTTGTTCTCATGGCTTCTTGAAAGCTCTACACAACTCCTGGATCTCTATCCGACATTATGATTATAGGCACTTTATGTAGCCGTATAATATTATCCATGTATAAAGTAGCCAACTTGTCAATATTATAATTCCTCACGATTAAAAATTACGCAGATTTTATGAGTCTATCTACGATTATATGTACCTTGTCGTCACTCTGTTATTGACTTTGACAATTCTACAACGAATCCATGGAAATATGTTCTCATTTCCATTCTAGGATTCTAACGGTCGCAGTAGTCCTTCCAGTCGTTGATCATCGACTTTCACTTGTTGGCATACTTGTCACTTAAATATAAACTCGGCGACGTCTATTTTCATCCTTCTTTTTGCCAGAAATTTTCTTTCAAATCCCTATAAATCTTTGTACTGACGGTATAGATTTGGGATGTTGACTTATGCTCCTCTTACATCACTTCTTATCGAATATTGTCGATGCCTGACACACACAATCGTCCTCTCATCCCTAGGATTCGTCTGGGTCCACTTGAAAATCTGACTGCTTTATTTCCTTGACTCGTTCTTTGAACTTCTCTAGTGTCATGTCTCTACTCTATTTTAACTTGACTGCTTTCTGAAGGCATGGTTGCACGGAGAGTGATGCTAGGGTTATCTTACCCATGTTTTTCCCGACTTAAAGCATCGACAACCTTATTTGTCTTGCTGGGGTGATAGCTTATTGTTAAATCATAGTCCTTGAGTAACTCTATCCACCTTCTTTGCCTCATTTTAAATTCTTTTTGCATGAACAAATACTCGAGGCTTGATGGTCTGTGAATATTTCACACTTGACATCGTAGAGATAGCGTCTCCAAATTTTTAAAGCAAAGATCACTGCTACCAACTCGAGATCGTGAGTAGCGTAGGTTTGCTCATGCGGCTTCAGTTGACTCGTCTGTCTCGCATGAGTATGCATCTGATATCTTCCTTTGATGCTTTACTGTAGATGGTAAAATCCTTGTCCTCAGTAGATAATACCAACATTGGTGTAGATGCTAGCTGCCCCTTTAAATGTTTGAAAGCTCTTTCACATCTTTCTCTTCAGTTGAATTCATAGTTCTTTTATGAGAGTCTCGTCAGTGATACAGCTACTGAAGAGAAGCCCTCGACGAATTTCAGCTAATAGCATGGTAATCCAAATAAGCTTCTAATTTCGGTTGCATTCTTATGTTTCGGCTAATCTAGAATTGCCTCTACTTTCTTAGTTCCACTGATATTCTTGATTTCGATCTTACATGACCTTATTCTGAATGCTGACATTGGGGTATCTTCTGCTCTGACCTATAGCTGATGATAGCATGTCCTCAGGTCAAGATTGGAGAAGACTGTAGCTCCTTTAAGTTGATCAAAAAGATCTTTTATCATTGTAAGAAGATATGTATTCTTGATTGTGATTTTATTGAGTCATCTGTTTTCTATACGTAATCTCATACTTTCATCTTTCTTCTTTTCAAATAGGAATGGAGCTCCTCAAGAGGATGCACTTGTCCTAATATGTTTTTTTCCTGACACTTTTAGAGTTGTTCTTTTAGCTCCTTGAGTTTAGCTGGAGCAATTTGGTATGGTGCATCACCAGCTACCAAATTTATCTCGAACTCTACTTCACAGTTCGAGACTATTCCAAGAAACCTTTCTGGAAAAATATCCGAAAATTTTAGTATTACTGGAATATCTTCCTACTTCAGCTCATCTACTTCTTGCACTTTGTTTACCATTGTTAGGTAAATTTCTTCTCCCGATATTATGGCTTTCCAAGTCTAGGTAACAGAAAAATATATTTTCCGTTCCTTGGCATTGCCATGGTACCCGATTTCTTCTTGGTTCGGGGTTCAGAGTTTGACATTCTTACTCTGGCCATCTACTATTGAACGGCTCTTAGATAACCAATTCATCCTTAGGGTGACGTCGAAATCTACCGAAGTGAGTTGTATCAAGTCGGCACTAAACATACACGAATTGATACTAATTTTAACTTATCTTGAAATTATCTCGATTACTATCTCAAAATTAAAACCCATATAGAATATTGAAACTTAACTCAGTATTGGTCTATAGCTTATTGACTTAAATCCCGAAAATTATAACCTAGTCGTTACCTCAAATAATTATTCTTTTACTAAATCTTAATTTCATCAAGATCACAAGCCTATCACGCTCTAAAACAAAGGAGTTCATTGAATGTCATTCTCTTTGAATCATTCTTAGTACCATAAAAGTCAACTTATTGTACTATACTTTCCTTGCCATCAATATCTCATAACTTACTTTATTTACGTAAGTTCGTAGCCTACTTGTTATCCCAAAATAATATAAATTCCTTAACTTGATTATATTGTCTCACAAGATATCCCAAGGTCCTACATATTTAAAGTTAGCGCTTAACATTCTTAATAACCCAAACATATTGCTCACACAATTAACTATCGACACAAAATCAACTTCTATAGTACAACACCCAAAACTTATGATATAATCCTTATATCAACTTTTTTCATATTAGTTTTCATAAATAACTTATCATCCTCGAATCAATTATTTTTTTCCTTAAATTTGAAGCTTAAGTCAATTTATCTCTGATAGATATATTCCCAAAATAAATACAAATACTAATTGTCCTCGTAATAAAATTCCAAAAAAATCGACAAGTAGTTCAAGAAACACGTTGAACGAGATTTTCGAGAAAGTTTCCAAAATTAGAAAGTTTGGACATTGACCCATGGATAAATACGTCGAGAGGATTCTAGAACAGTCGACAGAATTAAATTCAGAGTTTCCTATGAAAAGTTATGAGTTCTACGAAACTTTTCTAAAATAGCAAAAACGCGATTTTCGGAGGTCTGAATGAAGGAATTTCTCGTTTTCGGACCACACCTCACAACAAAGTTGTAATATTACTCGTTGGTCGTTTCGGAGGGGACTGCATCGTCGTTTTACCAAAATCTGACCGATTTTTTTTTCCAACTGGATTATGAACCTGTCGGCTCTGATACCACTTAAATGTCACGCCCCGAGACCGGGGTTAGTCGACACCAGCGTTATTCAACAATCACATAATTGCTCAATAACAAGCCTCGTAGTACAGTATAAACCAAAACCAGTTTATATCATAAATGTCATAAAAATAGAATCGTCTTTACAATAGTAACTCTGAAAACGATACAAATCTGCGGAAGCGTTTATATCTTGGATTAAAAACTCACAAGAACATAATCTTAATTAAAATTCTTCATGCGTCCACTATCAGTCCAAAAACTGGCGTACGATTCTTCTTTCTCTATTTCTTCTTCTGATTTATCTGGGAGGGTAGAGTAAGGGGTGAGTATTTTGGGAAATACTCAGCAATTGGGGGGCCGTATCGAGCACAATATAACAACATGCATAAAATTTCGAAATCACATGACTTGCATAACATCCTTCATAATACATTCATAACATTGACCAGCACTGAGATTCATCTACTTTCTATGGTTTACTGATATCAGTCCCTAATTTTTACTCCTCTAAGGGGGCGAGGCCGTATAGCGGTTATATCCCCCACCGCGTAAGGGTACGTCATGATTGGGATTCCCACCCATATACAGTCGACTCCTCACAGTGCTCAAAACCGTATGACAAACACAAGAAAGGAGTAGAAGAAGAATTGTACTCGACTATTTTCGAAAACAACATATGCATAAATCAGAAATTTCAACTTTAAAACAAGCCCACTTACCTTATACTGGAAGAACACGTGAAGAACTCAGAAACCATAGAAGAATCATGCTTCGAAAACACAACAGCACCTCTACCGAAAAATCAGCCATATTATAAAATTCCTTGCACCTTATTGAACCGTTGGATCGGGTTCAAACTTGGACAGTACGTTCACAAATACGTCAAACAAATTATGAACGGTGGAGATCGAGTTTCGAAGTCGTTTAGGCCCGTTCCTACAGAAAAACCGTAGATATGCTGAATTCTCGCCTAAAATCTGCGCAGTTTTCTTGAAAAAACTATAAACAAAAACCTAACCGTTTGATTTTGCTGAAATTTCGATATGTTATGTGTAACATACCGAAGCATATTCTGAACGGTGCAGATCGGATTCCGAGCACCCGGGAGAGAGAAACGAATTTCCGAACTTCGACATAATTTTGATGACTGCAACAGAATTTTGGAGAACAAAAATTTCGAAAATTCTTTGGAGCACTTGTGAGAGAAAATTTCGAAAATTGCTTGCTAGAATTAGGGGTGAACTTTTTTTTGAAGGCTTATGGGGTATTTATAGGTGCTGGGTGAGAATCCTGCCATATACCGATTGATTTTCCTTCCAAAATTGCTAGATAATTATTCCTTAATTATCGAGATATGTATTCCATATTTATTGATATGCTTCCTTGTTGAGAAAAGCTGTCTTGTATGTAATATTTCCTTCCAATTTGATTGATATCCAGCCTTATTTCGAAATTAATACATGATTTGTACTGAATTTTGAATTTCATGTATTTATTGACTTGAAATTTCCAATAGCATGTATTATTTAATATTTTCGAATTTATTATAACTCGAAAATAAATTCTTATACATGTCTATATTTCAAAATTGCACTCCCAAAATTTTGGGTTCTCACAGGCGGTGCGTGGGCTGGCGAAGGGGCGATGGGTGATGGGCGAAAGATGTCGTGAGGGGCGAGGGGTAGTGCGTGGACTGGCGAGGGGGCGAGGGGCGATGTGTGGGCTGGCGAGAGCGAGGTGCTGATTGGAAGGAAGCGAGCAGATGAACAGGCGGGGGAGAAAATATTGTGTGCAGAGAGGAGAATAAAGTGGGGAGTAGATGACTATTTATAGAGGAGCCCAAAGCATATTTGACCCTTCTAAATGGGAAGGTGATTCGATTTGTTTCCAAATTTTTCGTGACTAATGAGCAGTATGGGAAGAATGCACAACTCACATATTGTAAATCAAAGGCAACACAATTAATCAAACTTAGAACCTGCGATTCAGTTCGACTCGGGAGAGGAAGACTGGTGATACCCCATTAATAGGCCCATCCAGATCAGGTCCAAACCGGATCTTGGGCCCCCGGCCCATCCTAGCTAAGGTAGAAAACTCAAGATGGATCACATGTATTCTTCTATAAATATCAGGTTTGATATCATAGTTCATTCTATTCACTATATTAACTTTCAACAGCACCTTTAGTTGCGCTCCCACTCTATTCCCAGTATTTGACTTGAGCGTCGGAGAGGCTACACCGAGACACCATCCAGGTCCCCTTGTAATGGTCTCCTTCGTGATTTCAAGCCTAGAGCGAATTCGAGGTCTGCATTCGGGCTAGCATCATCTACTGGAAGCGAACCCTATATTTCTAGTGAATATCAATAGAGGAGAGAGATTCTTCTGTACAAACCAGTGGAGAATAATCCTGCGAGGGTTTACAATGTGGATAAGCCAACAAAATGTTGTTGTTGCACAATTTTACTTCATACAAAGCATCGGCATTATCGTCATTCTGAGCGATCAAGAGATGGGTAACTGGAACTCTATTGTTCACTCTCCAAATTAACACGTCGGTAATAATATTTTTGACTATGCTATCTTTACTACCTATCACAAAAAAAAAATCAAAGTTAAAGTAAACACATAGAAATATGAATCTCCAGTTTAAGTATATCCAATCCACAACTAGAAATTATTACAAAATTTATGTTTTGTTAAATCAAGCTTCTATGGACCCAATCCGAAATTTGTTCGGTGAATCCGTAAGCAACAATGGAAATCGACCCATTGTAACCCAACATTCGCAGCATCGATGTCATGTTGTCTTTTATCTGATGTACTTCGAACTAGTTGAGGGGATTGAGTGGGCCATCCACCATGTCCCACCAGATACAAAGTTGGTTTCCTTGAAACTCAAGGGGCGCGTTTCTCTGAAACATCATAATAACATTCGTGGTCGACCTTAGCTGGGATGTATGAGGAGCAAAAATTGAATAAATCTATAATTTAATAAACACAATATTATCACAAGGAAAATTTAACTAAGAAATAAATTAAATTTCTTTCAAGGTTCATTCTCAGAGATTTTTTTGAACACTGAAATAGTTCGGGGCGGGTATTGGGATACTATCCTCATCTCCTAACCTGCCCCGATATTATTATTATTATTATTATTATTATTATTATTATTAAGTTCTGGTTCAGAGATTTTTTAAACCTGTCTCGACCCCTCCCCATTACTATTTTTGAAAAGGAGATTGAGATTTGATCCACGTGAAAAATCCAAAAATAGCGTAGATGGCAACGAGGCTGCAATTCGGGGGCGAGTATGGGGATGAAAAACCCGTCACACCCGTTTTTCATCTCCAACAGCCTTTAGTAGTACAAAAACACGGATGAGTATAGTCCACAAAAACTCAGTTGTGCAAATAGTAATTGAAATTATTTATCCATGTTTCATCTGCTTCGTTAAAAGATCTCTACTGTGGGTTGGAATCAATTGGCATGTGAGGGTCTAAGGGGGGCCGTATCTCGCATGCTCCAAAGTCCCATATCTCATATGATATTTCTTCTATGTTCGTACTACATAATTATAGAATGAAAAGTTCATTCCCAGTATTATTTTCTCATGTTCGTGCATTAATGAAAAGTTAGCTCTGAAGTCTCATCTCTGTCATGCTCTTTCCTCTATGTTCGTACTGCATAATTATAGAATAAAAATTTCATTTCCAATATTATTTCCTCATATTCGTACTACATGCATTAATGAAAAGCTAGCTCTGAAGTCCACATCTCATTCTATCACATGCCATTTCCTCTATGTTTGTACTGAATAAAATAAAATGAGCTCATTCCAGAAATAGAGCATAGTATAGTATGTACCAGATGACTTTTTCCTTAAAACAAATATATTTGCTTACTAGCAATGAATCAAACTCGTTCCAAAATTTTTTAATTCCATCTTTATTGCTTCAAATGTGAGCTAAAATGTCTACTTCATTAGCAACAAGACTTGTTTTAATTTAGTTTCGATTTTCTTCTCCATTCCTTTTGTCTCGATCCATTTCTTCATGTGTGTCACGCCCCGAGCCCGGGCCCGCATCTGCGTGACTGCACCATGGGCCCCTATAGCAACTACTTCGTATTCGTCCTTGCTTTACGAAAA
The DNA here is from genome assembly GCF_022965805.1 of Primulina eburnea. Taxonomy (NCBI): domain Eukaryota; kingdom Viridiplantae; phylum Streptophyta; class Magnoliopsida; order Lamiales; family Gesneriaceae; genus Primulina; species Primulina eburnea. The sequence goes on from NC_133101.1 coordinate 53,841,864, forward strand.
TGATTAACCCAAGTTGCTATAGAAGTCCATTGTAAGCCATTATAAACACATTTTAAATCTTTGATTTTTTCGTGTGGGACAAGGGTATCACAATCATCCCTCCTTCAGAATGCGACGTCCTCGTCGCGGCCTGACCCCTCGACCCAACAGCACCGAAAATCTAGAGGTGGCTCCTACAGGTTCAAGAGGTGGCTCCTGTCATTTAGCAGTTTGCCCCGCAGGTTCAAGAGGTGGCTTCCCATGCACGTAGCACTTTGCTCCGCATAGCACTTATTTCACGGTGTTTCATGCCGGTGAACGGCTCTGATACCATTCTGTCACGCCCCGAGCCCGGGCCAGCACCTGATTCACTGCACAATGGGCCCCTATAGCAAATACTTCGTATTCGTCCTCGCTTTACGAAAATTATTAACCCAAGTTGCTATAGAAGTCCATTGTAAGCCATTATAAACTCATTTTAAATCTTTGATTTTTTCGATGTGAGACAATGGTGCTAGAATTATTTTTCTGCCCTTCGCAGATTTGATTGTGCGAGATTAGGCTGAAAAATAGATTGTAGCAATAGACCGCTTAGAAACAACATGCCAATTGTAAGGGAGAATGAGGAGAATGTAAAAATATCTATATGGTGGAATATTCAGAGCTGCAAAATTCCAACAAACTGCAATGATTATTAGATAATAAATAACTTAAAGCAGACTTTAATACAATCAGACTTCCGTGGAAAAATTTCCATTTTATAGTTGGAAACATCAGCGAAATCAAAAGAAAAGTGTCCGTTCTAGTAGGAAGGGCGGATATTGGGATATTGGTATATTATCCTCATCTCATAGCCCCGCCCTGATATTATTACTGTTATTATTGTTATTATTATTATTGTTATTATTATAAACTTCAGGTTCGAAGATTTTTTAATCCCGTCTTGACAAGCGCCCCATTAATATTTTTGAAACGGATATGTAGATTTGATCTCCACTACAAACCCGGAAATATCTGAGATGGCGGCCAGAATGCATTTCGGGGGCGAGAATGAAGATGAAAAACCGGTCCCCACCCCGTTGTCATCTCTAATAGCCTTCAGTAGCACAGAAATACAAATGAGTGTAGTTTACAAAAACGCAGTTATGCAAACACCACTTCATTAGCCACTAGACTTGTTTTAATTTAGTTTCGATTGCCTTCTCCATTCCTTTTGTCTCGCTCATTTTCTTCATGTGTCTGATGCTACATGAGCATGGTTTATGGTTCTAGAATTTTTTTTCCGCACTTCGCAGATTTGATTGTGTGAGATTATGCTGAAAAATAGATTGTAGCAATCGACCGCTTAAAAACAACAGGACAATTCTATGGGAACATGAGGAGAAGGTAAAAATATCCATAAGGTGGAATATCCAGAGCTGCAAAATTTCGAAAAACTGCAATCCATATTAGATAATAAATAACTTAAAGCAGACATTAAGACAATCAGACATCCGTGGAGAAATTTCCATTTTTATAGTTGGAAACATCAGCGAAATCAAAATAAAATTGTCATTTCTAGTAGGAAGGGCGGGTATTGGGATATTGGTGTATTTTCCTCATCTCATAGCCCCGCCCTCGTATTATTATTATTATTATTATTATTATTATTATTATTATTATTATTATTATTATTATTAACTTCAGGTTCGAAGATTTTTTAAACCCGTCTTGACAAGCACCCCATTAATATTTTTGAAACGGATATGTAGATTTGATCTCCGCTACGAACTCGGAAATATTGGAGATGGCGGCCAGAATGCATTTCGGGGGCGAGAATGAGGATGACAAACCCGTCCCCACCCCGTTGTCATCTCTAATAGCCTTCAGTAGTACATAAATACAGATGAGTGTAGTCTATAAAAACGCAGTTATGCAAACACGACTTCATTAGCCACAAGACTTGTTTTAATTTAGTTTCGATTGCCTTCTCCATTCCTTTTGTCTCGCTCCTTTTCTTCATGTGTCTGATGCTACCTGAGCATGGTTTATGGTTCTAGAATTTTTTTTCCGCGCTTTGCAGATTTGATTGTGTGAGATTATGCTGAAAAATAGATTGTAGCAATCGACCGCTTAGAAACAACAGGCCAATTGTAAGGTAGGATGGGGAGAATGTAAAAATATCCATATGGTGGAATATCCAGAGCTGCAAAATTCCAACAAACTGTAATCCTTATTAGATAATAAAAAACTTAATGCAGACATTAAGACAATCAGACTTCCGTGGAGAAATTTCTATTTTTATAGTTGGAAACATCTGCGAAATCAAAAGAAAATTGTCATTTCTAGTAGGAAGGGCGGGTATTGGGATATTGGTATATTGTCCTCATCTCATAGCCCCGCCCTCGTATTATTATTATTATTATTATTATTATTATTATTATTATTATTATTATTATTATTATTATTATTATTATTATTAACTTCAGGTTCGAAGATTTTTTAAACCCGTCTTGACAAGCACCCCATTAATATTTTTGAAACGGATATGTAGATTTGATCTCCGCTACGAACTCGGAAATATTGGAGATGGCGGTCAGAATGCATTTCGGGGGCGAGAATGAGGATGACAAACCCGTCCCCACCCCGTTGTCATCTCTAATAGCCTTCAGTAGTACATAAATACAGATGAGTGTAGTCTATAAAAACGCAGTTATGCAAACACGACTTCATTAGCCACAAGACTTGTTTTAATTTAGTTTCGATTGCCTTCTCCATTCCTTTTGTCTCGCTCCTTTTCTTCATGTGTCTGATGCTACCTGAGCATGGTTTATGGTTCTAGAATTTTTTTTCCGCGCTTTGCAGATTTGATTGTGTGAGATTATGCTGAAAAATAGATTGTAGCAATCGACCGCTTAGAAACAACAGGCCAATTGTAAGGTAGGATGGGGAGAATGTAAAAATATCCATATGGTGGAATATCTAGAGCTGCAAAATTCCAACAAACTGTAATCCTTATTAGATAATAAAAAACTTAATGCAGACATTAAGACAATCAGACTTCCGTGGAGAAATTTCTATTTTTATAGTTGGAAACATCAGCGAAATCAAAAGAAAATTGTCATTTCTAGTAGGAAGGGCGGGTATTGGGATATTGGTATATTGTCCTCATCTCATTACCCCGCCCTCGTATTCGTATTATTATTATTATTATTATTATTATTATTATTATTATTATTATTATTATTATTATTATTATTATTATTATTATTATTATTATTAACTTCAGGTTCGAAGATTTTTTAAACCCGTCTTGACAAGCACCCCATTAATATTTTTGAAACGGATATGTAGATTTGATCTCCGCTACGAACTCGGAAATATTGGAGATGGCGGCCAGAATGCATTTCGGGGGCGAGAATGAGGATGAAAAACCCGTCCCCACCACGTTGTCATCTCTAATAGCCTTCAGTAGTACATAAATACAGATGAGTGTAGTCTATAAAAACGCAGTTATGCAAACACGACTTCATTAGCCACAAGACTTGTTTTAATTTAGTTTCGATTGCCTTCTCCATTCCTTTTGTCTCGCTCCTTTTCTTCATGTGTCTGATGCTACCGGAGCATGGTTTATGGTTCTAGAATTTTTTTTCCGCGCTTTGCAGATTTGATTGTGTGAGATTATGCTGAAAAATAGATTGTAGCAATCGACCGCTTAGAAACAACAGGCCAATTCTAAAGGAAGATGAGCAAAATGTAAAAATATCCATAAGATGGAATATCCAGAGCTGTAAAATTCCGACAAACTGCAATCCTTATTAGATAATAAATAACTTAAAGCAGACATTAAGACAATCAGACTTCCGTGGAGAACTTTCCATTTTTATATTTGGAAACATCAGCGAAATCCAAAGAAAATTGTCAGTTCTAGTAGGAAGGGCGGATATTGGGATATTGGTATATTGTCCTCATCTCATAGCCCCGCCCTGATATTATTATTATTATTATTATAATTATTATTATTATTATTAACTTCAGGTTCGAAGATTTTTTAAACCCGTCTTGACCAGCGCCCCATTAATATTTTTGAAACGGATATGTAGATTTGATCTCCGCTATGAACCCGGAAATATCTTAGATTGCGGCCTGAATACATTTCGGGGGCGAGAATGAGGATGACAAACCCGTCCCCACCCCGTTGTCATCTCTAATAGCCTTCAGTAGTACATAAATACAGATGAGTGTAGTCTATAAAAACGCAGTTATGCAAACACTACTTCATTAGCCACAAGTCTTGTTTTAATTTAGTTTCGATTGCCTTCTCCATTCCTTTTGTCTCGCTCCTTTTCTTCATGTGTCTAATGCTACCTGAGCATGGTTTATGGTTCTAGAATTTTTTTCCGCCCTTTGCAGATTTGATTGTGTGAGATTATGCTGAAAAATAGATTGTAGCAATCGACCGCTTAAAAACAACAGGACAATTCTATGGGAACATGAGGAGAAGGTAAAAATATCCATAATGTGGAATATCCAGAGCTGCAAAATTTCGAAAAACTGCAATCCTTATTAGATAATAAATAACTTAAAGCAGACATTAAGACAATCAGACATCCGTGGAGAAATTTCCATTTTTATAGTTGGAAACATCAGCGAAATCAAAAGAAAATGGTCAGTTCTAGTAGGAAGGGCGGATATTGGGATAATGTCTTCATCTCCTAACCCCAACCTGATATTATTATTATTATTATTATTATTATTATTATTAAGTTCAGGTTTGAAGATTTTTTAAACCCGTCTCGACCAGCGCTCATTAATATTTTTGAAACGGATATGGAGATTTGATCCCCACTAAGAACCCGAAAATATAGGAGATGGTGGCGATGATGCATTTCGGGGGCAAGAATGTGGATTACAAACCCGTCCCCACCTCGTTGTCATCTCTAATAGCCTTCAGTAGCACAGAAATACAGAGGAGTGTAGTTCACAAAAAAAACGCAATTATGCAAACACTACTTCATTAGCCACAAGACTTGTTTTAATTTAGTTTCGATTGTCTTCTCCATTCATTTTGTCTCGCTCCATTTCTTCATGTGTCTTATGCTCCTTTTCGGGACTCGACGTCATCGCTGATGTTTTTACCCCCATCCCAAACTCATACGGAGTCGCTGTAATTTGGTAAATTTACCCATTCAATCTATGTTATGTTTTTTTGTTTATTAATGAATTGGATTTTTTTACATTTTTTTTTGTTTGATTCAATTCGAAGGATTTATATTTTGTGAAATTGAGATCAACTGTTAAATTTACAACCAACGAGCTGAATCTAATTAGAATCGGTTATTTTAGATCTAAATTTTTGACTTTGTTAGATATTGTGATAAAATTCAATGTTGTGAGTTTTAATCAAGTTAAAAAGTACGTCGTAAAAATATGCAAAAATAGAAGATCTAGATACTACAGTGCGGAATATATTTCTTATTTTTAATCGCGATATTTTGGAAAAATTTAAGAAAAAAACAGTGTGGTATAATTTGATTTGAGCGGTTAAGACAGTTAATAAAAAAATTGATCACCCCTTCTATATACGCTCTAATTTGAAATCCATTAGCAGTTTTTGAAATCAAAAGTTTTCACAAATCTCTTTAAAAAAAGATAAATTCTTCACAAATCTAAATCTAAGATCTATAATATAAGATAGCAGTTTCTTCTTTCATTTCTTCGATGATGGTCTCTATTCTTGTGAAACTTGGCAGATCTTTGTCAACATTTATATGAAGATGTCTCCTTAGTTGTTTATTTGTTATCTCCCACTCATTTTCCAAATTTTCCAATATGTTATCCTCTTTCTTTGCCCCAACTTCCCTCTTCTGTGTCAATTTTTCCTTCATTTTCTTCATAGAATACATTTCAGATTCTCTTATGCAGACTAGGAGAATGATTTCATACAAATATGGTTGGCCAAATTTGGAAACACTTTGATAAATTGCAATAAAAAACCCGTAAGGGTCAATTCAAACACTCAATAATTGCCTTCCGCCAACAATGCTCCTTGGCACAATATTATCGAACTCAACACAAGAGCCACCATCTTTAACTCATATTTCTTTCCACTCCTATCGTGGTCGCCGCACAAACTCCAACCTTGTGAGAGACGTCACCAATAGTGTAGCTATTCGCAACCCAATCCTACAATACCTTGCTTTTTTTCTAGATAGCTTGGGAACAAGATAGCATATAAATAAATGCCTTCCGAGCATGGCGAAGGCCAAAAGCATAATGCAAAAAGCAATCCCGATTTCAGAGCGAATCAATGCGGAAATTAAGAAAACACTCACAGCAGTCACCACTATCGTATCTAAGATCAACAATACAATAGTCAAGAATCAATGCATAAATTAAAATAACGGTTCAACCCACTTGTGAAATTGTCCACTTTGGCTCAGTGCTTCACGGAATTAAAACGCGTTGCGAGGGCTTGCTACATGCCTAATTAAATACCCATAATCTCTCTCCTGGTTTGGCGATGTGAGATTTCACCTAAAGGATTGCACCCTTCCTTTCGAGACTCAACGTCCTCGCTGAGGTTTGCCCACCATCCCAAACCCACGCGACGTCGCTCTGATACCAAACGTAACGGCCCAACCCACTTGTGAAATTGTCCGCTTTGGTACAGAGACTCACAGATTTAAAACACGTCACAAGGGGTTGCTACACGCCCATTTAAATACCCAACATCTCTCACGTGGTTGGACGATGTAGGATTTCGCCTAAAGGTCTTCCCTCCTCCCCCTTTCGGGACTCGACGTCCTCGCTGATGTTTTACCCCCATCCCAAACTCATACGAAGTCGCTGTGATTTGGTAAATTTACCCATTCAATCTATGTTATGTTTTTTTGTTTATTAATGAATTGGCTTTTTTTACATTTTTTTTCTTTGATTCAATTCGAAGGATTTATATTTTGTGAAATTGAGATCAACTGTTACATTCACGACCAAACGAGCTGAATCTAATTAGAATCGGTTATTTTAGATCTAAAGTTTTGACTTTGTTAGATATTGTGATAAAATTCAATGTTGTGAGTTTTAATCAAGTGAAAAAGTAAGTCGTAAAAATATGCAAAAAATAGAAGATCTAGATACTAGAGTAAGGAATATATATTTTTATTTTTAATCGCGATCTTTTGGAAAAATTTAAGAAAAAACAGTGTGGTATAATTTGATTTGAGCGGTTAAGACAGTTAATAAAAATATTGATCACCGCTTCTATATATGCTCTAATTTCAAATCCATTAGACACGTCCATTTAAATGCCCAACATCTGTTCCGTGGAGAAATTTCCATTTTTATATTTGGAAACATCTGCGAAATTAAAAGAAAATTGCCAGTTCTAGTTGAAAGGGCGGATATTGTCCTCATCTCCTAACCCCGCCATGATATTATTACTATTTTTATTGTTGTTGTTGTTGTTATTATTATTATTATTATTATTATTATTATTATTATTATTATTAAGTTCATGTTCGGAGATTTTTTAAACCCGACTCGACCAGCGCCCCATTAATATTTTTGAACTGGATATGGGGATTTGATCCCCGCTACGAGCCTGAAAAAATCGGAGATGGCGGCGAGGATGCATTTCGGGGGCGAGAATAGGGATGACAAACCCGTCCCCACCCCGTTGTCATCTCTAATATCCTTCAGCAGCACAGAAACACAGAGGAGTGTAGTCTACAAAAACGCAGTTATGCAAACACTAATTGAAATTCTTTCTCTATGTTTCATATGTTTTATAAAATATCTCTACTATGAGTAAGAATCTATTGACATGTGAGGGACTAGGGGGTCGTATATCACATGCTCCGAAGTTCCATATCTCACATGTTCTTTCCTCTATATTCGTACTACATAATTATAGAATGAAAAGATTATTCTCATTATTATTTTCTCATGTTCGTGCTACATGCATTAATGAAAAGGTGGCTCCGAAATCCCATATCTCAAATGCTCTTTCCTCAATGTTCATACTTCATAATTATAGAATGAAAAGGTCATTCTCAATATTATTTCTCATGTTAGTGCTACATGCATTAATGAAAAGCTAACTCTGAAGTCCCCATCTCATTCTATCCCATGCCATTTCCTCTATATTTGTACCGAATAATCATAAAATGAGCTCATTCAAGAAATAGAGCATAGTATAGTATGTACAAGTTGAAGTTTTCCTTAAAACGAGTATATATGCATATAAGCAATGAGTCAAACTCGTTCCAAGAGCTTCTAATTCCAGCTTTATTGCTTCAAATATGAGCCCCAATGTCTGCTTCATTAGCCACAAGATTTGTTTAAAATGTCTTCTCCATTCATTTTGTCTCGCTCCATCTCTTCATGTGTCTTATGCTACCTGAGCATGGTTTATGGTGCTGAAATTTTTTTCTGCCCTTCACAGACTTGATTGTGTGAGATCAGGTTGAAAATGGATTGTAGCAATCGATCGTTTGTAAACAGGACAATTTTAAGTGGAGAAGGAGACGAATGTAAAAATATCTATATGGTGGATATCAAGAGCTGCAAAATCCCAACAAACTGCAATTCTCATCGGAAAATAAATAACTTAAAGCAGACATTAAGACAATCATACTTCCATGGAGAAATTTCCATTTTATATTTGGAGACATCAGCGAAATCAAATGGAAATTGCAAGTTCTAGTAGAAATGGCGGGTATTTGGATATTATCCTTATATATTAACCCTGCCCTTATATTATTATTATTATTATTATTATTATTAAGTTTGGGTTCAGAGATTCTTTATACTCGTCTCGACCTCTTCCCTATTACTATTTTTTAAACGGATAGGGAGATTTGATCCCCGTGACGAACATGAAAAAATCGGAAATGGCGGCGAGAATGTAATTCGGGGGCGAATATATGAATGACAAACCCTTCCCCACCCCATTGTCAAATCTAAGAGCCTTCAGTAGCACAGAAACACAGAGGAGTGCAGATTACAAAAACTCAGTTATGCAAACAGTAATTGAAACTCTTTCTTCGTGTTTTATCTGCTTTATTAAAATATCTCTACATGTGAGCAGGAATCTATTGACATGTGAGTGTCTAAGGGGGGGCCGTTTCTCACATGCTCTGAAATCTCATATCTCACATGTTCTTTCCTCTATGTTCGTACTACATAATTATATAATGAAAATGTCATTCTCAATATTATTTTCTCATGTTCATTTTGCATGCATTAATGAAAAGATGGCTCCGAAGTCCCATCTATGCCATGCTCTTTCCTCTATGTTCGTATTACATAATTATAGAATGAAAAAATCATTCCCGATATTATTTCCTCATATTCGTGCTGCATGCATTAATGAAAAACTAGCTCTGAAGTCTCCATCTCATTCTATTTCATGCCCTTTCCTCTATGTCTGTACTTAATAATCATAAAATGAGCTCATTCAAGAAATGAAGCATATTATAGTATGTACCAGTTGAAGTTTTTCCTTAAAACGAATAAATTTGCTTACCAAAAATTAGTCAAACTCATTTCAAGAGATTCTAATTCCAATTTTATTGCTTGAAATGTGAGCTCCAATGTCTGCTTCATTAGCCACAAGACTTGTTTTAATTTAGTTTGGATTGTCTTTTTCATTCCTTTTGTCTCGCTCAATCTCTTCATGTGTCTTATGCTACCTGAGCATGATTTATGATGCTAGAATTTTTTTCCACCCTTCGCAGATTTGATTGTGTGAGATCAGGCTGAAAAATAGAATCTAACAATTGACCGCTTAGAAACAACAGGACAACTGTAAGTGAAGAGGAGAAAAATGTAAAAATATCCATATGGTGGGAAATCCAGAGATTATGTGACACTGTATATGTCAGCGTCATGTCGCCACCACATCAACTCCCCATTATTGTCATGTAAAAAAATAAGCCTAAAATTGCAAAAAACAAAAATAGCTGACTAGAACTGAAATTTGGTAAATAGAAAGATTAAAATCGCAAAAAGATAAATATTTAGGGCTAAATTTTTTTTTCCCCAGAGATATAAAATAGAATTTGATATATTGACATAAAAATTAATCATATGAATCCCATAATGTTTATTTTCTAACAAAAATAATAATTTATGAGCCAAAATTAATTTAATATAATGGAAAATTAAATTTTTAAAACTATGACTTCAAAATACATTATCTAAAACTAACAGCATCCTCTCATCCACAATATGAGTTTTGTTGTTCCATAATATTTTGTAGATTTCGAAATCTACTGGAAATGTTGCTTTAATCATTACAATGCAATTATTACTGTAAAAATTTAGAGCTAAGAAAAAAATATACATGGCTCTGCGACGATAAAAATAAGGATTTAATCCAATAAATTTGTCCTTTGAGCTCGTTCTACTTTAAATATTTCTTAATTATTGATTTAATCCAATAAATTTCTCACAAATGCATACAGCTCCTTTCAAAATCCATGTTGTTCATTTATGATATGTTGCCCTATTATTGCTTGTAAATATCCAAAATTACAAAAAAAACAAATTTTTTATTTCTAAACATATAATTACTTTCAATTTAAATATTGGCCTAAAATTTTAAACTTTATTAAAAAAAAATATTATTGAGAGGGAAACTTTATTTAATATTAACTTCCTATATATTATTCCAAATATCTTACCTTACCCATTGACCAAAATTTTGGAACATAATTTGATTTTGACTTTCAATTATTGACCATAATTTTGAAATATAATTTATTTGTCACGCATGTCACACGAGCTAAATCACAATAAAAATTGAAAATAAAATACATAAACGACATAATATTTAATATAAAATTTAAAAAATCTTATATTTTGCTCTTAGATAGCTAAATGTATATGCAGAAACAAGTTTAATTGTTTTTTTTAGGGAAAAAAATGAAGAAAGATGGGATGATTGAAAGGGAAAAGAAGAACAAAATAAAGATGAAGAGGAGATTAAATAAAAAAAATGTGAAGTCAAATTGTATGAAAATTGGACTTCTGACTTGAGACTGAGCTAGATGACATGAAAAAGAAAATTATCTAAGAATTTTGGGGGATATTAATTTTATTAGTTCATCAAATTTTGAAGTTTGTTATATTTTTTCTTTCATTCGATAAATCATTAAATTTTATTCTTACCCCAATAAAGTAATCTCATTATCTTTTATTCATTTTTCTAGCCGTGGCAATTGTATCTTTTTAACATGTAATAAGATATCTGTTATGTCATTAATATTGTCTTTGTGATAAGATCAGCAATGTTTTATATCATGTCATTACATCCAAGAAAAAAAACTATAAAAATAGGAAAAAAAATAACTAATTTGTTGGATCAAGACGAAATTTTTAAAAATTACAAACCAAAACTAAAATCAACCAATTTACCAGACGACGTTTATAAAATGTCTTCCCTATGAACAAATTAAGGCTTGTCAATTAACTTTCCATTATCAAAATTTACACCACAAGAAATCACCAAACTAAATAAGTTCATCAGCAATTCGACCGAATTCAGTAGCAGGATTAGTGGCTGAGGTCTATTTCATGTCATACCAAGCCAAATACCAACTTTGTATATTGCGATTTCAGAACAAATTAAGACTTGATTCTGGTTCAAAATTTGTCCTCAGAAATAAACCTTGGACGGTCCATTTTTGCATGGCAACTGGCCAACTGCCGATCATTAACTGGTGAATGATCACCTTTTATGGGTCTAAAGTTGCTTGAAAGCCGCTCCAGCTGTTCCCGCATAAAGTTTCCGAGTGAAATTAATTATGAATAATGTTTATATTTATTTAATACATCTTTAATTATGAATAATGTTTATATTATATAATCAATATTATATTATTAACAAATTTAAATAATATTTATAGTTTTTAATATAACTATTTGTAATAAAAATAAAAAAATATATAATTAAAAAAAACAAAAAAAAATATTAAAAAAATGAAACTTGGCGCAGAGGAAGGAGGCTGCGTTATTTTAGCAAAATAGCATGGTCCATTAATTTTTGAGTAACCTCGTGTCTATTATTAAATATATACCTTTGAATACACTCTTTAGACTACGTTTGGTTGGCGGATAAAATTATGAAAAGATTAAGAGAAAAATGATAAAAAGAATTATTGAAGTAGAAATATAATATATAATGATAAAATAATATTATGTTTGGCATGATTGTTAAGAATGAGATAATTAAAATATTTTGATGAATTGACAAAATTGCTCATCCACTTCGACGGCGGCGGCGATTTGCCTGCGTTTGGCTGGCAGTTGACGGCGGCCACCAGTCGGCGGTTGTCGGCCGGCAGTGGTCGGCGGCTGTCAGTGGTGGTGGGTTTGGATATAAGAGAAGGGTAAAATTGGAAAAATATGATGAATTAAGAGTTGGATAAATAATCCTAGGAGTGAAGAGTGATCCCAGTTAATATAACCTAATCATTTATAGGAGAGAGATTGACTTGGTTAAATAAAAATCCTACCAAACGTGAGATTAGGTGGGTTAAAAACGAAGCATTTGAGTATTACCATAAGGATAGCATGAAATTTCACTTTAATATATTAACTTAGCTTTTTTTCTTTTCCTACTTTTAGTCCTTTTTTTGGCAAAAATGCTGACATGATTTCAATTATTAAAAAAAAAAAACTAAAAAACAGACTAAATTAGTGCAACAAGATATAATTTTCCACTAAGAGGATAGGAGTCAAATCCACTTCACATATCCCATTAATTGTTATGTTTTTCATCATTTTAAATTAGATGTATATATATATATATATATATATATAAATATATATATATATATATATATATATATATATATATATATGTGTGTGTATATATATATATATATATATATATATATGTGTGTGTGTGTGTGTATATATATATATATATAAATATATAATAAATGTTATTGGACAAAGCACCCGCTTGGGAGTACTTATTAGTATTTCAATTATTTTGGTTACATTAAAATTATTAAATAATTTACCTAATGTGAGCATTTTAAACGAATTTACAGTATAATATCTGCTTAGGACGACCTAATTGTACTAAAATATGGAGACCAATTGTCCCCTTGATTGGGTGCACTCTGCCACACGAGTTTCATTAAGAAATTTCATCGACTTTAACAAGAAAGCTCTATTCTTTTTTCAAATTCTAAAGTTAATTACTAATATTCTAATCAATAATTTGTGCGTTCAATAAGTTAATTTCTTTGAACACACAAGAAGACAAAACGAGAGCCATTATTAATTAGTGTGAGTATTACCGCTCGTACGTTGTTTTCCCGATGATGATAATGATAAAAATAATATATTAATAATTTTTTTTAAAAAAATAACATGGCCCCATTCATATTTCATATTAGCTGTACTGATAAAAATAAATTAAATAAAGGAAAGGGAAATTAAATTATCTATATAAAAAAAGCAAAAACTTGTGTGAGACGGTCTCACGGGTCATATTTGTGAGACGGATCTTTTATTTGGATCATCCATGAAAAAGTATTATTTTTTATGCGAAGAGTATTACTTTTTAGGCAAAAACTTGTGTGAGACGGTCTCACGAGTCATATTTGTGAGACGGATCTCTAATCTGGGTGATCCATGAAAAATTATTACTTTTTTATGCTAAGAGTATTACTTTTTATTGTGAATATGAGTAGGGTTGACCCGTCTCACAGATTAAGATCCGTGAGACAGTCTCACATGAGACCCATTCTACTTTTTATTGTGAATATGAGTAGAATTGACATGTCTCACAGATTAGGATCCGTGAGACGATTTCACATGAGACCCACTCAAAAAAAAAAGTCCATCTTCGATTCTTATCTCGAGATCTATAAGCATCGTTCACTATAAAGCCTATGCCCATCCATTCCTTTCACGCTTGATCCTGCCCCCCTTCAACTCGTTACCTTGTTTGACTGAACTCGTTGGCTCTGTGCTCTATTCGGTCGGAACCCTGTACTAGAACTTTCTCTCATAGATTCCCTTCACCAAGTCATCGCGAGCTTTGAAAGAGGCTTTTGATTACTTGGATCCCATGAATAACTGTATATATATATTATGAAATTAATGAGCACTTTTTAGTCAAACCTCATTCGGCGTTAAACTATTTCTTAGATTAATATTCCAAAAAATTGTTAAATTATAGTTTTTTTTTTTGTTCAAGAACTCGTGACAGGACTTCACGAGGCATTTATAGAAAAGTTATTGCTTTGAATTATTTTGTTTTTATTGGGTGTGATTCCACTTTATTTGAGCAAAAGTTGTGAAGAAATATTGAACGATGCTAATATAAAACAGAAGAAAATTAACTAATGGCGCAGAATATATAATATAATAATTAATATGTATGAATTTTAATTACACTTTATTGTCATGTTGAATTGTGAATGATGGTAACTAATTAATTCGAAGGCTGTTTCAAAAAAAAAAATTTAATTTGAAAGGCTCTTAGAGACTTTAAAAGGACACTTATTATACTAATTAACACTCTTAGACATGAGCTAATTAATTAACTCGGTTATAATTGGGTGCACTTGATTTATGCATCTATAGCGACCTAATGATCATGATATTTATATATATATAAGCTAGGGTGCGGTTGGATAGTGAGATTTGAAGTTATGGATTTCAAATCTATTCGATTGCTCGTATGAAATTTATGTTGCTCAGTTATTAATTTATGTAGATGTGATGTTAATTATGATAAGTTTTATATTACAATTATCTTGGGTGTTATATATGTGTTGTAAGTTTTTTTCTTAATCATATTTTACTTAAGTGTACGTCAGCACTTCAACATTAGAAGATTAATTAAAGCACAAAAAGAGATTAAAAAATGCATTAATTTACAGGAAAAAGACCAAATATTTGTTTGGGAAAACCTATAAACAACATGCTAAACAATTAAGAATTTGATTGAAAACCTAAGCGGAAGCGTACTTGAAATCATAATTTTGAATTCTTCAGAACGTGTCTTGATCTTCCAGATCTGCTCGCTCTTTTGCTGAGAGAATTTTTAGTTTTCTCTTTTGAACTATTTTTTAATGGGAAAGAGAATAGAGAACTTGATCCCAAGAGATCCAGATAACATAACCCATATGTAAATAATGTCTATCATTATCTTTTGATATTTCTATTATGTCAATTATAAAAACAGAAATTACAATTATGTCTATACACGTTAAAGACTCACAACCTATTAGGTACATTAAAGCTCAATAACCTGAAACCTTAGTTGACCATTTTATTTTGTACTTAACTTATTAGACAACTCACAACGCATAATTATTCACATATAAGCTCATATAAATAAAGTTGATCCAACAATATTCACTACTTTAACAATCAGCACAAAATTAATGCTAACTTATTGAATAATTTTAATATTTTTAACTAATGTTTAATATAATAATTTAAAATCGTAGCTTACAAAAATCTGATTTTCATTCGGTTTTAGTTAAAAGTACTTGTGACAATGAATTGATTGTATTATATATGGTTGTTGATTAAATCATGTACTTTAGTCTAACTTCACCACATAAATTTGCTGATCAAAGTGAAGTACTACAAGAAATTTTACATTTTGCGACGTTGACCAACGTAGCAAAATGTAAGAAAAACACGTCGCTGAATATTTGGCGACGCCAAAACTCGTCGCTGAGTTGCGTCGCAAAATGTTCGTAGGCAAATGTCATTCGGGCCTTTGGCGACGTAGAAAGTAAAACGCCACTAATAATATAGGCATTTCGCGACACTGATCCTACACGTCGCCAAAAAGTGTTATCATGTGGCGACGCCTTCCTTGCGTCGCGAAATGTATTTTTTAATTCAATTTTCCTATATCATTGTAATTATTTGGCGACGAAAAAAAACTCATCACCAAAGATATTAGACATTTGGCGACGCCTTTAGCGTTATCGATTTTTTTTTTAATTCATCGTATAAAAACATTATCAAAATGTGTCATTAATATTATATTTGTCTATTAAATATGAATACCAAATAAAATAATTATATATAACAAAATTTAATAGATGTGCAATTTAGTATTGAACAATCAAATATTTTTAAAAAAGATAAACAAACTAATCTAATAATGTCCAAAAAAAACTTACTCAAATACTAATTAGATAATGTTGCAAAATTAAAAAAACTACATGGTCGTTGCAAAATAAATAAAAAAAACTACATAATCGTTGTTGGAGGCGAGGGAAATGATGGAGGAGATCAAGTGGAAGAGCATGTCGATGGAGGCTGAGAAGAGAAACCAGGAATGACCTGTTGCAAGTGTTGCAATAATGCATCAAAATCGTCATCACTTACTACAAAATCACCTAAATTGTGCAACAAATGATCGATATTCATAACCTCGGTTGGTTCAACATTCTGAAAAACTAGAGTCAACGAATATATACATTAAGTTTCATTCAATTACATGAAAATCAACAAGATTCCATACATTACTGTCAAACTAACAAATACATCACATCCAAACAAATTATTTACATTACAATTACCATTCATAAATTTCCGAAGCCTAAGGACACGGAGACTCTAATCAGACATCATAATAGTCTGCATTCGCTAAACCATAAGTTCCAACAAAAATCTCGTACACCATCAGCCATTTAAAAGAACAAAAGGAAAAGAGTAAGAGATCACCAACTGATTGCATATCACGTTTCCATATCCGGCAAAACCATAGAACCCTATTCGTGCACCATAACTTCAATTAAATATCGTAATCGCCAAAACATAAAGAATAACAACAAATACCCTTAACAGTAATCATTTGCCAAATAATATTGTAATCATTTGCCCAATAATCTTCGGTAGAGGGGTTTGATATTTGAAATAGAAAGTGCATAATTATATACTAAATCTAAATGTTTAAAAATTGACAATCAAAGATTGGAAAAATAAAATTAGCAGCTTTCTTCACCTCAACCGATTCGATGTCGATGAAATCCGGCCCTGCCTCTTCTGTTAACAACAACTCTTTGTAAATCTTTCACTGGAAGACACTTGCCGATAGAAGAAAAGAACGTGAGGATTGTACGAGGCGGGAGAGATTTGGGGGGAAGAGAGATAATGAAAACACTTACAATAAATAATATAAATTATAATTTTGTATATAACTATATATATAATACATATATATATATAATATATAAATAATACGTATTACAAAATTAAGTTATAAAATAATAAATTTTACCAAACAAAAACTGAAAATTATTTTTAAGTTAATTTTTAATTAAGAACATTTAAATCTACAAGCGAAATGAATTTAAAAAATATTAATCAACTAAAAATTAACAAACTTATACTTAATTCAATAAAAATTATTTTATAATATATATATAATCTATATAAAAATAAAAAAATTATTAACTTCAAATTTTGGATACTTTTTATATGTTCGGTTTTGACACATAATCTGAAATCTAATAATTTAAATTTCATTTTTAGCATTTGTATCCCAACTCAGATCTTTTACATTACTTGACATTGGTTGAAAAAATAAAAGCTATTTGGCGACGCATAAAAGCCAATGAGTCGCGTTGCGAAAAGACACTCCATGCGTTAGCAACGTCGAACGTATGATGCGTCGCGAAATGTACCGATGAAATAACTTTCCATCAAATACATTCGGCAACGCTTGCTACACGTCGTGAAATGATAGACCAATTTTGCGACGCTCTCAGATTATCTTTCTGCGACGCTTCAGCGGAGTCATGTTGCCAAAAGACCCAGAAAGTTGGTGGGAAAATTTCCCGCTACGTATCAGCGACGTTGAGTGTGCTTTATGTCGTCAAATGCTTACATTTCGTGACGCGTTAGCTTTCTCTCGTCGCCAAATAAACAAAAATAAAGGTTGGAAAATGAACCCACACGATTCGCTATTTCAGCGACGCTAAGGACATTATGCGTCGCCAAATGGTAGCATAAGACGACGTTCAAAATGAGGTGCGTCGCGATAGATCATATTTCTTGTAGTTGTCCAAATCCCGTATATAAATTCCAAGAACTTAATTCAACCGATACGAAAATCCAACATTACCTCTTACGTCTAGGCATGAACTGGAAGGTGAAGTTTACAAGACATTATTGGATGATTCATAAGAGAAGTTTATATGTACA
This sequence comes from Primulina eburnea, assembly GCF_022965805.1. NCBI lineage: Eukaryota > Viridiplantae > Streptophyta > Magnoliopsida > Lamiales > Gesneriaceae > Primulina > Primulina eburnea. Next base: position 53,860,023 of record NC_133101.1, read on the forward strand.
ATTATTATAATGACATTCCTTGAAAACGTACGTAATGCATATATAATAGCATAGAGGTTTAGGCTTTTAAGAGGGGCCAAAGTTAAAATGCACGGGTTGATTTTAAAGAAGAAAAGTACAGACCATTTCATGATTTTTGGGAAATGGGGTTGGTTTAAATTTAAAACCAAGCCCAGGAAGACTTCAATTCAAGAGTTTGGTGCACTTATATATAATTTATTATTATTTAGGAAACTTTTTTTTCTTCTTTTTTTTTTGAATGTTCAACGTTCTAATTGCAACTCGACAGTCGACATATCCTGTGCATATATAGGTTAATTCCATGGTTTTTAAGGAAAATAAGATTTAACTGGTACTGTTAGGTTTTCACAGCATAATGTCTGCAATTAGACAAGAACCAGCAACTTATTGGTCTAACTAATGGACAAGTTGAAAATCTAAGATTCAAGCGAGAATTCCTTTATCAACTTTGGGGCAGCTAACGGAGATGAAAGATCAACATAGCTGATGTATGTATATAACCGAAACACCGAGAACTTCATCAACCGGCAGGTCGTGCTACTTGCTTCTTCATCTTAATTACCACCAGTAACTTTATGTTGTTGATCGTTCAAAATGAAACTAGTTAGCTAGCTACCAAGAATACTTTACAGAGTAAAGAATATTTCATTTTTAAGAATTTCAAAGAGTGTAGTGTATATATGTTACATATTCTCTGCAGCCTAAGAATAAAAATTACACTAGATTATATATATATATATATATATATATATATATATATATAGAAAACAAAATGGTTCATAGCTTATCAGTATAATAGAGTAATTAACATATCTCACACGCACATGTATATACACTTATATCCGAAAATATGTTATGCATCTGCTGCATGTATGTATCAGAAGCTTCTGTCCCAAAAAAAAAAATTCTTTTCTTTAGACTATGAAAAGAACCACTAATTGAAATGGAAGGGGATTGATTAATTCTGCAGGCGAAACAATGTATACCAAAAAGTCTAAACTACCGTTACTCATTACTTTGAGCTTCCACTCAAGATAGCCTTTTGCCGAAGTGAAACAAGGTAAAGTTAGGTATGGATTAATTTTCAAGTCCACCAAATTATGAAACGATAATATAATATTTATAAATATACGATACCCATAAATATTTTAAATGGATACTTAAGAATGTATCTCAAGAATTTAAATCTTAAAAATCTGAAGATAATTATATGTAACAGAGGATGGTGCTTTGAAGAAAAGATAGGGGCTTAATTAGGCTAATGAAAAGAAATTAAGTTTAATCTCTTGATTAAGGCTGGTAATGGGGGATTAATACTCCTAATTATGATTTTTAGTAATTAGCCGATCCGACCAGAAAACATAACAGTGTTATAAAAAGTATGCTATTAGTTTATTCTACTGATAAATATATCCAAGATTGCACATTCAGAAAACTAAAACAATCATAGGGTAGATCGACTGACAGGAGAACATTTCTAGGGTTTCCAGCTTTCTGGAGGCCGCAGAAATGCTTGTCAGCAAAAGCTCTTTTTTTTTTTAATATTGGATTAAACTAATACAAAATTTCCAGAGAAACTTTACCCTAGATATGTGTTTTATTGGTGACAGATGATTAAAATTCATGCTGAATGTATCCGAAGGCCACTGACTGAAGATCATCTTCATCTTGAAATGGCCATTGCCTGTTATTTGACTGCATTTGATGATCAAATGAATCCATGCTGTTAAATGATGAATTCTCCTCTGGGAGGCCTGAGTTTTCGTATTTCACAGAAGGGTTCGGATTCATGGATCCGTTTCCGTAACAGGCATGGTTAATGTTTTCGATGCTTTGGTGAAAGTTTGCGTCAAATTGGGGAATTGTGCCCTGATTTTGAAACGATAGCCACCAACTTTGAACATCTTGCGGGCAAGAGTGGCTTCCATTGTAGAACTTTTGATCATTAGGGTTTGCGGAATTGGAGCTGTTTATGATGCATTGAGCTGCTTGTTCCCTGAGAGAAGCCAGTTGAGCCTGTAAATTCACCACCTGAAAATCAAGAAAATCAGCCAAATGATCAGGAAGTCAAGAATTACATCGAAAACAAGATAAGAGTACTAATCGAACACGAAGCTATAATATCAAAATTGAATCAAACCTGCTGTTGGAGTGAAAAAATGTGGGAAACACAGCCATAGATAGGATCCTGAAGCCTTGCCTGAGCTTCATACGAAATCGTCACAGCTGCTTCGCACCGATCGCTCACCGGAAGATGAGCAAGAAGTTTCGAAACGTTGCTGGCCCCGAAGACCTTATGTATAGCTGCAAAATGAGTGGCGCCTTGTTCATGGCAGAAATAAGGGGCAAAAACACAACCTTTGATACATTTTCTTCTCAAGAATTTGCAGGCGCCACAAGGAGAACCCATATATACCACCAATTTCTTGATTTTTTCGCTGGTCTTCAATTGTTTTTTTCAGTGATATTAATTGGAAATGATATATATATATATTATTTATTTTCTGTGGTTGGGGCAAGAATCATGATGCCATGGTTTATAAACACCAGAGGAAGAGGGAGATGGATCATATTTTATTGTGTAATTTATTACATCTGGTTCCCTTATTGGGTTACAAGTTAGAAATATTTATTTCAAAATATATATATATCTTTAACCTTCCGTCCTAAATTGTATACTCTGATTTAAGATTCCATTCAGTATCCTTAAAAGGACAAAAGAGCTAACATATCTGTTTGGTTGATGATTGGATTTTAGCCTGGCTTATATTTCCATTGTAAGAAAATTTTCTTTTCTTTTTTGCAGAATGATGAAAATTCCAATCTTTTTTAATTATCCATATTTCAAATTGTAATTGAGAAAATTAAAAGAATTTTAAAATTTTGGTATATTGCAATTTCATAAACAATTGTTATATTTGTGGAGTATTTGTACAATGCGCAAAAAATGAAAACCTTTGACTGGAATTTCGTCTCTAGTATTAGTTGGTGTCAATTTAAGACAGTGTCCGACTCTCTCATCGTAAGAAATTTTCTCTCATCGTAAGAGAAATTTCTTTGATGGCGATGGTGTGTGTAACTCTTAGCTGTATTGTCAGCCTCCTCCAATTGAAAAAGGATTACATAAATCAGTCATAAAGGAAAAGTCCCTTTATAATATTTAAATTAAGAGTAGGTCTCTTGTGAGACGGTCGCACGAATCTTTATCTGTGAGACGGGTCAACCCTACCGATATTCAGAATAAAAAGTAATACTCTTAGCATAAAAAGTAATATTTTTTCATGGATGACCCAAATAAGAGATCCGTCTCACAAAATACGGCCCGTGAGACCGTCTCACACAAGTTTTGCCTTTAATTAAATGCATGTGTAATTGTAATGAAAAAATATAAATCTATATTTGTAACGAAAAGTTAAAATAAAAATCTATAATGGTTGTTATAACTTAAATAATATTCCAATGTATTTATTTCAAGCTGATTATATTATTAAATATATAAGTGTGGAAATAATAATTTTTTAAAAAAATCATCCTTATGTAAATGCAACCGTGACAATCCCACATTAAGATCGACGTTACGTTTATGTATATGAAAAATATTATATTAATTATAATATAATAGACCACACAAAAAAATTATACATGGTTTAATGGAGAATTTCGTGAGCACATACTTAGCCAATTTGTGGTCTATATTAATTAATTAATTAATTAATTAATGGCCTCAATATTCTACAATAAATTAGCGAGTCCCTAAAAATTACTCTTAACTTTTGCACTTCAGAGTTTCATCATTATCAGATAAAAATAATGATAATCTGATTAGAAAAAGATTAATTTTTATTTCTACTTTTAACTTTAGGGTTATTAATTTATTACCGACAAACTAATAGGAGGCTTGGTTTTAGATTTTGTACTCATTAAATTAAGTGTGATCCAGCCGTAGTTAATAGATCAATTATTGGGTTGGAATTGCTGTATATGAGATAATAAGCACATAATATTATATAGTAAAAAAATTAAAATTATGGATAACATAACTATATTTTGTTTAACTCTAAGGGTGTGTTTGGTTGAGTGGATTAAATAAGGATAAATTAATAGTCAAATATTTATCGTTAAAATTTTAAGATGTTTTAATAATCATTTTGACCCGGTTTAAGATCCAATTTTATTAATCAAATAGTTATCCATAAAATTGGATCTTAAACGGGTCAAAATGATTATTAAAACAACTTAAAATTTTAACGATAAATATTTGACTATTAATCTATCCTTATTTAATCCACTCAACCAAACACACCCTAATTGTTTTAGAATTCGAGCCAAACATTAGATATGATTACAAGAGACTGCAAAGTTTTATTTTCTTGTCAATGGTGATGTCGATTGTACATATACAATACCGTTAACGAAAATTTCGATGAGAATCGAGAGGTTTTGTTCAACCTACCCTGAGGGCATCATCTTCATGATACTTAGGACGAGGTTATCGTCGCGATAGATTCAAAAGTAAGTCTCTTGTGAGACGGTTTTACGAATCTTTATCTGTGAGACGGGTCAACCCTACCGATATTCACAATAAAAAGTATTACTTTTAGCATAAAAAATAATATTTTTTTATGGATGACTCAAATAAAAGATCCGTCTCACAAAATACGACCCGTGAGACCGTTTCACGCAAATTTTTGCCTAGATTCAATTGCCACCATTATTGAAATATATTTAGTATTTAAACATATATTCGGACTAACATTAACCATTGGAGAAACGACATGTAATGCTAGCTTCAATTATGGAAATTCTGCCTTCTTGTTCCTGAATTCTGAGTAAAAAGTGCTCCGATAAACAAATAATAGAAATGAAATACACAATGTGATTTTATTTAAATGGGGTATTAATGATTCACTAGTCACTAGGCAGGAAGACGAAAAGAATCGGAAATTTATGCATCTACTATGAGAAGTCATGAACAAGTCCTAGCGTGGAAATAGAGATTGCAAGAATAAATATTCGCCTTCGAAAACTTAATTAATTCTTTGAGAGTTTCTTTCTATCAGCACTTTCTCTAATTAAAGAGAACATCCAATCATTCTTCGAAAGAATCGAAACGTTTGCGATACCCAATTTGTATCATTTCATTTAATTACATAGTTAGAAGTATAATAATATTATTTCAAAAAATAGGGGGTACGCAAATAATAGAAAATAGAATGAAACAAAAGATAGTGACACGAGAATATAACCACATACGACTTGGGAAAGCACATAACATGGAGGGTTTTAAAGTAAAAGGTTTTTCTTTTGTTTTATTTATTTTTAAGTATTGGAGGTCACAGTTTGTCGAGCAACAATAGTAATACCATCTTTAATTAATTATATATATAAATTATCATTAATCATTTTTCCATCACTTTCTTTTGTCACACAAGGGAGCCAACGTGTAGACCTTACACACTAATTAATTAAATTATTGTCCATAAATTTAACTAAACTTTGTTATATATGATAATTTTCCTATTTTTTTAGAATTTTATTTCTGATTTATGGGAATAAATATTTTGAAGAAATATAGCTCCTCATCAGATTGATTCGTATATGCTGATGTGAAATGGATTTGAATTGAAGTTGGTATTATTGAAATAAATTATTAGTGTGATTGATTCGTTATTAGCTAGCTTGCATTGCTCAAGAAAAAATTGTTAGGAATAATTATCATGACCAAATATGAATTAAAATTGAAATTCTTAAATGAAATTGATATTTAGAAGGAAAAAAAACCTTGTAAATCAAGCAAAGAATTTGATGGGTTCGAAATGACTCAAATGTATATTTAGCCTATAATGACAAGACAAGCATATAATCATCGTGACAGAACAATCGAAACGTGACATTTGAATTTCAATATAGTTTAAAATATTTTAGTTGTACCTTTATCATCTCATCAGCTATAATATTTGATAAAACAACAAGCATGTCATCCTATATCGACGATGATTCAAGACCTATAACATCAATATATTCAAATTTTTTAAGTGATCATGAGTAATATATATTTTTTACAAATTTAAAATTAAATTTTAAAATCTTTAATATAACTTAATTAACTAGCTATGAATTTGATTATTGAGCATTGCTCAACTGTTTTGCGAAAATAATATATAATATTAATACTAACAATTTTAGTGTCTTTAGGGCCCCAAAATTGTGCAAGAACTGGCACAAAACAAGGAAAATGAACGTAATATGCATGGCACAAGCATCGATGAAAGTGAAAACCATGGATCCAACATAGGTATTCCCGTGAATGATTTAAATTAAATTCTCTCCATCTTAATTATACAGACTATTTTTTTTCGATTCTCCTAAATATATACTCTAGTTTTTACATTTAGTAAAAAAAAATTATTATTTTAATTAAAATTACCTTATTAACTAATTATTGCAAAAGATAATGATCGAAATAAAAAGTTTGTTCGTAAATTTTATTTTTTCTAATGATTTTTTTTAAAACATAAACTTGTCAATGGACGTAAATTGATTAAAATTATATATATATATATATATATATATATATATATATATATATATATATATATATATATAAATGAAATATAATCAGACATGTGCTCGTATGGTCTGTGCTTTGTTACCTAATAGTAAGACTAAATTAAAGTTAGGTTTTCTTGAAATACGCGACAACTAAATTTGTTTTTATCTTAATAATTAATACATGGTCTATCAGATGAATTCATATAATTTTTCATTCTTATTACATAATCACAGATACAATAAAAATAAATAATAATAATAATAAATTGTCGTTTTTATAAAATTAAAAAATATATAAATGGTATCCGTTTGTGCGTACGTATAATAAATAATATGTAAGGTTTTAATTAATAATAATGCATGAGTCATGTGTACTTTTTTGGACAAGAGGACATGTTAAGTAATTGAGATATCCTTAAAATAATGTATTATTATGTAAGGGACGAGTCCCCAACTAATTTCTCAAAAGCAGTACAAAATATGGACTTATCTATTTAATTCCTGTTCAGCCTTTCAAATACACCTCCTAATTTTTTAATTGGGGTTTTTGTTTGTTTATGGAACACGTTTAATTATGCCACTGTGTACTCCTCACTGATAAGACACCCGGCTCCCTCTCCAAACTTTCTGTTCTTTTTATTTCAATTTCTTGATAAATTTAAGATATTAGCAAAGTATTTCTTGATTATAGTAAATTCAAGCTTATAAATATACAGTTGTAATTAAAAAAATATATACTTTTGGGCACGTAATTTTGGAAGACTGTGTTAAAAAATATACAAAACAAATTACAAGATTTCATTAGTGTAAGAGAAGAATAGGATTTGAGACGAATTTGCGACCCAATTGTTTGAAGGAGTACATGAATATAGACACTGATGGAGCCAGAAATATAGTTCTATTCGAGTTAAAATTTTAAATTTTAGAATCTTTTAATATTTTAATTTATCTATCCGACTAATATCATATTATTCCAAAATTATACAAATTTTACATATAATTTTTTTTAAAAAAAATGAGCCACTCGGGCTAAATCCCAGGTATACATGCATTTGGCTCCGCCACTGAATATATATGCCGCATGAATCAATTCCGATACTAGCTAGGATTATAATGATCTGAAAAATGATATATATTTGGCACGATTAAGTTAATGAATGAATCACCAGAGTGATGGATGTTAATGTTATAAAAAAAGAGATTAGAGAACCATGGTTCGAAGTAGCTAGGTGTAGTTGGCTAAAATATATTGACAGCAGAGAGGACTACTAATGTGCCAAAAGAACAAATATTCTTTTGGACGTAATAATTGTTCTTCTTTCACATCAATCGCCACTGTGATAATTGAGCTGTTGTATAATTTAAAATATTTGAGCTGTATTATTGTCATTAGCTATAACTTTTGATAAAATAACAGACTTAGTCCTACAATTGATATTAGATTCAAGGTTGTATGTTCAATTTTCATTAATTTCAAGGACTACGGTCATTGAGAGGGGGAATTTAGTGGTAATAATTGTCATTTGTTGTTAGAGCGATTGAAACATAGCGCTTGAGCTGCTGAACATTTTAAAATATTTGAAGTTGTCCTATTGCTATCATCTATATTTTCTGATAAAATGACAAACGTCCGATCCTTAAAACATTAAACATATGCATTCATGAACCAAAGTTAAATTTTTGGTATCATAAAATCATAATTGCATCCGCGTGCATATTTACAACGAGGTATGGAATGTAAGTGGGGGGACAAATTAATGTCACACCTAGCTCCCATCAACTTTAAGAAAACCAAAACAAATTACGAAAATAATAAAAAAAAATATTCTTTTATTTGTACAAAAATTATATTGAATATATATATATATATATATATATATATATATATATGCTTTTATATATAATAGTACTTACTCCAAATAATTTAGTCGATATTGGCTCCTAGCTAGCTACTAATACAAACCGTTGGTAATCATTGAGCAAGACAAATACTATTTATATATAAAAGTGGTCACATCTAGCTGATATCTAATAAGGGAGAGACGTGTGTTCGATCCGAAACAAAAATCCATATCTCCATTGTAATAAAAATAAAAAATAAATAAAAATGACCTTACATTTTTAGACGTGAGTTCGATCTAAAACATTAATCCCACTATTTAAAGTTTTAAATTTTATTTAATGAAATAAATTAATAAGGTCGTGTTTGGTAACAAAAAAAAAAGTAATGATTTGAGAATCCAGGGTGGTGTTGGAGTGTGATTCGGACATCTGGCCAATCCGATGGCTAGTCAAGCAGACAAAGAGTTTGCACGTGGGTCCGACACACGTGCGCGGATGATTGATTATTTATCCAATGTTTGATCTCTTTAATCATGATTACAGGGTATTAAATTTGGTTCTCTCAATCTTAGCTGGTCTATGAAGAACCATTACTTCTAAACAAATTTAGTTCAACAAATCCAACTAATTTTTATCATAGGAATAACTTAATGTACTCATGTATTTGTATATTTTATAGCTACAATTTATACGGTTGAGATATAATAATTGCTCATACAATAAGTGACGTTTGAACTATTGTACGGTTTGAAATATTTGAATTTCACTGTTATCCGCACAAATGTTTAATCTTACGTGGACCCATAATTCGATTTATATTATTTGTAACTAAAATTAATGTTTGATTAACATTAAAAAATGTATAGATGACATAATACTCTCACTTTGAATCAGATTTATTTTACGATCTCGACCACAAAGATCAAGAAAGAAATTATCATTGCTTGATGATAGAGGGACAAATTATATGAGGAGCTTCATTTTTTTTTTGGATTAAGATACAAATTACAAGTAAAATATAGTTAACAACTCCCCTAAACACATATATAATCCTTAATTAATTTAAAATGTAGTCTGAATAGGAGGCAAATCCTCAAGGTCCAAACATAATATATGGACGAAAAATAATATTTATTATAAAACATTGGAGGCGATGTCATTTCAAGAGATTTAATGAAGGATTCTTGAGAGGGACATTTTTGTTTTTGTTTTTGTTTTTGTTTTTGAAGAAGATGGACTGGACTTAATAATGGCTATCATGAGTTTGGACTTTGAATTCAATTTATTTTCAAGTAACGTATATTCTTCTTTTTACAATTCGGTGTTATCAAATTTTAGTTTATTATATTCGTTTTCTCGATGTGGTGTCCATACGTCATTTATGCGACATGACACAATATAATACTGACATATGTAATGTAAAGTCAATATTATCGAAAAAACTAAAAAAAAATATCGACAAAAATCAAAATATATAAGATTAATATTGAAATTTGATACATAAATTATAATTTTCTCAATCATATCATAAATATAATTTTGTTTCTGACTCTAACATTTTGAATGGTTGGTCAAAAATTGCAAGAATCCAAAACTTGAATCGTAGAATGGAGCCAAGAGAGGTTAACTTCTTCACTCGGCAATTGACTGACTACAAGGAGACATGAAGCCGCGCATATACAAATAGCTAATTAATATGCATAATTCCACTCAAAATTGTCATATTGAGCGCAGATTAATACCCAAACCAGAGGAAAGTTTTGCTCCTTGAAAATACAATAATTAGGCAATTTTAAGTCCTACCATGATTAAATACGTCCAGTCAAAATGTCATATCCACTTCTTTTTCTAGAAAGTTGATAATACTTACTTGGTTTTCTTCATATTTTTTCTTTAGTAGGTATAGGGGAAAAAGTCTATGTATAAATAGATCTATTTGGGAGCAACATTGTATTTTCGCTTTATTATTCTTATTCTTGATTTTTTTTATCGAATTTTAAAAAAGTATTTTTTGTCATTTGATCAGGAACGATAAACTATTAAAAATGAATAACATTTTTTTACATTAATGATTTTCTTTTTCAATTATATATATATGAACAACATGTCCATTAATTAGGTTATGTCCAATTTACTTGAGGGAAGTTTGTTTTTTTCCTCTTCCGTGTATGCCTCTCCACATTTTTAGTCTGTTATATTGTTAAAATATCGATCCATTTTTCTCCACGCTACTTCATGACAACACTTAAAAGTTTTCTCTGTTACACTGTTTTAGTTTCGATTTAAGGTACGTTTTTTCGTTTCAATTTTTGGTTAATTTTTAAGTCTTAGTTAAGATTATGAGTATTGTTAGTATATTTAGATTGTAAGTTTTTTAAAAAAATTTATTAAATTATAAAAGTATTTTTTTCCTATTTTAACAAAAAAATAGCGACGGATTATGATATTGTTTAGCGACGGTTGCTAAACGTATAACTGTCGCTAAATTATCGATAGATTTTTTAACCGTCGCTACCGTTGCTAATTTTTGAAATTTTAGAAGAAATATTAACGGCGTACATAGTACGCTGCAGATAATTGTATTAATGACATGCATATGCACACATCGAATAATAATATTAACAACCTGCACACGTATGCCGCGGATAATCTTAAACTTTCAACAACTTGTAGTTGTGCAGCATGCAATATGCACCGCGGAAAGAAAATTTACGTGCTGCGAAAAACTATTTTTATTGTAGTGTTGTTTTCTTTTTGGAATTTTAATAATTAATAATTTGTTTTGTAATCATAGTAATTTTTCAATTTGGATATTTATGTGGCACTAGTTACGATGTGTTCAGTGTCACATAAACACAATATCAATAAAAAAAATTATAATTAATATAAAAGATCGTAATAATATTGAACTAAAACTGTAATTTGGAAAATTAAAGACCTAAATAACATTAAATGAGGGAATTTGTTTTTCAATAATTAAAGTCCTACAGTGCCTAAATACAGACGTCTACTCAAGGTCTTATCAACTTCTTTACAGAAAGTTGCTAATGCTTCTTGATTTTTTTCATTTTCTCCTATATTATTAGGTTTAGTGGAGCCAAAATTATGGAACCTGCAGGTTTATTTAAGGGTCTTACTGTTTTTTTTCCTTATATTATATATTTTAGTTCACAGAAGAAACATTTTTTCTTTATTTCTAATTTTAAAGAAAAATTAATATACGAGGATAAAGTATCGTTATTTATTCTTTGTTTTTTGTTATCTCCAAAATATATATATATGTGTGTGTGTGTGTGACAACTAATGTTTATTGGTTGTTAGATGATCACCATCATCATGCTGCCCCAAAAGAAAGAAAAAGAGAAGTCACTAAGCACAAATGGTTAATTGTATTATATGTTACGTTCCTCGAGATTTGAGTTTCAATTTGAGGGTGAAAAATTGCACAACGCCGGGATGTTTAGGATGTTACATTGGTTCAATGTATATCCCGTGACCGTAATTACTCCCGGTGTAGCATAGACTGCGCTAGAGAAAAATATGATATAAGTTGTAAGAAAACTTGTATCAGTATGTGTAATTTACCTGAACTATAGACTCAACAAAGAGAGAATAAACATGCATGCCTTGATTTGGGATATTGGGCATACGTGAGAACCATGATGAATTGGTGCATTGATTTCATGGGCTTCAAATTGTCCAATGTTTATTTCAACTTTTTAATAGCCCAACGTATATAGTTTTATTGAATCTTTTTTCTTTTTCTTTTTATCTTCTTGTTATTGACACTACAAGAAAAACGGCCAACGACAATACACTTACGACAACGGTTTTTCAAAAAAACCGTTGTCGTATAGTTTTTAACAACGGTTTTAGTAAAAATCGTTGTCGTAGGTGTGTTTTGACGATCGTTGTCGTAGGTGCGTTTTGACGGCGGTTTTGTAAAAACCGTTGTCTTTTAGGGGGTCAACGGCAACGGTTTTCTAAAAACCGTTGTCTTTTAGCGTATTTTTAGGGCAAAAGATAACGGTTCTATGAACTGTTGTCTTTTGGCGAGTTCTTTTGGACAATCGACAACGGTTTTTGAAAACCGTTGTCGATTAACGTGTTTTTTTTTACAAACTACAACGATTTTTTTTAAATCTTTGTCTATTAGCATGTTATTTTGGACAATCGACAACGGTTTTATTGGCGTGGTTTCGAACAAACAAGAACGGTTTTGGAAAACGTTGACATATTTAACGACTTATTGCGACAGTTTTAAGGAAATTCGTCGCATGTTTAAAGTTAGCTACAGTTTTACAACACCCATCGCTAAACATGCGATGGTTTTTCTACAACCGTCGCTACATTTGGTGACAGTTTTATGACAACCGTCGCTAATTTAAAGTTAGCGACGGTTTAACCAAAAACCGTCGCAAACGCTCTATAAATATTCCATTTTCGGTCCATTTTCTTCCACAATACTTTAAATTTTTCTCTCTTACATAATTTTATCACTTCACACAACACTTCAAATTTTTCTCACTACTTCATAAAATTTTTCTCATTACTTCATAACACTTAAAATTTATCTCTCTTACACGATTTTACTACTTCACAACACTTATTTTTTTTACACGATTTTAGTTCGATTGTTAGTTTCTTTTAGATTTATTAAATTATTAAAAGAATTTTTTTATTTTTTGAAACAAATTAGCGACGAAAATCATGATTAAAGACTGTCGCTAAAATTAGCGACGGCCTATACATGCTAACCGTCGCTAAAGTTAGCGACAGTTTAATAAACCATCGCTAATTAGCGAAGGTGTTGAATAAAACCATCACAAATTCTACCTACCACAACGGATAAAAACTGTTGTCGTTGAACGGACTTTCAACAACACCCTCAATTACAACAGTTTTAAAAATGTTACGACAACGGATAAAATCCGTTGTTGTATGCCGTTTTTGTTCTAGTGTAAAAATGTATTTTGTTATATTTTTCGGTCAATGTTTTTGTCACGTCCCGAAACTCATGGTCGATACCGAAGTTGTTCAACAATCACACAATCGAAAAACAACTAGTCTCGTAATACATTATAGACCGAAAATCGGTTTATTTCATAAATCACAAACAAAACCCATTGTCTTTACAACCAAATGAAATAGTAATGCGGAAGCGTTTTACAAATAAATAAACATAAATTCGAAATATCTATCTACTACTGATCTTGCACATCACCAGCCCCAAAATTGTTTTGCATCTTCTTCCTCAACCTGTTCTTCGGTTATCTGAGAGGGGAGAGTAAGGGGGTGAGTATTTTAGGAAATACTCGGCAAATGGGTGTCGAATTGAGTACAACATAACATGCATAAATTTTGAAAATCACATGACTTGCATAATATAATTCATATCACATTCATAACATTGACCAGGCACTGAGATTTTTCTACTTTATATGGTTTACTGATATTGGTCCATAATTTTTACTCCTCTAAGGGGACGATGTCATATAAAGGTTATAATCTCACTGTGTAAGGGCCATAAACATATCATATTGGGATTCTCACTCATAAATTTTGGTGGAAAAGGATCCCGTAAAAACCTCTTTCGAGAAATGGCCAAACCGGGTCATTTCTCAAGAACAATAGCTAAAGGACCAGATACTACCACTTGGATCTGGAACTTACATGTTGATGCTCACGATTTCGATAGCCATACCAGTGATTTGGAGGAGCATGCCTGAATACAGTCGAATCCTCACAGTGCCCAAAATATATGACAACCTACACAAGAATGGAGTATGAGAAGAATTTGTGCTCGACCACATTTTTCAAAAACAAAAAAAAATATGCATAACAAAATTTAATTTTTAAAACAAGCTCACTTATAGTATTCTTGAATGCTAAAAACGTAGGTCATGGCTTCGAGAATTGGGTCGCTTCTTGCTCCGTGCTTGGGCAACACTTCGGCTCGCTTTCTGGGCTAGCTTAGGACGATTTTTTAGCAGGGTTTCGGCTAGGACAGGCTGCTGGAATTTTGAAACTATCAGCTAGGGATTTTGAATTTTTGGGTGTGTGAGGAGTGGGTATGATGGCCTATTTATAGGCGAGGGGAGGAGGCTTAATGTGGCAGCCAAATCTTGCTCGTTTGGTATCAAAATCACACGATTTTCTTTCCATTTCGTCACCAAATCTTACCATTATTTGACTCCAATTATCCCCTTCCATTGCTGATAATTTTCTACCAAAAACATTGCTCTTATTCCATATTTTGCCTCTTGATTGGTTCTAATTTTGGTGCTGAATATTTGATCAAAATTCATTGATTTCTTGTGCATGGATTGATGATTTTTTCCATTGAGTACGCTTCCCAATTCAAATATGGATATACTTTTGTACATGTATGCAATTAACTTCATATCTATACAAGGTTGCTAGCCAAGTTTTGAAATCTAGGCTACATCTCATCATTCATGTATTTATTCGATTTTCTTATGTCTTTGACTTTCACAAATCTTCTATAATCTTGCAATTTTCCCTATAAATTTTCAAAATTTGCATGCACAAGTGTAGATATTATTAAGCTCCATCCTTAGAGATTTCCAATGCATAAGAATTTCCAATATATTTCTCATTTAATACAAGAATCCAATATCCTAATTTCCTTGCAAATATAAATGAGTATATCTCTTGTGAGACGGTTTCACGAATCTTTATCTGTGAGACAGGTCAACCATACCGATATTCACAATCAAAAGTAATAGTTTTTCATGGATGACCCATATAAGAGATCTGTCTCACAAAATACGACCCGTGAGACTGTCTCACACAAGTTTTTGCCAATATAAATTACAAAGTTTGAAAAAGAAAAAGAAAAAATCTGGTTCTCACAGTTTTAGTTTTCTTCAATATTGTGTTGATTTTTTGGCATTTATTTTCTACAAAATTAAGGCTCAATAATCAAATGAGAACAAGACAATGAAATAACTCAACCTTCTACTCTATCATTCCAATTTATTCTTGCGGACACAACTATCATTCCAATCTATCATTCCAATATATATATATATATATATATATATATATATATATATATATATATATATATATATATATATATATATATATATATATATATATATATATATATTGTCACGCCCCGGGACGGGGGTTGGTTGACACCGGTGTTGCTCTCAAATTTACGTTCGAAAACAACAAGGCTCAAAAGTCCAAAATTCAAAAACCAATCTTTTTGTTCATAATACTAAATGATTCATTATCTGTTACAACTCAAATACTAATGTTTTACAGCGGAAATGTAAAAAAACCATACACAACAGTATCTTAACAGATGCAGCGGAAATAACATAAACTAGAATCAGAACTGAGAAATATCAGTCTTTTTCACCAGTCCCAAAACTGAATCTGCTCTTCTTCTTCTAATATTTCTTCCTCGTTCTTATCTGAGATGGTTTTGGTGGGTAAGTGATATGATCGTCACTCAATAAGCGAGGGCAAGAATAACTCCCAGTTTTCGAAATCATTTTCAACAGAAACAGTAATACAAATAATATACAGAAAACTTTTTAGTTTTAGAACATGAATCGGTATCCAGAACAGAAATGCAAGTAAGTAAGCACTGAGCACGTTTGTGAATCTCATGGCTAACTGATATCAGTCCCCTATATGTTCTCCCCTCTAAGGGGTGAGACCAGAATCAGAAATCAGAATTCAAAAATATTCAGAATATATATTACTACCATTAGTTCACTAGGTTTCAGTGCTTCAAAAATCAGAGACCAAAATACATATACTTTGATTCAAAACAGGAATATCAAACTGATTTCAAGATATAAACATAAGCCGACTTACTGTAATTTGTTAAAAAGTTTTGGTTGAAGTCTAGAATCTGCTTGTTCTTGCTACTGGTTTCTACTGCTCGAAAATAAGCACTTTCTTAGCTCAAAAATTCAAGTGATAATCTCAAGATTTGTGTAACACCAATTCAGAGGTTTGAGGGTGTTATTTATAGGCAGAATTCTGACTGTTAGCCTCCAAATTAATGGTCATAATCTGACATTAACAACCTTTATTCCATGTTAAATGCTTCAGTTACAAGTCATAAGCTGAATCAGTAAATGTCTGCTGGAATCTCGCTCTTCTGCTGCTGTTTTCTGTCTGCTGAAAAATACACGTCTGCTGGAAAAATAACAGCTTCTGAAATATTAATAGCTGTTGAAATATTGTTAGCTTCTGCTGAAATTCTTGGATTGCTGCTGAATATTGCTAGCTGATGTAAAATGCTAACTACTAGAATTTTGGGTTCACATATATGATTTTTTTAAAAAAAAATTCTAAAAATCACCAACAATCATATTTTTAAAATCAATCATAATTCTATAAATTAACCTCATTACCCCTTTAAAAAAATCAAAATTTATTTCACTTTCATTCCAAATGATAAAGATTTCTTATTTTTTCATTTCATTTTCAATCTAAATACGAAAATGGATCCTTAAAGTAATGATGATAAATACTCATTCACCACTCTTTTTAATCCTCGATTGGTCTTTCCCAACCTCAATTCACAGACAAGCATATGTTGAAATTTATGTTCAGCCAAATTCAGTTCTCCCAAAATCTCATTGAATTCGGATATCCGACTTTTGAAATCACGTATTCTAAACATAATAAAGAAAGGAAAATAAACAAGGTCGTTGCTAAAGCTAACGATGAGATGAAAGCATCACAAAGAAACATTGGATGAAGACTGGGTTGAACATATTTCAAAGGCATGGTGCAACGGTTCTGCTAATCCGACATTTGGCATTGATCAATGAAACACTAGGTTTTGAGGATTGATTTGGAAGGGATATAAACATGACTTGCCAAAGAGATGCAAAATACGTACATGAGAAAAAATGCGTCAACATTTCACAGATTTTATCTTTCCAAAACAAAATAAGTGAAGTAGAAGCACTCAACCAAAGTGGATCGTTGTTTGAGATGAAAATATTCTCAATATTTTATTTTATTTGAAATTCGACAAATTCCTAATTGGTTTTTCTTTAGTATGCCCAAGCACAAAAAAATTTTGAGCAAGCTTATGGCAGTCCATGATCAGATGAGAAAGCTGAAGGATAGGATTTCGAGAAAGCTGAAAGATGATGATAGTGGATATTCAAAGGAGTTTCAGGATTCAATCAAGAAGTTGAAGGATATTGATAGTGAATTCTCTCAATATCCTCTCTCTACATGTGAAACCCAAATATTTTTTGGAGTTGTAATTATTAATTGACAACATACATATATGATTATTTTCTAATTATGTCAAATAATAATAAAATTGAAAATATTTAATAATATGTAGTATGCAGAAAGTTTTACAAGCCGATAAATACATGAAATTCAAATTCCAATGCAAGATACATATTATATTCGAAATTTAGTGTTGAATATCAACCTAATTTGTACGAGATATTGCATACAAGACAGTTTTCTCAACAATAAAGCTAGAAAATTTGCAGTACAGTTCAGATACATTATAAATACGTACAAGAAAGCAGTTACATTCAGCCATACAGTCCATGAGAAAATTTCGAAATTCAATACATGGTATACACGTTTTTATGTTACGATATTATGTATGGAAAAATCATATCTAATTATGGAATAATATCCCAAAATTATGGAATTTGAATCTCGAAATTGGGGAATGAATATCACTTGAATTATGGTAAGATTTTCACCTCACCCCTATAAATACAAAATTATACTATTCAAAATTTCACACCATTCAATCACTCCAATCTTTCGAAATTGTGCTCTCCAAATTTTGTCAAGTAGCGAAGCATAGTTCCAAGGAGAATTCGAAAATATCAGTACACGGAACCCCTCCATGTTTTTTCATCAAAATCTGAGGTAAGTGAGCTTGTTTTAAAAATATAATTTTCGTTTATGCATTTTCGTTTTTTTCGAAAATTCGGTCGAGTGCAATTCTCATTCTACTCCATTCTTGATACGATTGTCATATTTATGTGTTGCACTGTGATGATTCGATTGGATATGAGTGGGAGTCCCAATACAAAATATGTTATGATCCTTACAAGGTGAGATTGTAACTGTTGGAACATTTCATGTTAGCAATCTTGATTTTGATGTACTGATAAATTTACCTAATTGCGCAGAGCTGAGATCAGTTACGACTGTCAAAATCGCAAACTAAAGACGTCAAACTGATCGCACAAACTGAACCAGCCGAACTGAAATTTCAACGAACTGTTCAATTGATTGTCCAGCTGATAGGTGATTCAACAGGAGAACTTCAAAAGCCCGACCAGCTAATGAAGAGCCCAGCTAACCAGTTCAACTGAAATAGTGAAATCAGTTCAACTGACACGTCAACTGATATCACCAGCCCAACTGAAGATCAGTTCATATGACTAGTTCAGAACATCAGTTAGAACCAATCAGTTGCATATCAATACAAGCTTATCTAAGTGGATTTCAGCTCAACACAAGGGTACAAATCAAAGGACAAATTATAAACGTTGCAGCAGTACTTAAAGTCTAAACGTTCCAGAAAGAGTCAGACAGTACAAGACACACATTTCGAGGAACAGATTCAAAGCTGCAACAGACATATTTGATGAGTCTTGATGCACGATCACATTGTCTTTATAAATACAAGACCAAGACCATCAACAAAAACACAACAGATAACAATACATAGAGAGAAAAGGAAAGAACATGCTGAAAAGTTTTATCAGCTTATCAGAAGCATTCAGCCCAGATTTGAGTGAACACTTCAACTTGTTTATCGGCTTAGATTAGAAACAAAATCCCTCAGTGTGTGAGAACACTTTCGTGTTATATTAATTGTTCAGTTCTCACACAAGCACACACAATCGCTCACATATATCAAAGAGTAGAGCTAATAGAATCAGTTGAGTGAGTCTTGCACAAAGACATTAAACTTGTATATATAGTCTTTAACACATAGACGTTAAATAAGTGTTGGATGTAAAGTGTTGCCTTCAGTCTAGACTAGGAGTTCATTTAGGCAGTAGCGTAAGTCCTAAGTTGAGTGGGTTTGTACAATGTGTTGTATAAATCAAAGTCTTCTAGTGGATCCTACCCAAGGTGGTAGAAAGGGTGACGTAGGAGTAGTTGAAGTCTCCAAACATCATAAACATATCATGTTTTATTTTTATTTAACTGCTTGTTTTTGTTCTTAACTTATTTGATCGGTTCAGCTGATATCAGTCCAGTTCTGTCCATAACTAAACTGATATAAGCCATAATTGATCCCATGTAATTTTCAGTTATTCAGTTGCACAAGATATAAAAGCGATCAGCTTTCTTAACAAATGATTACTTCGAGTATTTTCTGCTTGGTTTAAAACTAAACTCAATCTAATTTATCGGTATTTACATTCTTAGAACACAAGCTATTGCAGCTCATTGAGAATATTTTGTTTGAATCACCTTCCAAGGTGCCCTCACACGATCCATCAGTAATCGTTATACGGCCTCATCCCATTAGCATGATAATTAATTATAAATAAGCTACCTAGGCTTTCAAAACAACATAATTTACCCTACAATCAGCCGAATTCACCAAGCACACACATACATCAATTTTGAAAATTGAGGGAAGAAGAAAAGCTAGGATTCTTTGTCGTCCGGTCGTTCGTCTTCGTACCCTCACCAACGATCGAATAATCGAGCGTTATAAACGCAAAGACACGTTTTCTATACCCTTTCAAATATCATACAAATCATAATATGTGTGTTTTAATTGATTATGATGAAAAATACGTGGGTTTGATTATTTTACGGTATGATATGTATTTTCAACATTTTTATGATTTTACGCTTGTTTTAAAAGAATCATTATGAACCCAATAGACACGTTGCAAATACATGATAAAATATGAAAAATTATGGACAAAACATGATTAAATTTGAAGGGAATTTGTGCTGGAACCGTGGGATTAAAATCAGAAAAGGAACCATGAGTGTGTTGGTTTGTGTTTGATGCAAGGGCTCGGTTGCTTTGCATGGTCCCTTGGGGCTTGGCCAGAGCTGGCTGGGGCTCGATGAGGGTCAGGTAGAGGGCCTGTTAGAGTCCTAGGGGGCCAGGACTCGAGCTGCCGGGCTGGGGAAGAGTCCTTGCTGATTAGGACTCTTCCCGAGGGGGTTTTATGGTGTGGCTGAGAAGAGGGGCTCACGGCTGATCTGGGGCAAGCCAGGGTGGTCTGTATGGGTCCCAAGGAGATGGTAAAGGGTTGTGGTAGGGGCTGGAGTGGAGTGATTCGCCGCTGGCTCGACTGGAAGGAGATTAACTTGAGGGAAGCAAGAAAACGCGCAGGCTGTTTTTTTCTGGTTCCGGAGATTCGCTGCTTGGGTCCAGGGCTTGGGCTGGTATAGGTAGGGGCTGGTCTGGTCCAGTGATAGTGAGGGTCGTGTGGCTCGGTGGTGGCTCGGCTGGAAGGGGCCTAGACTAGATTAGAGTCCTATTGCACCAAGGAAACTCACGCACACACGCATACATATTGGGTCTCGGTTCCAGGATTGATTGGGTGAGCTAGGGGCTGGTTATTTAGGTTGGGCTTGGTCAGTAGGGTTCCTAGGTGGTTTGTCTAGGTTTTGGCTTGAGGTGGCTCGGGCGTGGCTCGAGTATTTTGGGAGATGGCTCGGTGTGTTCAATTATGTGTCAATTTCAAAAATAATAGAACTAAAATTGAATCCATGGGTCCAATGGTGTGGCTCATGACTTGGAAGGGTAGAATAAATACCACAAATGTTATGTTTAAAATTTGGGATCAAAATAATGAGTTTTGGATTTATCCGGGATTTAATCGCCTCACAAAAAGCTAATTAAATAATTAATTGAAAAGCCTAGTTTTAGGCTTTATAAAATTATGAAAAATTTATATTTAAACTTAAATAATTATTTAAGGTAAGCTCATGTTATTAAATGTGAGAAAAAGATAAATTCGAGAATTTTTACGTCCAGGGGCAAAACAGTAATTTTATACTTAAGAAAATACGTAAACGCTTGGCAACGTCCCGAAGGATCATAATGCTTGTAAAATGATATTCTATGATTTAAAATGATGATTTTGATGATAATATGTATTTTTATGATATATGGTAAAGCTGTGTAATTTATACTGTTTAAAATGTTATTTTTGAAAAGCTGTCATATTTTATTATTTTTAAATAACATGAAAAATATTTTGAGGGGTGTTAATTGACTGTGACAAAATATATTATTTATGATGTATGATTTAATAAGGATGTCGTGAGGGGAAAAGGTCCCAAAGAGAACTCATTTACGGGAAAAGGCCCCAGAGGGAACCCATTTGTGGAAAAATGCCCCGAAGGAACCCGTCTATGGGAAAAAGCACTCGAGGGAATCCCGACGATCGTATTTCCATGGTGGAGCCTAGTGCACACCCCCATGGGTCATGTAGAGCCGAAAAATGGTCAGTCGACCAAATGATAAAAGCTAGTCACTTTCAAGGATCAAACTTCACCCAAAATGATATATGATTGAAAGCTTATGATAAAAATGATTCTTATGATATATGATTTATGATTGTAATGCCCGGAAATTTAATCCTAGTAATCGGTAATTATTGATTTATAATTCGATATGATTACGAAAGGATTAATCGGGACACGAAATAAGAGTTCATATAACTTGTGTAAGTTTTGGACAGAAGTAGTGGCGCCCGAGCGGTAGATTACGACCGCCCGAGCGCCAATGTTCAGTAGGAAAATGCTTCGGGCAGAGACTGTGGCGCCCGGGCGGTAGATTGTGACCGCCCGAGCGCCAATGTGCAACCAGGAAAGGAGTTGGACAGAAACTGCCGCGCTCGAGCGGTAGTTTATTACCGCCCGAGCGCCGACCGAAATATGTGAAATGATGCCACGTTTCTTCAACCGAACCATTTGATATATATATACGTAAATCCCTCATAATTCAGAAAAAGAAAGGTAAGAATCGAGAAAAGGGGTCAGTGGAAGTTCACAGAAAATCCTTACGCCTTTTGTAAAAAAATCCGTCCGTCTGAATTGTAATCCGACTTCAGTACTGTAATCCTATCGACGTAGGCTACACTTTGACGTAAGTTTTTCTACGTTTTGACATGCTTTGAAATTATGCTATTGTCAGAATTGAATAGGATTCATATATGATGTTCTTGACATGTTAGACATCATAGAATCGAAGTCAGATTAAGAAACAGACTGATTATGGAATTGTTATGAATTTTCTGGAGTATATTGATTTATACTGGACAGATTTGAATTGTGACGGGATTACGGATTGTATTGGATATGAGTTATAGATTGTAACTGTTATCTGGTGAATTGGTATTGACGGGGATATTAAAAATTGTACCGTTATACCGTTGATTTTGAATTAAATCCAGATTGATCAGATTATTATGGAATTGACTGGTATATTGATATGAGATTATTGATATTGTCAGTACCAGACAGATTGTGAGTTCAGGACTTTGACTGAGCCAGGAACCGACGAAAGAAAGGTATAAGTCAATGTGGTATTGGGAGATGGACTTGAGTCGGTTTAGACTTGGGTTTCCCTAAATCACATACTTTACTTTATTGCATTGATATTTGCATTGATTGATTGATATACTTGTTTTCTTGAGTTATAGATTACAGGTATTAGAAGAGTAATCTTATGACAGAAGTGCCGTTAGTGGTGGGATCACAACGGGCACATTGCACGATGTCATAAGATGGTGTATTGGCGGTTGTGCCAAAGACTGTCACTGGATATTTGGCTATCGATGTGGATAGGATGGTGGCTTTTTCTATTACTGTTAATCAGTATTGTATCGATGTGGATAGATTAGTAGCTCTTCTAATACTGTTAATCGGTACTATATTGATGTGGATAGAATAATAGCTTCCTCTATTACTGGTAATCAATACCGTATCGATGTGAATAGAACTGGAGTCTTTTCTATTACTGTTGATCGATACCATATCGGCGTGGATAGAACTGGAGTCTTTTCTATTACTGCTAGTCGATATCTAATGCCAACTTCTGGAATCGGGATCCCTAGACTAGGATTGAGTCTAGTCTGAATGATGTAGCTACGAGTATTGTCGACAGTTTGATATTGATTATGTTTCAGACTTTGTTACATATATCTGTTACCTGATTACATGCTTTATATTGTTTATATGATTGCATGTTTCGTTGATTTATACTGGGAGTATATTCTCACCGGTTTATCCGGCTGTTGTCTTGTCTGTATGTGTACTTGACAACAGGTGGGACAGAATCAGGGTCCAGGAGATGAAGAGAGAGATCGTGATTAGAGTGGTGGCACCGGACTTGGACTAGAGATAGGGTTGAACACTTGATAGTAGTTGTCAAACCCTAGTTTGAATAAATGTGTTGTAATACAGGACTTGTATTTTATATACTGATATGTATATATGTTTTAATTTCACTACGTTCCGCATATAAAAAAAAATAAAAAATTAGACCCTGTTTTTAATTGATTAATTAGTCCCAATTATGATTAAGAACTTGATTAGCGTCCGGGTCCCCACAACAGGTGGTATCAGAGCGATAGATCCTTGAGACTGAGATAGGAGCTAGTGAGCGGGGTAGATTGAGGTTTTCTTTCCTGCTTTTGATTGCTAGCATGATTCCTGTTTTAATATATGCTACCTGAATTATCTGAATGGATCAGCTGTAAGATGATCCGAGGAGGCTTGAAACAGGATTATTGTTGGACTTGCTAACCCTTTTGGCTATCAGATATGCCTCCGAGAAGAATGCCAGAACAGGGGAGTACCTCAAATCCTCCCATGGATGTGACACCTACAGCAATGGAGAAATTGCTGAAAAGATTTCAGTCATTCCATCCACCAACTTTGAAAGGAACTGAGAATTCCGTAGAATGTGAGAGTCGGTTGGACGATATTGAATCGTTGTTCGATTCCTTGGAATATACTGAGGAAAAGAGGGTGAAACTGATCGGACACCAGTTGCATGACGTTGCTAAACACTGGTGGAACACGACAAAACGGGCTTTGGAATTACGAGGTACGGCCATTACCTGGAATGTGTTTAAGACAGAATTTTATCTACGGTTCTTTCCAGTTTCATATAGGAAGGACAAGGGAGCCGAGTTTGCAAACTTGAGACAGGGCCAGTTAAACATTGAGGATTATGTGGCTAAGTTCTCTACTCTGCTCCGATTTGCCCCTCATGTGGCTGGGAGTGATGAGGCCGTTGCAGACCAGTTCATAAATGGTCTAAATCCTGAAATCTTTACCCTGGTGAACACTGGAAGGCCAAACAATTTCACTGATGCTCTGAATCGAGCTAAGGGAGCCGAAGCCGGATTGATAAGACAGAAAGAGGCTTCGTTTGTGCCTTCAGTACCGAGTTCACAGATGCCTCCACCATTTCCTCGATTTGAAAGTGGTAGTGGAAGTGGGAAGAAAGACTTCCTGAAAGCTAAGGGGAAGAAATTCAAGAAATCTGGAAGTAGCTCATCCAGTTCGAGTGGCTCTAGACAGACTGGTCAGGGCCAGAGTTACACAGGACCATACTGTAGCACCTGTGGAGGGAAGCATTCCACCGAGTAGTGCCGAGGAGTGTTCGGCAACTGCCGCATTTGTAAGCAGCATGGACACTTTGCCCGAGTGTGTCCACAGCGTGGTGCCCAGGGATCCCAGGCTGCTGAGTCGTCTAGATCAGCGGCTCAGACAGGAAGACGATCTTCTGCCGTTCATTCCTTTCAGCCAGCACCGTCTACTCAGCCACAGCAGAGGCCAGGAGGGAGCCAGACAGCGAGCCAGCCTCCTCGACAGCAGGCCCGACTATTCGCTTTGACTGAGGAGCAGGCACAGGAAGCACCTGATGATGTCGTGGCAGGTAACTGTTTTAGTTTTGGTTATCCGGCATATGTGCTGATTGACACTGGTGCATCGCATACTTTTATTTCCGAGAGATTTGCATTGAGTCATGCATTACCTATTGAGTCATTGTCTGCGGTAGTGTCTGTTTCTTCTCCGATAGGAATAGGTTTGATATCAGTGAAATCTGTGAAACCTTGTAGACTGCAGTACGATGGACATACGATTAAACTAGACTGTATTGTGCTTGGGTTATCTGACTTTGATTGTATTATCGGTATCGATATGTTGACCAAGTACCGAGCTACAGTCGATTGTTTCTACAAGATAGTTCGATTCAGACCTGAGATGGCTGAGGAGCGGAAATTTTATGGTAAGGGTTCTCGTTCTAGAATTCCTTTGATATCTGCAATGAATATGACTCGATTGTTGCAGAAAAGAGCGGATGGATTCCTGGTATATTCAGTTGATTTACTGAAATCGAGCCCATCATTGGCGGATTTGCCAGTGGTGTGTGAATTTGCTGATGTCTTTCCAGACGAGATTCCTGGATTACCTCCGATGCGAGAGATAGACTTCAGCATTGAATTGATGCCAGGAACAGTTCCGATTTCGAGAGCTCCATACCGGATGGCACCGATCGAATTGAAAGAACTGAAAGAACAGTTGGAGGATTTACTGGCCAAGGGGTACATTAGACCGAGTGTGTCTCCTTGGGGTGCTCCAGTACTGTTCGTGAGGAAGAAAGACGGGTCGATGAGACTTTGTATCGACTACCGGCAACTGAATAAGGCAACGGTAAAGAATAAATATCCATTGCCTCGTATTGATGATTTATTTGATCAGTTGCAGGGTTCTTCGGTGTATTCCAAGATCGACTTGAGATCTGGATACCATCAATTGAGAGTCAGGGACTCTGATATCTCTAAGACAGCATTCAAAACCAGGTATGGACACTATGAGTTTATTGTCATGCCTTTTGGTTTGACGAATGCACCGGCGGTATTTATGAGATTGATGAACCGCGTCTTTCAGAAATATTTGGATGATTTCGTTATCATATTCATTGATGATATATTGATATATTCAAAGAATATGATTGAATATGCTACTCATCTGAGGACTGTGTTGAGAATTTTGAGGGCAGAGAAACTGTATGCTAAGTTGTCGAAATGCGAGTTCTGGTTGAAACAGGTGATATTTCTGGGGCATATTATATCAGGGAGACGGTATATCAGTTGATCCCAGTAAGGTTGAGGCAGTGATTTCGTGGCCGAGACCGACATCTGTACCAGAGATACGCAGCTTTATGGGTTTGGCAGGATATTATCGCCGATTCATTAAAGATTTTTCGAGTATTGCCAAACCGATTACACAGTTGACTCAGAAGAATGCTCCATTTGTGTGGACAGAAGACTGTGAATCCAGTTTTCTTGAGTTGAAAAAGAGACTGACCAGTGCGCATGTGTTGACGATTCCTTCAGGCACTGGTGATTTCGTCGTTTATTGTGATGCATCTCACCGCGGATTAGGTTGTGTTTTGATGCAGCGGGGGCATGTTATTGCTTATGCCTCGAGACAGCTGAAATCCCACGAATCTCGTTACCCAATTCATGATCTTGAATTGGCAGCCATAGTCTTTGCCTTGAAGATATGGCGACATTATTTATAAGGTGAGAAATTTGAAATCTATTCTGATCATAAGAGCTTGAAATATCTGTTTTCGCAATCAGAGTTGAATATGAGACAGCGGAGATGGCTGGATTTACTGAAAGACTTTGATTGTGAAATCAAATACTATCCAGGGAAGTCCAATGCAGCAGCAGATGCGCTGAGTCGAAAGGTATGTGCACTATCCTTATCGACAATAGGTGTCTCGAATTTGATAAAAGACTGCTGTTTGTCTGGATTAGCTTTTGAAACAGATTGTCAGCCTCTGAGATTATGTGCAATTCGAGCTGAACCAGAATTGATAGTAAGAATCAAAGAGGCACAGAAAATTGATCAGAATGTACAGAAGTCGATTGCGATGGTTAGAGCTGGACATCGATCGGAATATCAGGTTCGAAATGGTATTTTGTATGTGAATACTCGTAATGTTGTGCCAAATGTTTCAGATTTGAGACAGCGAATATTGACAGAAGCGCACAACAGTCGTTTTAGCATTCATCCTGGTGGCAGGAAAATGTATAACGATTTAAATACACAGTATTGGTGGAAACAAATGAAATCTGATGTGACTGAATTTGTAGCCAAGTGTCTGAATTGCCAACAGGTGAAAGCTGAAAGAAAGAAACCAGGAGGATTATTACAGAGTTTGTCGATTCCTGAATGGAAATGGGATCACATTTCCATGGATTTTGTGACACAATTACCGAGATCCTCCCGAGGTTCTGATGCGATTTGGGTCGTGATTGATCGATTGACCAAATCAGCATGCTTTATTCCATACAAGATGACCTATAGATATGATCAGATGGCCGATATTTATGTTCGAGAAGTGGTGAGACTGCACGGAGTGCCAAAGTCGATTGTTTCAGACCGTGAACCTCGGTTTACATCGCACTTTTGGCAGAGTTTGCAGCAAGCTCTCGGTACAAAGTTACATCTTAGTACCGCATATCATCCACAGACCGACGGACAGTCAGAACGGACGATCCAGACATTGGAAGATATGCTAAGAGCGGTAGTGCTTGACTTTAGCACTGGTTGGCAAGATGCATTGCCACTTTGCGAATTTTCGTACAACAACAGCTATCAGACGAGTATTGAGATGGCCCCATTTGAAGCGTTGTACGGAAAGAAATGCAGATCCCCATTGTATTGGGATGATATCTCTGAAGTTCCTGAGACTGGACCTGATATGATCAGAGATATGACTGAAAAAGTAAAGTTGATTCACAAGAAAATGAAGGCAGCCCAGGACAGACAAGCCAAATATGCCAACCTCCGACGTAGACCGCTGGTATTGAGGCAGGAGACCGGGTGTTCCTGAAGATTTCACCTTTCAGGGGTGTTGTCCGATTTGGAAAGAAAGGGAAGTTGTCTCCACGATACGTCGGTCCTTATGAGATTCTTGAAAAGATAGGAGATCGAGCCTATCGACTTGCATTGCCGCCTTCGTTATCCGGAATACATGATGTCTTTCATGTATCTATGCTGCGGACATATCTCCCTGATGACTCGCACGTAATTCAACCAGACGAGACTGAGCTGGACGAGACATTGAGTTATGTCGAGAAACCGATCCGGATTATTGATCGTAAAGAAAAACAGCTCAAAACGAAGATGATTCCGTTGGTAAAAGTACAATGGACTCGTCATGGTGTTGAAGAAGCTACGTGGGAGACTGAATCTGATATGAGACATGAATTCCCAGCATTATTTCACTAATGTAAATTTGGAATACATTTCTGTATATACTCCTTGTTGATATGATAGATTGCTTGTGATTTCGAGGACGAAATCATATCTTAGGGGGGGAGGAATGTAATGCCCGGAAATTTAATCCTAGTAATCGGTAATTATTGATTTATAATTCGATATGATTACGAAAGGATTAATCGGGACACGAAATAAGAGTTCATATAACTTGTGTAAGTTTTGGACAGAAGTAGTGGCGCCCGAGCGGTAGATTACGACCGCCCGAGCGCCAATGTTCAGTAGGAAAATGCTTCGGGCAGAGACTGTGGCGCCCGGGCGGTAGATTGTGACCGCCCGAGCGCCAATGTGCAACCAGGAAAGGAGTTGGACAGAAACTGCCGCGCTCGAGCGGTAGTTTATTACCGCCCGAGCGCCGACCGAAATATGTGAAATGATGCCACGTTTCTTCAACCGAACCATTTGATATATATATACGTAAATCCCTCATAATTCAGAAAAAGAAAGGTAAGAATCGAGAAAAGGGGTCAATGGAAGTTCACAGAAAATCCTTACGCCTTTTGTAAAAAAATCCGTCCGTCTGAATTGTAATCCGACTTCAGTACTGTAATCCTATCGACGTAGGCTACACTTTGACGTAAGTTTTGCTACGTTTTGACATGCTTTGAAATTATGCTATTATCAGAATTGAATAGGATTCATATATGATGTTCTTGACATGTTAGACATCATAGAATCGAAGTCAGATTAAGAAACAGACTGATTATGGAATTGTTATGAATTTTCTGGAGTATATTGATTTATACTGGACAGATTTGAATTGTGACGGGATTACGGATTGTATTGGATATGAGTTATAGATTGTAACTGTTATCTGGTGAATTGGTATTGACGGGGATATTAAAAATTGTACCGTTATACCGTTGATTTTGAATTAAATCCAGACTGATCAGATTATTATGGAATTGACTGGTATATTGATATGAGATTATTGATATTGTCAGTACCAGACAGATTGTGAGTTCAGGACTTTGACTGAGCCAGGAACCGACGAAAGAAAGGTATAAGTCAATGTGGTATTGGGAGATGGACTTGAGTCGGTTTAGACTTGGGTTTCTCTAAATCACATACTTTACTTTATTGCATTGATATTTGCATTGATTGATTGATATACTTGTTTTCTTGAGTTATAGATTACAGGTATTAGAAGAGTAATCTTATGACAGAAGTGCCGTTAGTGGTGGAATCACCACGGGCACATTGCACGATGTCATAAGATGGTGTATTGGCGGTTGTGCCAAAGACTGTCACTGGATATTTGGCTATCGATGTGGATAGGATGGTGGCTTTTTCTATTACTGTTAATCAGTATTGTATCGATGTGGATAGATTAGTAGCTCTTCTATTACTGTTAATCGATGTCTTATCGATGTGGATAGAATTAGAGTTGCTTCTATTACTGTTAATCGGTACTATATTGATGTGGATAGGATAATAGCTTCCTCTATTACTGGTAATCGATACCGTATCGATGTGAATAGAACTGGAGTCTTTTCTATTACTATTGATCGATACCATATCGGCGTGGATAGAACTGGAGTCTTTTCTATTACTGCTAGTCGATATACGCATGCCAACTTCTGGAATCGGGATCCCTAGACTAGGATTGAGTCTAGTCTGAATGATGTAGCTACGCGTATTGTCGACAGTTTGATATTGATTATGTTTCAGACTTTGTTACATATATCTGTTACCTGATTACATGCTTTATATTGTTTATATGATTGCATGTTTCGTTGATTTATACTGGGAGTATATTCTCACCGGTTTATCCGGCTGTTGTCTTGTCTGTATGTGTACTTGACAACAGGTGGGACAGGATCAGGGTCCAGGAGATGAAAAGAGAGATCGTGATTAGAGTGGTGGCCCCGGACTTGGACTAGAGATAGGGTTGAACACTTGATAGTAGTTGTCAAACCCTAGTTTGAATAAATGTGTTGTAATACAGGACTTGTATTTTATATACTAATATGTATATATATTTTAATTTCACTACGTTCCGCATTTAAAAAAAAAAAAAAATTAGACCATGTTTTTAATTGATTAATTAGTCCCAATTATGATTAAGAACTTGATTAGCGTCCGGGTCCCCACAATGATGAAGATTAAAGCCATTTTTAAAATGATTTATTTATGCTCAAAGCTTATTTTAAATGATTTTTGAAGGATTTATTTATGCTTAAAGTTTTTTTTAAATGATTTTAAGATTTATTATTTAATTATGCTAAAATGATTTTTAAATGGTTTATGTTGAGGATCGAAGTTGAGTTTAGAGGGGGGGAGGGTGAATAAACTCTACTCGTTTTTCGTGAGGATGAAGTACTAGAATCCTGTTAAGGATAGTAGTTGGTCTTGTGAGAAAACTTTCACCTGATTACAGTAGAATGTGCGGAAATAATCTGATGAAGTAGTTGAAAAACAATAAAGCAGTAGACATCAGTTGTTTATGGAAGTTCGAAGATAAACTCTTCTACGTCTCCCCTTCTTCTGTTTCCAGAAGGTATAACTAAAAGACTTTGGATATTACAGTACAACACTTGTACACACCCACTTCAGAAGGACTTACACCTCAGCCTACTGAAACTCTTAGTTTCTCAACTTTACACAAATGTGGAACACAAAGTTCTGAAAAGACTTTTTCAGATTACAGACTCTTCTGATAAAATATTGATGTAGTAAAGATTGTGAAGAGTGTAAGAATTAGTAGCACAAGATGATCTTTAACAAGATCAGATATAAGCTATGAAGCGTGTGCTACTTTTCTTTGTGTTGAACTTGACAACGCTCAAGAATGAATGATATTTTTCTGATAAGAGAGTAGCTTTGTTCCTTGAAAAATGATATTATGCGAAGTGTCGTGTCGAACAAGGATTTGATCCAAGTATATATAATCGACTGAGTTCAACGTTCATAAACAGAGAAGTCTTCAGATAACTGATACAATCAGCTTTATTACCGAAATAGGTTCCTGCAGAAAAGCTATAAAACAATCAGTCTTGTTTTATGCTCAATTGGGTAATATGCATTAAATGACTCCGTATAGTATTTAATGCTGCAATTAATGCTGGTACTAGGAACATCTTAACGGTAACAATTAAGGTAGCAACGTTAGAAAGTGTTCTCTACTGGTTTGTATAGTTAGCCCTCTTTCTACTGGTTTAGTTTTACTAGAGCAGCAGCTACTGATAAACTATCTAGTTGTTCTGATCTGCTGGTCTACTGGTTTTAGTTACCATCGCCACAATAAAATTCATATCTAACAATTTCCCCCTTTGTGGTGATGCCAAAACCTAAACAGTAGAAAGATATAAAATAAACAGATAATCATTTAAATAAACAGATAATGATAATAATGTATCAAGGTAAGCAAATTAATCGGTTCCAATGTCCCTGTAAATGATTTCTTCATTTTGAGGTTCTTGATCTTTTCTGTTGGAAGGTTCAGCCTCATCTTCTGTTTGCCTAACTCCTTCTTGATCTCTTCTATCTTCCCTCTTTTTGGCATCAGCGGCCACCACATGGGTAAAGAGATCATTCAATCTTCCGGAAATATTTTGAATGCCATCAGTTAGCATCTCTAGATAAGGAGTCTGAGAGGAGATGCGATTATCTAAGGCGGTAATAGATTGATTTTGAGAATCAATCTTGGCATCCAGAAGTTCCACAGAAGTAGAGAGCGATCGAAAAAGATCGTCATGCTCAGTGATTCGAGAAAGTATATCAGTTTGAGCGAGTAGGAGGGCGTTGTGAGTTCTTGATACATTTTGTCTGAAGATGGAGGCTTCAACATACATCTTGTCCGTTGTCTCCTTAGTGAGATAGATGTGTTTACCCATGCGCTCTCGGAAGTCTTTAGCACCAGTGATTTCCACAAGGTTTTCACAAGACATACGCTGCACCAATTCAGATATGTTGGTGAGGTCGGTTTGTAGACATAGAATCTGTTGTTCGAGATTGAAAACATCTGTTTCTGGTGAAGGAGTTCGGTAAAGAATGCGTTGTTTGATCTCAGATAGACGAGAAGTCGTCGCAGTCACAACAGGTAGGGAGACAGTTAACGCAGTAGAGTCAACAGGAGCATCTAACAAAGCAGTAGAAGGAACCGGGTCGATAGTGCTTTCTGCTGGAAATGCAGAAACAGTAGACTCAACAGCAACCAGAGGCGGAGGAACATCTGCAGTAAGTGTAGTCAGATCAGAAGCAAAAACTTCTTCCAAAGGTACAATTGCAGCCTGTGTAACTGAAGGTGCTTCAACCAAAGGTGCAGAGGGAGGTTCCAGAAGAACACTCATTTCTGCTTGATGTTCAGCAGAAAATAATCCTAAGTTCGGCAGTAGGGAAGTAGTGTCTGGTTCTGCGACTTGTTGTCCTGGGGTAGGAGATCCAGAAGCTGGTAAGTCCAAGGTGGCAGAGACAGCAGGGACAATAGATTCAATCACTTCTTCAACTGAAGCCAGTTCAACTGAATGGGCCGAGTCGGAGATGTAGGAGTACTAAAAACAGCAGCCTTTGGGGAGGCAGTGGTCCTTTCCTCAACTATCTGATTTTGTTGAAAGCTCGGGATAAGGTCCATATGATAGACTGTAGGCTCTCCAAAGCCTTGTTCTTGAGCAAGAAGTTGCTCATTCATCTGCTGAAGTCTTTCAGAAAGAATCAAAATAACATGTTGATCCTGAGCAGCAGTAGGAGTGGCAGGATCAAAATTCGATTGAATAACTTGCAACACTGATTCTAATTTCTGACACTTGAGTTGATCGAGGATGAAGTTCCTTCTGCCCAAGGCCTCGATAACATTCTTCGTTTTTGCCAGCTGAAAAGTCCTTCTTTCGGCAGTCATCATCTTGCTATAATTGCCTTTGGTTTTGAAGAAGTCAAAAGAATGGAACAATCGGACAGCATGCCATTCATCAAAGAATTTTATCTCCTCGTTAGCAGAGGTCTCAATTTCTGCTAGGTGAAGGTCAACACCTGTAGTAACAGTGGTCTTGTGACCAAAAGTAGGTGGTTCTGCAACCATTTTCCCTTTTCCTTTGTCAGTAGATGAAATGGGCGCAATAGGGCGGAAAGCAGAAGACCCACTTGCTGGTTCTCGAATAACAACGCCAGATGATGGCTTAAAAACTGAAACAGAAGAGGGTGCTGATATGGACGCAGTAACGAGAGCAGTGGAAGAAACAGTCGAGCGAACAGAAGGAGCAGCTTCTGGAAAGACCTGTCGAATAGGTACTTTCTCAATCTCAGACAGTGCTGCTGTCTTTTTCAATTTGAGGATGGTGCGCTGTTTCTTCTTTGCTGGGGTCGGTATTGTTGGGCGAGCAGTAGCAGCAGATTCTCCTGAAGCTGTTTTATCGGAATCTGTGGAAATAAGCAGTCGTTTCTTTGAAATTTGCTTGTGAGGTTTGGGAGCCTCAGAGGCAGATTCCCCAATTTCCTTTTTCATTGCAACAAATTCCGTCACTGTTGGCTTAGGCCTTAGAGCCAAAACATTTGCTGCATCGATCATTGTGACAGAAGTAGCATCGAGAATCCGAGATCACTGGTAGATGGAAAACCAGCATTTTTGAGCAACACACTGATCTGAACCGCGAAACCAGAGCTCTTCCGAGTGACCATATCCTTCATAATTCTAAAAATAAGGTGACTCCAATCCACCTTAATCCCTTTGGTGATGGCAGTCATGACCTGAACTTTTTCTTTTGTCAGTTTATCAAAGGTGCCAGCCTTGATCAGAATAGCTTTGGCCACAATATCGGCCAGAATCTGATACTCTATCTTTAGTAATTTCTTATGGCAAGAAGGAGACACTTCTTCTCCAGATGCGGAGAAAGAGGTGAGAGCAACAGACATATCTGTTTTTGAAATTTCAGAAAGTTCAGAAATACCCGAAAGTGGAAGGAGGAAGGTTGCTCCTAGATGAGCGGCATCAATGGAGATAGAAGCATCTCCTTGGGTATGAACAATCCTTCCTTCATGGACTGTTGCTTTGGCGTAAAATTCCAGGAGAGCATTTTTGTAGATGATTGCTGGTGCTTCCAGGAATTTTCGGAGTCCTGATTTCTCAATGTCCTGAAACATTCTTAGAAGATTTTCATCCTTGATGGTAAGAATAGAGGCAAAGTTAACCTGATAAGCATTGAGAGTATATGCGCCAGCCATTTCTGTAAGCAGATGAGAGCAGAAAACTTTGCAGTAGTTAGTTACGATATAGAGAAAGCAGTAGCTAAATAACGATAGTTATGAAACAGTAAAGATGAAAAAGAAAAGTATGAAAAAGATATACAGCCGTCAAATGAACACAAAGACACGTGTCAGTATGTTCTAGGTTGAGTGTTTGAAAAGATTTTGCAGAAATTGTCAGAAAGACGAATGATTTTGAAAATTTGAAAAAGAGCGGGCTGTCCAGACGGTTACTAAAGGAAATCAGAAAAGGATTTGTCATTTTATGATAACGTCTACTGGAAGTTTCAGAGTCCTGAAGTAAATGAGCACTCTGTCAAAACCAGCAGACAAGTAGTTTTATCGAAAAGACAAATATCCTATCTGTTTTCTGAAAAGACATCAAACTCTCCGTCTGACTAAGATACTGTTCCCCCTCGGTAAATGCAATTAATAAGTAGTCATAATTGTGACAAGTGACTCTTGGCCATCTCTCAATCTGAGCCGTTGAAGATGAACAGTTACAATCGTGTGATTCACAGGAGTCTTTGTTCCCCTTATAAATACCTGCAAATCTTGATCGAAAGTAAGTAAGAAAAACAATGAGAATACAAATAAAAAGAGAGTTAGAGCTAGATTCAGGAGATGAGGCAAAATTGTTCAGAGAGAGGTTTGAAGGTTTCAACGATGTCGAAAAGGTCCTTGAAATACTCTCCTTGAGTTGTAGTTTCCACAGTTATGCAAATCTTTTGCTATGGTTGAGTTTCAAATATTGCATCCATTTCTTCCAGAAGCATTCTAATGCGATAAGAGAGTGCTGGAGGATTGATGATGATGAAATCCTCTCTGATGCCTTGTGTGGCATCTAAAAATTACATTAGTGGTGGCAAGACCTAAGCTTGCTAGATTCTTTCTAGGCCTTTCTCTTTCGAAGAAGACCGTCTTTTTTCTGTTGAAGTACTTTGCAAGCAAATGTCAGAAAGTTCCTCTATTAGAAGACAAGCACTACATGTAACGCTACTGGTTAAATAGCAAAGAAGATCTACTGTTTTTCATTTACGCATTGTGTAAAGTACTGAAATGGTTTCTAATAAAATTCCAGTTTTGCTCATCTGACTTTACTCTCCTGCTTATCTGCAAAAACTTACTGTTAAAAAAATAATCAATTAAATACTAAAAAAAATTAAACTAAAATTACAGAGGATGACTAAGTTAAATCTATTAAACCAAGAGAATTACGAAAGTAAGAAAACTTATTTTCTGGTAAGGGTTTCGTGAAGATATCTGCTGTTTGTTGATCAGTAGAAACATATTCCAGACGAATGTTCTTCTTCTGCACATGATCTCTAATAAAGTGATGTCTGATGTCTATGTGCTTCGTTCTGGAATGAAGTACTGGATTTTGTGTGATTGCAATTGCACTGGTATTGTCACAGAATATAGGTGATTCGGAGGCTTGAATCCCATAATCACTTAATTGTTGTTGAATCCACAGTATCTGAGAGCAGCAGCTTCCAGCAGCCAGATATTCTACTTCTGCAGTAGATGTGGCTATGGACGTCTGTTTCTTGCTAAACCAGGATATCAACCTATCTCCAAGAAATTGACAAAATCCACTTGTGCTTTTTCGGTCTAGTTTGCAACCTGCATAATCGGCATCTGAATATCCAATAAGACTTAACGATGAATCAATGGGATACCATAAACCGACGTTTTGAGTTCCTTTCAAGTACTTCAAAATACGCTTAGCAGCAATATAATGAGATTGTTTGGGGTTAGATTGAAATCGAGCACAAATGCAAACAGCAAACATGATATCTGGTCTACTGGCAGTTAAATATAATAAGGAGCCAATAAGACCTCGATACTGAGTTACCTCTACTGGAATACCACTTTCATCTTTGTCAAGCTTAATAGATGAGCTCATTGGAGTAGAAGCAGCAGAGCATGCTTCCATTCCAAACTTTTTCAGAAGCTCCTTGGTGTATTTGGCTTGATTTATAAAGATTCCTGTTTCTGATTGCTTTATTTGCAATCCTAGGAAGAATGTTAATTCTCCCATCATGCTTATTTCGAATTTATCCTGCATCAATTTTCCAAACTTTGCACATAATTTGGGGTTAGTTGACCCAAAAATAATGTCATCAACATAGATCTGTACTAAGAGAGTGTGCTTATTCTTAACTAAAGTAAATAAAGTTTTATCCACTGCTCCGATGGTAAAATCATGATCAATAAGAAATTGTGATAAAGTGTCATACCAAGCTCTAGGTGCATGTTTTAGACCATATAATGCTTTGTGTAATTTAAATACATGATGTGGAGAGAAATGATCGATAAAACCTGGAGGTTGTTCGACATAAACTTCTTCTTGTAAGAGACCATTTAGAAAAGCACTTTTCACATCCATCTGATATACTTTAAAGTTCTTGAAAGCAGCAAAGGCTAAGAATATTCTGATTGCTTCGAGCCTTGCTACTGGTGCGTAAGTCTCATCAAAGTCTATGCCTTCTTCTTGTCTGAAGCCTTGAGCTACCAATCTAGCTTTATTTCTTACCATTGTGCCTTCTTCATTGAGTTTGTTTCTAAATACCCATCGAGTTCCAATGACCGCTTGATGAGATGGTCTAGGTACTAGAAACCAAACATCATTACGTTTGAATTGATTCAGTTCTTCTTGCATGGCTTCAATCCAACTAGGATCCAGAAGAGCTTCTTCAATCTTCTTTGGTTCATCCTGAGATATAAAAGCAGCATGCATATATTCATTAAGCATTTGTCTTCTGGTTCTCAACGGCGCTGCTGGATTACCAATAACCAATGATGGAGGATGAGATTTTCTCCAGATAAATGGATTGGAATGAACATCTTCTTGATTTGGTATGTTAAGATTGTCTTCCACAGAACCAGTAGTAGGTTCTCGAACATCTTCTGCTGGTATTGGTTGATCCAACGTCTGAACTTCTGGTTCCACTATTGGAATATCTGGTTCTGGATTTTGAAGATCCTTGGCATTAGCTTCTACATCATCTTCACTGTCAATTTTCAAGTGAATCATGTCTAACCTGTTACTTAAATCAGATGTGTTAGAAATTTCAGCACTGCTGTCTTCATCGAAGACAACATGAATTGATTCTTCAACATTAAGAGTTCTATTGTTGAAGATTCTAAAGGCTCTGCTTACAGCAGAGTAGCCAAGAAATATTCCAGCATCTGATTTAGAATCAAATGCAGTCAAATGATTTTTTCCATTATTCAGTACAAAGCATTTGCAACGAAACACATGAAAATAAGATACATTGGGCTTCTTCCCTTTCCATATTTCATACGGAGTCTGGTTGTGTCTTTTGTTGACCATTGATCTGTTTTGCGTGTAACAAGCAGTATTGATTGCTTCAGCCCAGAAGCGTTGAGAAATATCTGCATCTGCTAGCATTGTTCTAGCTGCTTCTTTTAGAGTTCTATTTCTCCTCTCAGCTACTCCGTTTTGTTGAGGAGTTCTGGCAGCTGAATATTCATGATGAATCCCCTGCTCATTCAAATATAGCTCAAGATACTTGTTAGTGAACTCAGTGCCCCTGTCACTTCTGATTTTAATAATGGTAGTAGATTTTTCATTTTGAATCCTTTTCAGAAGCTTGATCAGGAGACAGCCGGTTTGATCTTTTCCTGCGAGAAATATTACCCAAGTGAATCTGGAAAAATCATCAATTACAACAAGAGTATATTTCATTCCCCCTAAGCTCATGATGGGGATAGGACCAAATAAATCCATATGCAGTAGTTCCAGACATCTTGAAGTTGATTTGCTATCTTTAGTCTTGAAGCTGGATCTTATCTGTTTCCCAAGCTGACAAGCAGAACAAACGTGATTTTTAACAAAATTAAAGTCAGGTAATCCATCGACTATATTCTGCTTCTTAAGATAATTGATTGACTTGAAATTCAGATGATTCAGTTTCTTGTGCCATAGCCAGTGTTTATTGCTAAGAGAAGCAACTAAGCATGTAGGAGTGTTGACATGATTTGAGTTCCAAGAGACTCTGTAAGTATTGCCTTCTCTCTTTCCTGTTAACACAGTAGTTCCAGCAGAATCTCTAACTATGCAAGAATGCTTTTGAAAAGCCACAGAATACCCATTATCGCATAGTTGACTAATACTGATAAGATTGTAATAAAGATTGTCAACTAACAACACATCATTAATAATTATATTACCATGGATAATCTTACCCTTACCCATGGTTTTACCTTTTGAGTTATCTCCAAAAGTAATCTTTGGTCTAGTACAACTCACTATTTCGGATAGTAAGTTTCTTTGTCCAGTCATATGTCTGGAACAACCACTGTCCAGATACCATGTAGAGTTACTGAATTCTGTTTCCTTCTTCTGTTCCTGCAAACACAAATTTTAGTAACTGGTACCCAAATCTATTTGGGTCCAAGCCTTATCAGTCCTTTGGGTACCCACATTTGTACAATTCTTGGTAACTTTGTACTTCGGGTATCCAAAGATGTGTGTGCAACAGAGGGTCTGTTATTTCTAACAGCATGCATACCAAAATGTTGTTCTTCCCTTCTGTTTCTGTTTTCCAGTCTGTATCTCTTCTGAACAGGTTTAGAGTTGTAGTACTGGTAGTTCTTAACCTTCATGGGATGTTGTCTTCCAGAGTTGAATTCTTTTCTGAATCTAGAACTCTGGTCAACTTTTTCTTTAGGTTTAACGTAACCCAGATCATAGTGCATTCTTCTGTTCGTCAGATTTACATTCCTTTCCACTGAAGCAGTAGGTACTTCTGGTTCTTGTACCACACTGGATTTCACAAAGTGAATGTATTTCGCTTTGCACATATCCAGTGTTGGCTTAGTATTTGTTTCAGAAGTGCTTTCATTATTACAAAAACCGAGACCACTTCTATCTCCTGACTGTTTTTGTAACTCTTGCATCTTTTCTAATGAAACAGAAGACTTGTTCCAAGCATTTACCAGTAGCGACAACTTCTGGTTTTCAGAAAGCACCTTCTGGTAATCTGCTTTGGCTCTTTCATTCTCAGTTATTAATTTACTCATCTCAACTTGTAAATCATTGCAGCTGTCTACTTGCAAGCAAGTTAACTTACTGTTCTGACTCTTTAAGTTCTGATTTTCAATTTTAACTTCTTCAAACGATTGAGAAAGTCTAGAATACTCTTTTACCATTTCATTCAGTGCATCAATCAAGTCATTTCGTGTAAATTCACTAGAGTCAAAATCAAATACCTCTTCAGATGTCGAGGTTGAGTCATTGTCTGCCATTAGACATTTGACTTCTTCTGCATCACTGTCACTGGAATGACTTTCTGAGTCAGATGACTCAGAACTAGAGTCCGCCCATTTAGATTTGCTTTCTTCGGCAATCATCGCTTTTCGATCTCTTTTGGACTTTTTGTCATTTCTCTTGTAATCCTTTCTTTTTTGATCATCCTTCTTTGGTTTGGGACAATCAGCAATGAAGTGACCTATCTTTCCACAGTTGAAGCATCCTATATAACCGGATGGTGAATCTTTCTTGAAGTTGCGATTGGGACCCTGATAGGTTCGATGGTTCTTCTTCATGAACCTGGAGAATTTCTTTACAAATAAGGACATAGCATCACTACTGATTTGTTCAGCAGTCTTCTCCATAGCATTATCAATGATCACAGCCGGTAAAGCCTGAGGTACAACTGCAGCAGCAGTAGAAGAGGTAGAGGCAGTAGTAGTAAAAGTAGTAGCAGTAGCAGCAAGGGCCTTGGTGGGTAAGTTTGAAGGCTCTTCTCCACTTCTTACTTCCAATTGGAATTCATAGGCCTTTAGATCTGCAAATAAGTCGTGCAGTTCCAATTTGTTTAGATCTTTGGATACTCTCATAGCCATTGTTTTAACATCTCATTCTCTGGGTAAGGCTCTCATCACCTTGAGGGCTATTTCTCTGTTGCTATGCTCTTTACCCAGAGCAGCTAGCTCATTGACCAAGCTACTGAATCTTTCATCAAACTCATTTAGAGTTTCACCAGATCTCATTTTCAGATTTTCAAACTTCTGCATTGCTACAGACAGTTTATTTTCTTTTGTTTGCTCATTTCCTTCACATATCTGGATGAGCTTTTCCCAAATATCCTTTGCAGTAGAACACATTTTTATCTTGCTGAAAGTGTTCTTGTCAAGAGTTTTATACAATATATCCTTCGCCACATTATCCAGATTGGCTTTTTTCTTATCTTCACTGGTC
Organism: Primulina eburnea; assembly: GCF_022965805.1. Taxonomy (NCBI): domain Eukaryota; kingdom Viridiplantae; phylum Streptophyta; class Magnoliopsida; order Lamiales; family Gesneriaceae; genus Primulina; species Primulina eburnea. The sequence continues at coordinate 53,901,190 of NC_133101.1, forward strand.
CATTCACTTCTTGATTTTTCGACCATCTGTGGTGCACCGTCAGTAACAGCAACAGCTGTGTTAGGCTTTAAGATTTTCAGTGGACCATCTGAGATGACGTACCACATGTCATCATCTTGTGCTGCAAGATGAGCTTGCATTCTTATCTTCCAGTCGTCAAAATCTTCCTTAGAGAACATAGGAATCTTGCTGAAGTGTGCCATTTGTTGTAGTTTTTCACAAACAAGAATAACCTGCTCTGATACCAATTGTTGAGGATCGAAGTTGAGTTTAGAGGGGGGGTGAATAAACTCTACTCGTTTTTCGTGAGGATGAAGTACTAGAATCCTGTTAAGGATAGTAGTTGGTCTTGTGAGAAAACTTTCACCTGATTACAGTAGAATGTGCGGAAATAATCTGATGAAGTAGTTGAAAAACAATAAAGCAGTAGACAGCAGTTGTTTATGGAAGTTCGAAGATAAACTCTTCTACGTCTCCCCTTCTTCTGTTTCCAGAAGGTATAACTAAAAGACTTTGGATATTACAGTACAACACTTGTACACACCCACTTCAGAAGGACTTACACCTCAGCCTACTGAAACTCTTAATTTCTCAACTTTACACAAATGTGGAACACAAAGTTCTGAAAAGACTCTTTTCAGATTACAGACTCTTCTGATAAAATATTGATGTAGTAAAGATTGTGAAAAGTGTAAGAATTAGTAGCACAAGATGATCTTTAACAAGATCAGATATAAGCAATGAAGCGTGTGCTACTTTTCTTTGTGTTGAACTTGACAACGCTCAAGAATGAATGATATTTTTCTGATAAGAGAGTAGTTTTGTTCCTTGAAAAATGATATTATGCGAAGTGTCGTGTCGAACAAGGATTTGATCCAAGTATATATAATCGACTGAGTTCAACGTTCATAAACAGAGAAGTCTTCAGATAACTGATACTATCAGCTTTATTACCAAAATAGGTTCCTGCAGAAAAGCTATAAAACAATCAGTCTTGTTTTATACTCAATTGGGTAATATGCATTAAATGACTCCGTATAGTATTTAATGCTGCAATTAATGCTGGTACTAGGAACATCTTAACGGTAACAATTAAGGTAGCAACGTTAGAAAGTGTTCTCTACTGGTTTGTATAGTTAGCCCTCTTTCTACTGGTTTAGTTTTACTAGAGCAGCAGCTACTGATAAACTATCTAGTTGTTCTGATCTGCTGGTCTACTGGTTTTAGTTACCATCGCCACAATAAAATTCATATCTAACAGTTTATTTATGTCCAAAAGATATTTTAAATAAAAGTATGATTTTTAATGCATCTGATTGTATATATATTATTTGCTATCCATGTTTAGAACGTGATGAGTCTTTAGACTCACAAGGTTTGTATGATGCAGGATTTGATGATTTATGGGGAGGTGATGACGATTGAGTGGATCGAGTGTATCAGTACACACTCGAGGGCTTTTATATTTCCGCACTAGTTAGATAGATTAAGAATTTAAAGATTATGTTAATGATTTTTATTAGAGATATTTTAATGCTTAATTTTATTCTTAGCCGATCTTTTTAAAGGTCGATTTAGGAATTTTGGTTAGTCGATGATTTAAGATTTTACTTTATGCACTTGATATTTAAATTGTTAAATTATTATGATTGTTGATTATGTTAAGTTATTTTATTTAGTTTAGTATTTAGAAATTATGATTTATGATTAGAAGAAAAAAAAATGAAGGTCATTTCAAGTAAACCATAGAAAGTAGAGGATTCTCAATGTTTTGGTAAAAAATATGCTGATGATATGAATTGTGTGTGGCATGTTGTTTTCGAAATTTATGAAATTTATGTATGTTGTTATATATGTGCTTGAACTACATCCACTTACTGAGTGACGATCATATCATCACTTTTTACTCTCCTTAGATAAGTCTGAAAAACAGATCGAAGAAGAGGATTCAGACAAGTTTTTTGGCTGGTGATGGATACACGATAACATTAGTTTAAGTTTATGTTTTATTTAAGTTTAGCTTCCTGTTTAGGATAATCAATATCGGTAACAATATGCTGACGAAGAACAACGGCTCCATACGGGATATAGATACTGGATTGGTTAAGATAAACCTAGCCCTATCGGTTGTGCTCCTCACCCGAGAAGCACGCTCTTATTCATTTAACTCAGGAACTTTTTAATTCCTATTAATACTTGGCCCTCCGGAGGAGTTAGCTCACTGATACCCTCCGTAGGACGAAGGAGACCCTCCGGGGGCCGGACCGCAGCCTATCGCTCGGACCCCATACCCATGGGTTCGTTCGCTTGCCTTTTCAAGTATTAAGAATTAAAACGAAAATACAGTAACCCAGAGGTAAGTTGGAAGCAAAGGAAGTCCTCGTGCCCTAAGGGCCCTTAAAACATTCGTATTATTGTTATTGTTTTCAGTTATTCTGATGTATATATAATGTTATTTCTTTAGAACTTATAGTATAAACTGGTTTATATTATACTACGAGATTTGTTATTTTCGATTATGTAATTACTAAAAAACGTCGGTGTCGACTAACTCTGGTCTCGAGACATAATACTGAACCCTCCAATACACCCACCACTGATGAAAGAGATGACATGCAGGAAGTTCAAAGCTATTATATCAATAAGAATGAAGTCCTTCAAGAAGACCATGAAAAGAGAATGATCAAGATATCCAATCGCGATGGATTTGTTTTAAAAAAATGCAAGAAATGCAAATGGAATGATAGGAAAAATACTATACAATGGAGGATGCGAATATTGCACTAATAAAAGTTTATTATGCAAAAAATGAGCAATATCTGGGAAAACAGAATGAAATAAGGGCGAGGGAGCAAGTAGATCATATCATAGAGAAAAATGTTAACGATCCAAAACAGAGTGGCATGCAAGTCAGTATTTTATGAAGATACAAGAATCAATTCTTCTTAAAAGATTCAATCATTAATTTATAAAACAACTTGTAAGTTTTAAAATTTTAATTATGCGCACTTTTTTATTTTTTTAATTATGGAAAATTTTATTTTATTTTCAAATACAAAATTATTGAAATAAAAATTCATATTTCAACGGTATCTCTATAACATCATTTGACAACTTCAAAAACACGAGATAAAATTACTAACCCGAAATCAACAACTTCATTTTACTTTTGAACATCCATTTAACACACAGTAAATATAATATAAATGATAAAATTTACAAACGTGTATTTCAAATACAAATAAACTATATTAATATGATTTTTACTGATTGAGCACGACAATATTAGAATTTTCCACTAATTTATATTCGAATATTATTTAATGGGGCCGGTGATCAAACCCTGTTTTGGCATGATTAAATTTGGATAGAGATTTACAGAAGAAAACAAGATTTTTAATTAGAAATATTATATGATAATATCATACTAAATATGGATTAAATAAATATTTTAATGAATCATAAATGGGGCTGAGCATATACATTATTATTATAGAATAAAGGTTAGACATGAATGCCAAAAAACTGCATTCTGGAAAGGGAAATGTGCCCAAAATGTTACTTTTTCTTGGATTCTGCAAACCCTAATTAAATATACCCAATAATTGCATTATATTTAATTAATGTGGGCATTATGGCTTATCTCATATTAATTATTACATCAATTATTATCCTCCAAAAGGATCATTCCAAAACAAAGTGGGTTTTAAGTTACATGACCTATATTGGGAATCTACAAAAATTTGACCATTTGCATCATTTATGTATCTTATAAACTTTAAATAAATTCATTTGGGAAAATACATTTTTTGTCAGTGATTTGTGTTTTTTGTTATCATGTTGTGGATCAATTTGCAGTCTTAATATGCAAGTTTGTACTAGTTTTTATTTAAATTTTTTCTCATTTGATTGCTGATGTGACATCGAAAAGTGATGCCATGACACTAAAAAATGATGATGTGTCTATATTCCAGTGAGAAAGACTGAAAGTATAATAAAAGTGCAAGTATATGAACTAAAGCAATGAATTGATGACCAAAATGAAATACGTGTATGTTATAAGACAAAAAATTAATTTTCCGAATTCATATTTGATTTATATATATGAACAGGTTTTGTTAATTAGATCCTAAGAGACAATTGAATATGAACTAATAATGATAATAATATAAAGAATAATAATATATAAATTACGAGACTTAAATATATTGGTGAAATTACTTCAAAAAAAAATATATATATTGGTGAAATATTGTCGAAATTCTCTGCTTTGTGTAGATGTGGGCCAATAGTCCGCAATAATGTGGCCCATGTTTAAGATAATGGGCCTAGACTTTGAAATGGGCGTATAGCTGACAACGGCTCATCCGTAATCCATAATTCAATGCCTCTCCATAATATCTAACATATTTGTTTGCCTCCTATTGGACATCTAACTTTATATATATATATATATATATATATATATATAGATTATTGTTCATGAATAATTGATGTAAAATATTATATGATTTTTTTATCGTATGTTTTTTTCTTTGCGATTTTGATCCTCTAAGTTGTAAAATTTCAGTTTTAGTTCTATATTTTCTGATTTTTTTTGATAATTTAATCATTTTTCATCGAGATTGCTGATATGACACTATATAAATCAGTTCCACATGAACACTGAATTGATACCATAAAATTACAAAGAAAATAAAAATAACGAACTAAAAATAAAATTTGATAATATAAAATATCAATTCAAAAAAATATAAACAAAAAGACCCCCAAAAAAATTTCTTTATTTATATTTAAAAGAAATTTTTTTTTTTTTAGACAAAAAATAAAGAAATAATGTTATAGTTGAGGTAGATATAGCGGCATGAACATATTCGGAATCGTTAAATTGAATGGCTATTGAAATGGGGTCTACGAGCAGCAACAGAAAGAAGAAAATGACAAAATCCAAGAGTTTTGTTGGAAATAATTGTGTGATGAAAATAAGAGTTGTAAATATTCAAAATTAGTGTGTGATAATATATATAATGATGTATTTTTTTTTGGATTATTTCTAAAAAAATTCTATAAATAGGTCTCTCAATTTGTGAAGAAAAACATAATTGAGTGAATAAAATTTTATACAAGTGTGTAGTTTAATATATTTTGTTTGTTTGAGATTTTTACTTTTTACCTTAAATTTTTAATTTTAACAAGTTATCAGCACGATACTCGTAGATTTTCCATATTTTTCCAAGCGCCAAAACACAAGAAAAATGTCACAATATTCAAAAGTAAGAATATTTATTTTACTATTTATTTATTTTTATTGTGTATATATATTTAATATATAATATCATGTTATTATATAAAAGGAGTCTATGACATCTCATTATAATAACGTGATGTGATTATATTATCACACTGCTTATATAATTTTATTGTGTTACTGTTTATTTATTATCTATATATATTTGAATAATATCATGTTATTATATAAAAGGAGTTTATAACACCTCATTATAATAAAGCGATGTGATTATTTAAATTTTTATATATTTTTATTGTGTTATATAACTATATATATATTTGTATAATGTCACAATATTATATAAAAAGTGTCCTTGATATCTCATTATAATAGTGTGATGTGGTATACATAATTATTTAAGCATGATTAATATTATATATATCATATTATTACTATAAAATTTACGTATACATACCTTTATTTTTTAATATTTTGTAATGGTCATAACGACTAGTTTGTACCTTATAAATATGATTTTGCAAATACATTCAATCACTCCAAACTTACTATTCCTCCCTAAAAATTTTCTTCATCAAAATTTTCGAAGAAGAAGAAGACGGTTCTTTCAAGGTTATTTTATATAATTATTTTGGTTATTATACTCATTAGTCTTGTATTTATCGGAGAATATTTGCCTCGCCTTTTTTCTTTATTTTTAAGAATGCTTGTACTTATAATTTATCCGTTACTTTTTATTGTCATATTAATAGATTTAGAACTTAACTAATAAAATGTATTGTTATTTTTATAGTACCACCATGTAAAATTTGACAAAGCTTAAATTTGTTGCACTCGACATTTTGGAGAAAAATTATATGTCATGGACTTTTGATATAGAAATTCATCTTGAGTCATTGGGTCTAAGTGAGACTATTAAAGAAATTGTATCTCATAATCACAAGAAAAAGTAAAAGCTATAATATTTTTGCGTTGACATCTTATGAAGAATTAAAATATGAATATCTCATGGTTTTATGGAAATGATTAAAAGAAAGATTTGAACATATAAGAAAAGTTATACTTCCGACTGCCCGTAATGAATGGAATACGTTAAGATTCCAAGATTTTAAGAAATTAAGTGATTACAATTCAACGATGTATCGAATAGTATCGCAATTCAAATCTTGTGGACATGAGGTTACGGAATCGGGAATGCTTGAAAAAACATTTTTCACTTTTCACGCATTAAATATAACTCTACAACAACAATATAGAGTGCGTGAATTTGCGAGATATTCTAAATTTATCACATATCTTCTTGTGACAGAAAAGAACAATGAGATGTTAATGAGAACTTATCAGTCCTGACCCACTGGATCAACAACATTTCCAGAAGTAAATGTTGTAAGTAAAAATGAATTTAAATATGTAAACAAAAATCAAAGTCAAAGACAAGATTTTGGTCTAGGTCGTGGACATGGACATGGAAGTGGTCGCAGTCGTGGTCTCGGCTGTGATTTTGAAAATAATCGAGATAGTTACTTCTATAACTCATCTCAAAATAGCGTCACGAAACACCCACTGAAAAGGTATCATGAGAACATGATTGTTAATGAAAATCATTCAAAACGATTTGAAAGTTCTTGTTTTAGATGCAGCACTCCAGGATATTGGTATCATATTTGTCGAGCTCCTGATCACCTTTATAAGCTCTATAAAGAATGTATAAAGGGAAAAGAAAAAGAGACAAATTTCATTAAATGCAGTGACCGTTTGAGTGATTCAACTCATTTTGATACTGCAGATTTTCTGAAAGATTTTCCGAAAGTGATCAATATAGTAGTGGAATAGAAATGTAAAATATTGTATTTTCCATGTGCTTAAATGCTAATGTTTTATTGTATAACTATGATATGCGTTATATTTTTCAATAAATTACATATATATTGTCAGTAATTTTTTTCATTGCATTTTTTTTTTAAGATCAAATATGGAAAATGCTATGAACAAAGCTAAACAGAGAATTAATCCCATGAAAGTTTGCATACCTGATAGTGGTACAACACACACTATTCTCTGAGATAAAATATATTTCTTGGAACTAAAACTAACAAAAATAATGGTGAATACAATATCAGGTCATGTAGACTTGATTAAAGGTTGTGGTAAAATACATTTTTTGTTACCAAATGGTACAAACTTTATGATAAATGATGCTTTGTATTTACCAGAATCAAAAATAATTTTGTTGAGTTTTAATGATATATATTCCCATGGGTATGATACTCAAATAATAAATGAAGGAAATGAGAAATATATGTGTCTTACCACATATAAATCAGACAAGAAATATGTAGTTGAAAAACAATCAATGCTCCCTAATGGATCGCATTATACACATATAAGTCCAGTTGAATCAAACATGTAGTTGATAATTCTTCAATACTGATTAATTGGTATGATCGATTGGGACATCCTTGTTCAACAATAATGCGAAGAATTATAGAAAATACACATGGTCATCCGTAGAAAGACCAGAAGATCTTTCAAAATAATAAGTTTCAATGCAAAGCATGTTCTCTTGGAAAACTTATTATAAGACTATCACCAGTTAAAATCCAAACTGAATTACCCATGTTTTTTGAACGTATCCAAGGTGATATTTTTGCGCCAATTCATTCACCATGTGAACCATATAGATATTTTATGGTATTGATTGCTTATTATCAAATCGAATGTGGAATTTGCAAGATTACTTGCTCAAATAATAAAATTACGGAATCAATTTCTCGATCATACAATCAAGAAAATTAGACTTGATAATGCTGGTGAATTTACTTTCACACTTTCAATGATCATTGTATGTCAATGGGAAAAACTGTTGAGCATCCTATTGCTCATGTGCATATACAAAATGGATTAGATGAATCATTGATTAAACATTTACAACTTATTGTTAGACCAATGATTATGAAAACAAAACTCCCCGTTTCTATATGGAGACATGTAATTTCACATGCTGCTGCATTAATTTGTATCAGACCAAGTGCATATCATAAATACTCCCAATTGCAGCTTGCCTTTGGTAAAGAACCAGACATTTATCATCTGAGAATTTTTGGATGTATGGTATACGTGCCTATTGCAGCGCAGCGCCTCAACGAACAAAAATGGACCTCAAAGAAAGATCCGAATTTATTTTGGTTGTGATAGCCCATCAATAATTCGATATTTTGAACCTCAGACAGGCGATGTGTTTACAACACGTTTTGCTGATTGTCATTTAAATGATGAAATCTTCCCAATGTTAGGAGGAGAAAAGAAACAAATCGAGAAGAAAATTACATGATATACATCATCATTGTTGCATCTGGATCCAAGAACTAAACAATGTGAAAATGATATACATCAAATTGTACACTTGCTAAGAATAACAAATCAAATACCATATGCTTTTGCAGACACAAAAGAGGTAAAATCATATATACATGCTGTAAATGCTCCTGCTCGAATTGAAATTCCAAAAAAACAAAATGAAGACACGTATGATGCCATTAAATACTTGAGGCATGGAAGGCCAATCAGTTCTAAGGATAAAAATCATCGGGAAAAAAAACATAGAGAAACACGATGATCACAAAATAGAGAATGATATTCCGGTAGAAGTACATGATGATGAAAATGTTATGTTAGAACCACAAACCGATGAGAATCGTGAAATCTTTATCAATTATATTAATATTGGAAAAATATGTAACCAAAAATATATAAAACAAATTGATGAGATATTTTCTTACAATGTGGCATTTGACATCATAAATGACAATGAAGATTATGAACCAAAATATTTTGGTGAATGTAAAAATCGACAGGACTGGATAAAATAGAAAGACGTCATCCATGTTTAATTTGATTCGCTAAATAAACGTAATGTTTTTGGACCTATAGTCCTTACACCTGAAGGTGTAAAACCTGTTGGGTACAAATAGATTTTTATTTGAAACCGAAATGAGAAAAATAAAATAATAAGATATAAAGCTTGACTTGTCGCACAAGGTTTTTCTCAAGGCTTGGAATTTTGGAATTGATTATGAAGAAACATATTCTCCTGTTTTGAGATGCCTAAAGCACAAAGTTCAAAACTCAGATAATGTTATTATGTGAAAGTGTAAAGATCATTATATGAGTTAAAGAAATTTGGTCGAATGTGGTATAATCGGCTAAGTGAACACTTAATGAAAAATGGATATGCAAACAATTCAATATGCCCTTGCGTTTTCATTAAGAAGACATGAAGGATCGGTTCTAACACCTGCGAGGGTGCTTCAAACACAATATTCTCTATGAGCTTCAATAATTTGTGTTCTAAGAATGTAAAAACAGATGAACTAGATCGAGTTTGGTTTTAAATCAAGCGGAAATACTCGAAATAATTCTTTGTTAAGAGAGCTAACTAATTTGAACTGACGTGGTGAAATCAGTTGGCTCGTCAGCTGAACTGATTTCAATGATTCAGTTGAATAGGTCAGCTGATCTCTTCATCAGTTGAGCTTTTCATCAGCTGGCCGAGTTTCTGAAAGTCTTTTGCTAAACTACCTATCAGCTTGACAATCAGTTGAACTGGTTCAATTTGGAAAATCAGTTGGTGCTTTCAGTTTGCATCTGCGCACTTAGGTAAATTCATTAGAAACAAAATAATAAGTTTTGTTAACATCAAAATCAAGATTGCGAACATGAAATGTTTCAACAATCTCTCATTTTTTTATGATCACAAAACTTGATATTTTTTTAAAAAATTAAAATTCTAAAATTTAAAACTAATTCTCCCTTTTTATGAGAAAAAAAACATTTAAGTGAAAAAAATTTCAGTTCGGGGGATAATTAATGGAAACTCCCTATCAAGAACTGAATTAAAAACGAGTTTAAAACATTTTTCAGTTCGAAGTATACGAAAGCTTCCACTCAAGAACTGAATTAAAAACCCCCCTAAAAATATAATCATTTACGCGATTTAATGATGTTTTAGCATCTTTTAACATTCAAGCAGTTTATGCAACAAATCTTAGTATATCAGTTTAGTTACATAGAAACTAACTGGACTTAGAAATTAACTGGATAAACATGATGTTTATTTATTCAAATACGCGTCTCTTGTATCATACAATAAGCACACCAACATGTGTAACAGAAATTGCTACTATAATTGCAAATTTTAAACAACATCAAATATCAGCTAATTTATACATAATAGAACTGGATATACCAACAACTGGTTGCTTTGAATGCATTAAATGCTGCATCGATCTTGGGTTTCTTGGCCAGAAGAGCAGCTAATTTGCCTTGAACTTGATCTATGTGCTTGCTAACTGGTCGAGCTGACTCAAACTAGACTCAACTGATGTTGAACCGCAATGATAATCTATTTTGGTATGATATGGCAATGAAGCGACGATATAATGTTGATGATTAAGCTCCTAATCATCCAACATTTCAGCGTAGTTGGATTTCGTCTGTTGATTGGCCGAACTTGTAGGCTGTTAACTTAAATCTTGTCAACTGATCAGTTTAGATGTTCTGCTGTTAGTTTGGACTCAAAACCCTACAAGCTGCTAAAACAGCAAAGGTACGGAGTCGAGAAAAGTGTCTACAATGTTTTGCAGATCCAATAATCTTCTCTCTTGCCACGGTAAACTCATATAAAAATTTTAAGATGATTTTGAAAATCATTTTAAATAACATTTTGAAACAAATTTAAAATATCAGCTTTCAAATGTCCTTATTAGAATAACTAGCTATGATACCAACTGAAGGATTGTTTATATCACCTGTGAGGCTGCTTCAAACACAATATTATCCATGAGCTTCAATGCTCGTGTTCTAAGAATGTAAAAACCGATGAATTAGATCAAATTTGGTTTTAAATCAAGTGGAAAATATTCTAAATAATCATTCGTTAAGAAAGCTGACTAATTTGAAAGCCTTTTAACTTGTGTAAATTGAATAACTGAAATAAGGGAGATCTGTTCTTGCATGTATCAGTCTAGTTATGGTGAGAACTGAATTGATAACAGTTCGAACTAATCAAATCAGTTTGAAAACAATAGTTAAACAGTTAAGTACAAAAGATATGTTTATGGAAGTTCAGAGAATTCAACTACTCATACATCACCCCTTCTACCACCTCGGGTAGGATCCACTAGAAGACTTAAATTTATACAACACTTTTACAAACCCACTTAGCTTAGGACTTACGCTACTGCCTAACTGAACTCTTAGCCTAGACTGAAGGCAACACCTTCCAGCCAACACTTGTTTACCTCTATGTATTAAGGACTACATTTTAATGCCCGAGATTTGATGTGTTGTTAATCTAAAATGATTCGTTGATTAATTGATGTGATTATAGACAGAACGGATCAGACCGGGGAAGCCGGAAAGAAGTTGGAATGTTGTGCGAGGAATGAGCCTCGCGCATATGCGCAACTAGACCGGGTGCATATGCGCAGAATAGGTAGAACACCTCGCGCATATGCGCGACGTGTATCGGCTCACATGCGCGAGGGTACCCGAGAGTTGGGGAAAATGAACAAGGGCCTCGCGCATATGCGCTGAGTGAGGGCGTGATTTTGCGCGAAATGCCGTGTGAAGGACGCGCCGAGACATAGTGTCTCGCGAATATGCGTCGTGTGATGTCGCGCATATGCGCGAGAAGTGCTGCTGAGAGAATTATGCCAAGTTTCTATACATGCATGAGATATATATATATATATTAGTTCCCTTTCATTCTTCCTCAGCAAAAATCGAGGGATTCAGAGAAAATTTCCTCAAGTATCATTTTCTTTAGAAATTTGATTGTGTGGGTGTCGATTATCAAAATTTGAATCCGACTTCAGTACTGTGTTCCTATCGACGCATGCTACAACTGGACGTAAGTTTTGTTACGTTTTGTCATGTCTTGAAATTATGATATTGTCAGAATCGAATAGGATTCATTTATGATGTTCTTGACATGTTAGACATCGTAGAATCAAAGACAGATTGAAAAACAGACTGATGATGGAATTGTTATGAATTTCAGAATTGATTGGGTTGAGATATGATATCAGATGTGTATCGTTATTGATCATGAGTTACAGGAATTGATATGTGTCGATTTGTATTGATGGATACTGTAGTAGCCCGAATTCCAAATTGGGTAATTAACGGATTAATGGTGATTAAGAAGGTTTAATGTGTAATTTTGACCGAGTCATGATCGGACGGACCGAAGATGGTTCGGAAGCACCGAAGAGTTCGGAAGGTCCGAAGTGGGTTCGATGGATCCGATCATGAGGTGTCAAGAGCAGCTGGACACGTGCATGTTCGGACGGTCCGAAGTGTATGATCGGAGGATCCGATCATGAGCTGTCAAGAGCCAATGGACACGTAGCGTTCGGACGTTCCGAAGTGTTGTTCGGAGGATCCGAACATGGCCTATAAATAGTGCTCGGATTTCTCATTTTTGACTTGCCAATTTCTTGAGTTTTCTCTCATTTTGGAGAGTTTGGAAGGTTTCTAGGGTTAGTTGTTGGTCGAGCGATAGCCAAGAGCTGCCAGGAGTAGTAGCGTAGCGGCGCCTGAGTTTCAAGGCAATCGACATCAAAGGGCTGTCGACGGACGAAGGTAAACCCTAAACCTTTGGTAGTACTAGGGAGTACTGGTTTTGCTAGTCGAGCATGGTAGTATTGATTGTGTATGCTTTTGATGCATAGGCTTGTTCTAGACCTGATTAGCGGTGCTGCGTAAGGCTAGGCTTGCTGTGATAGAGGTACGAAAGTACTATCCGAGATATCCTGGTTGAGTATACATTCATATATGTGTTGCATGAGTATTTGCTGCATTGTTATATGTCATATGATGCATGCTATTATGTCACGAGTTATGATGCATATTGCATATCATGTTGAGCCGTATCTCCTTCGAGATAGCCTTTACTGTTGAGCTGTATCTCTTTCGAGATAAGCTATATCTTGGGGCCGCTCAGCCCTGTCTTGTGGACGCATGGACACCGAGAGTACACAGTGGCCGACGGGTCGGGAGGGCTTCGGTGGTCCGGGACATTTTAGGTCCACGTCTGTCTTGTAGTGGATGCAGTGACCCAGAGGTTGGACCGCGCGGCACTATCCACTTGGCGCCTCTAGACTGAGCATTTTGAGATCCTTTGTGATTCCTGTTTCTTGACTACCCTGGTATCATATCATAGCATGTGCATTTCATATAGGTCTGTATACTCATACTTTTGTACTGGGCGTTCTTATCGCTCACGTCCTCGGTTTTGTTTATTCTTGGACACCCCATTCCCACGGGGCAGGCCTCAGGTTGGACAGCTCAGGAGGAGCAGGAGGAGGACGTTGAGTAGCTGGTTGGTTTAGTTTATCGGTATTGTTTTGATTCGATATGGTTGTACTGGATATTTCATTTTAAGTTAGTCTAGACTTCGATTTCGATTGGGTTGTATAACCATTATTTTTGTTGACTATTTCCGCTGTTATCTCTGATTATTGTTAATTAGGTTAATTGCATGCTTAGTTTTTGATTAGTAGGTGATTCTGGAACGGGTCACTACAGATACATTGAAATTGGACAGTATGTCGTTGAAACAGAATGTGATTTAGTTCTGATTATATCCAATATCGATTGATTGGGTTATTGATATTGTATTCCTCGTTATTGTCATTGCCAGACTGAGTACTGACAGACTTTGCGTTCGAGACTTCGACAGATTCAGAAGGACAAAAAGAAAGGTATAAATAAATGTTGATTCGAGATTGCACAACTCGAGTTAGATTGTACTTGAGTCTCCCAAAATCACATACTGATTGATTATTGCATTTGATATTTGCAATGTTTGATATTGATATGCTTACTCTATAGATTATAGCAAAGCATGAGTTAGAGTTGGACACATCCGCCTAGTCTTTGACAGAACCGTCATGGCAGAACCGCCAAGTCACTGGACTGTTGGATATATATCGATAGACTGAGGAGAAGACCGACTCCTATTGCAGATCTTCGATATAGACCGCCAAAGTCTGGAACTAAGAACATACCACCATCTAGCTGGGGTAAAGTAGATGGGAGAACGTTGCGTTCTTATTCATATCGGGATCCCTAGATTAAGATGAGTCGAGTCAGCGTCTAGTAGTCACATAGTGTGATTCAGAGATTGTATTGATACCTGTTTTGCAGACTTGATATATGTTATTGATATGTGTTTCATTCTTTTATATATGCTTTTATATGATTGCATTTTTACATTGTTTATACTGGGATATATATCTCACCGGAGTTATCCGGCTGTTGTCATGTTTGTATGTGTGCATGGCAACAGGTGGGACATGATCAGGGTCAAGAAGATGAGGAGATATCGTGATTAGAGTGGAGACTACGGACTTCGATGTAAATATGGTTGAACACTTGATAATTAGTTGTTGAACCTTAGATTTAGATGAATGTATGTTGTACAAGATTTATACTTTTATACTGATATGTATATTAGATTGATTCCATTATGTTCCGCACTATATTTTAAAAAAAATTTAGACCCAGATTAATTATATTGATCCAATAATCCCAATAATGATTAAGAAGATGATTAGCGTCTGGGTCCCCACATACATACACAAGTTTAACATCTTTGTGCAAGACTCACACAACTTATCGATAAGCTCTACTCTTCGTATATGTGAGTGATTGTGTGTGAGTGTCTGAGAACTGATCTATGAATACAACACGAAAGTATTATCACGGACTGAGGGAATTATGCTTCTAATATAAGCTAATAACACATTGAAGTATTCCCTCAAATCTGGGCGGGTTGCTTCTTGTAAGCTGGTATTCAATGAGCATGCCTTTTTTCTTTTCTCATGATTTTCACACACTATTTGTTGATAGTCTTGATTTTGTATTTATAGAGGCTTCGGGACCGTACATCAAGACTCATCAAATATGTTCGTTGCTATTGAATCCGTTCCTCGATATTTGTGACTTGTCCTTTCTGACAGTCATTCTGGAACATCTTGACTTTAAGCTCTGCTGCAACGTTCATTATTTTCTTTTGACTGGACAATTGATTTCCTTAATGCACACAGTTAGATTTCCCTTATATTAGCTTGTCGTGTTCTGCAAACTAGTCAGCTCCTGACTGATGTTCTGAGCAAGTTAGTCAAACCGGTGTGGTAAAATCAGTTGGCTCGTCAGCTGAACTGATTTAACTGATTCAACTGAACTAGTCAGCTGGGCTCTTCATCAGCTGGCCGGGCTTCTGAAGGTCTTCTTCTGAACTACCTATCAGCTGGACAATCAGTTGAACTAGTTCAGTTTGGACAATCAGTTGGTACTTTCAGTTTGCGTCTTAATAGCTTCAGTTTAGGCTCAGTAGCTTTCTGTACACTTAGATGAATTCATTAGAAACAAAATAACAAGTTTTATTAATATCAAAATCAAGATTGCAAACTTGAAATGTTCCAACAAAATAACATCCGAATGAGTAATTATTATTGTATATGTTGATGATTTAAAATAATTGGAACGAATAAGAAAATTCAAGAAGTTGTGTTGTACTTGAAAAAAATTTGAAATAAAGGATCTTGGAATAAAATATTGTAAGTGTTTGCAAATTGAACAAAAAAAATATGGAATATTTGTTCACCAGTCAAATTATACAGAAAAAGGTCCTTAAATGTTTTAATATGGATAAATAAAATCCTTTAAGTACTCCAATGGTCGTTAGATAATTAAACATAGAAAATGATCCATTCCGTCCATGTGAAGATAATGAAGTTATTTTTGATCCAGAAGTACCATATCTAAGTGCTAGTGGTGCCCTTATGTATCCTGCAAATTGTACAAGACCTTATATATATTTTGCTGTAAATTTATTGACAAGATTTAGCTCATATCCAACAAAAAAATACTGGAACAGAATTAAACATATATTCTGTTATCTACGAGTAACGACAGACTTGGGACTTTTGTATTTAAATGATACCAATCAAAGCATAATTTGTTATGCTGATGCTGGGTATTTATCTGATCCACACAAGGTACATTCCCAAAACGGATATGTATTTACTCGTGGAGACACTGCAATTTCTTGGCGTTCACATAAACAAACACTCGTAACAACTTCATCAAATTACGTCGAAATTTATTGCACTACATGAAGCAAACTGTGAATGTGTGTGTTAAAATCAATGACCAAACATATTCAAATCTCATGTGGATTATCATTCGACAAGAAGCCTGTGAAACTATATGGAGATAATGCTGCATGTGTTACTCAAATGAAAGAATGATACATAAAACACGACATAACTAAACATATTCTTCCTAAGTTTTTCGCATTCACCCAAGATCTTAAAGATATTGATA
Source organism: Primulina eburnea (assembly GCF_022965805.1). Lineage (NCBI taxonomy): Eukaryota > Viridiplantae > Streptophyta > Magnoliopsida > Lamiales > Gesneriaceae > Primulina > Primulina eburnea. Next base: position 53,917,832 of record NC_133101.1, read on the forward strand.
TTCGTCACATTTAGTCAAGTGAAAACTCACCAGATCTCTTCACAAAGGCACTTTCTACGACAATATTCAAAAAAAGTATATATATAATATTGGGATGCGCAATCTACGAAATTTGTGAAGAATTGTTCGTGTTAACATGATGAAGAGTTTACGTGACTGCACTATTTTCTCTTACTATAGTTTTTATCCCAATGAGTTTTTCTTAGTAAGGTTTTTAGCGAGACAATATAAAAACACGTAATGAAGAAAATCATTTTATCATGATAACCGTCACAAGGGGGAGTGTTGAAAATAAGAGATTGAGTGTTGAAAATAAAAATTGTAAATATTGAAAATTAGTGTTTGATGATGTATATAATGATGCATTTATTTTTGGATTATTTTCAAAGAAATTATATAAATAAGTCTTTCAATTTGTGAAGAAAAACACAATTGAGTGGAGAAAATTTTATAAAAATATATAGTTTAATATATTTTGTGAGTTTAAGATTTTTTTACTTTTTATCGTAAATTTTTACTTTAAAAAGTTTGAGTTTTGTATGTTTTTAAATATTTCTGCTGCTTTTTCCAAGACACACTACATGACAAATCAAGAAAAGGCAAATTTAGTTTCAAATCTTGTTGGGAAACAAAAAAAAGTTCGATTTATACATATGGATATCTATCTCTATGTCCCCATAAAATTTTATTAATTTAGAAAGAAACATTTGTTAATAAATAATTTTAGAATAAACGTCGCTGAAAATCTTGTTGAAAAAAGAAGCTAAAATTATTATTTTATTAATTTAGCGAGAAATATTAATATTTAGCAAATTGATTCAAGTCAGGATCTTGAAAAAAAATTATCACGATGATATAGCCAATTAAATAAAGCAGTATCAGTATCAGTATCTTACCGTTGGAAGAGCTTAAATCCTAATTGTAAAATCTTAACTTGTAATCATCCATTTTCATAATCATACCATTAAAGGAAACCACCCCATCTTCATAAGATGGTAAAATGACTGATGGATTGGCAGATATTGACATAAATTTCTTCCCGTTTTTATAATGGTCCAAACCGCAACTACTTCTTCCTTCCATGTTTTGTCCTCATTAAGCATTCATTCTTATTTTAATTTTTATCAAATATTTTTATATTGAAAATGATAAAGAATGATTCTTGGGGTCCATTTTTCTTCTGTCACTTCACATCAACCATCCATAGTTCACTTCTCTCAACATAAAGAACCAGCGGCCCATTGGCTCTATCTGGTTTTATCTCTGCAAAAACCCCATTGGTGAAAACTCCATTCTTGAGTAAAGGTGATGCCATGTTAGCTAAAAAACAAGTTTTGTTTATTTGATATTGGTGAGTTTTTGGGAGTTTCAAGATTTGTGTGTTTTCATCATCTGTTCCTGTTTCTTGTCTGCATTTCCCACATGATGTGTTTTGAGATTTTGTTGGCTTTTGATATTGTTATGTGGTGGGTAAAGTCTTTGCATTTGGTTCATTCAAGTTAATTGGATTTGATTTACTTTATCGTTTTCAAGAAAATGGATATCTGTTTGTGCATTACGATTGTGACTTTTTTTGTTTTTGTTTGGGTTTCGACTAATAATTATTTAGGCTCAATTAAATTAACCAAAGTCCGATACGATAGATTGATTAACAAAAGCCAACCAATTATTCGAAATAATTTGAGAATCAATTCAGAAGTGGGCAAGGAAGCAGAGAGTGGGAATGGACAAAAACTTAAAAGAATAAAACTCCATGGTCACTCACAACTCAAAAACTTGCAAAAACTCTTGCAAAAATTTCATAGAATCATTAGTTTCAGGCAAATTTCACTTTTTTATTTCAGATATTTCCTTCCCTTTATTCCGGTTTCTAACATTTTCATTAACCTTATTATATTGTTACGCTTTCTAAATTCCTTCCTACTGTCGTTGGTACAAAACAAATTATGTTGCGAGTTTATTTTTTCAATTTTCGTATTATTATATTTTGTTTTTAGAGTCGTATTTTTTAATAAGATTAGAACCAACGATATGTCGAAAATTTATCTTGGTTTGATTCGTAGAAGTTACATTTTAGTAATAATATTAGTGTTGTTATGCTATAACATCTGATACGCCCGCGATCTACAAAATTTTGTACAAACACTCGTTATACCTTTGTTTCCACATCACTATGCTATTCAAAAATAACTTAAGTTTTGCATATGAAATTAATTATCTATTGACCTGACTGACTGAGCTGAAGCAAGCATGCAGTTGCGGTTGAAATGAGGAAAATATAAGATATTTTTAACAATTTCTACAAGAACAAGAAAATCGTCTCCTTAACTAAATTTCTGAAACTTTTAACGATAGAGCATATCGGTAGTGTTTGCAAGAAAATGGGCTGCTTATGTAAATCTTAATTTTTTTAATATAATTTCTAAATATTTCATTGGCTAGAGTGGTAGAAGATAAAAGGATAATCGATGTCAGGAACATTTGGTTTACTAAGCTGCTAAAATGGAGTGAGCTTACTTTTAAAGATACATGACAGGAGAGTGGATAAATTAATTTCTTGATTTCTGTAATGAAACAAAAGTATCAAATTAGAGAAGCAGCAAGCTGTCGCTGATTAAGAACTGCATTATTCCGAAGTTCAATAATCTCTGTTCCCCACATGTTTGCTTATCTTGTAATTTTCCCTGATTATGTATCGAAATATCATTCTTTTATCCAACCATTACACAGTCCAACAGATTCATACTTCACATAGAGCCTATAGAAAACAAAAAAAAACACAGCAAAGAAAGAAATATGGGAACTGATCATGTTAGTGATTATGATTGGGAGAAAGAAGTGGAGGACTTCGAGAAAACGAAAGCCGGTGTTAAAGGACTAGTAGATTCTGGCATCCAAAAGATCCCAAGATTCTTCATTAGCCCACCAGAGAGTTTGCTTAGTAGAACTGATAATAGTGGTGAACTTCAACTTCAGATTCCGGTGATTGATTTTGAAGGAATCGAGAAAGGGGGGGCTCGACGGAAAATGATTGTTGATGAGATTCGTAAAGCTTCAGAATCTTGGGGATTCTTCCAAATGGTCAACCATGGAGTCCCATTATGTGTGTTAAAAGCTATACTAGAAAGTACTAGGAGATTCCATGAGCAACCAGCGGAAGCAAAGATGGACCTTTATTCTTCAGATTCTAGGAGAAAAGTTAGGTTCTATAACATAAATGGACATTTCAGAGAATCAGACGTGGCAGGCTGGAGGGATGCATTTTCTTGCACTTGTGAAGATGATATCGTGGAACCTGAGGCTATTCCATTAGTTTGCAGGTATCCCTTTCGGTGTTTTCTAACATGTACTTGATGATTCGTATTAATGAATTTAGATTGTAGGATGTAGAGTTGCTTTTTGACAGAAGTTTCATTTTTTATCTCCTTGCGAGGACCATGGATTCTGTAATCTCGTAAGTTAAAAGAATTTAGATTGTAGGATGTAGAGTTGCTTTTTGACAGAAGTTTCATTTTTTTATCTCCTTGCGAGGACCATGGATTCTGTAATCTCGTAAGTTAAAAAAATCCATTCTTGGGACAATGTTAAACGGATAGAATTCAGTTTTCTTGGAAAAATTTACCAGAATCCTGCAAATTAACAGTCCTGTACCTTCGACACGAGACTGTATCTTTGGAACCTTGGTCAGTTGGTTGAATCATCGTCCTTAAATCCTTTGAACCCTGGTTTGCAGGAGCGAAGTCATCGAGTACCTGAAATACATGATCAATCTGAGAGATCTTTTGTCTGAATTATTCTCAGAGGCACTAGGTCTAAGCAAAGATTTCTTGAACCAGATACAATGCATGAAAAGTGAATATTTAACATGCCTATACTATCCAGCTTGCCCCGAACCTGACAGGACGTTTGGCACAGTCAAGCATTCGGATCCCACGGTTCTCACCATAGTAGTACAGGATTTAAGTGGAGGACTCCAAATTCACCATGAAAATAACTGGGTTGATGTTCCTCCAATTGAAGGGGCTTTAATAGCCAACGTTGGAGATCTTCTACAGGTAATAATTATACAGACGACGTATTTCAATTCAAGATTCTTTATCCATGTTTTAATAACCTCGCTTTTGAAAAATATCTGTTACATCCAGCTTATCACCAATGACAAATTCAAGAGCGTGGAGCATAGAGTATTGGCTAGATTAGTCGGGACTCGTGTATCCGCTGCTTGCTTCTTTTTTCCAAGTTCTGAGCAAATGCTAAAGGCTTATGGACCCATAAAAGAGCTTCTATCCAAAGAAAATCCTCCACTATACCGAGAAGTATGTTATCTTGATTTTGTTACTACTCAGTATCAGAAAAATGTAAGAGATGGTAGCCTAGCCCTTTCCAGTTTCAAGTTATAAAACGCGGTTGCAAGCAACATCAGACTTCGCGAAAACATGGTGGGATTCTGGTGTTTTTGGTGATCTTTATGAGTTATTCGATTCATTCTTAATCGGGAAAAGTTCACTCTTTGATTTACTCCAAGGTTGGACACTTTCAGTTTCTTTTCACATTTTTTTGTGATTATAGAAGTGATTTTTACTGATTAAATGTGGAAATTTTTTTAGGAGATGCAAATTTGTAGTTGATTCGTCCCATCATCGTTGTGTATTGAAGTACAATTTAAATAGCAAACTACAATGCTAAGATCTCAGTCTGATGGCTTTACAAGAGAAATAAATATGTACAGATAGGATGTTTGGAAACAACAATTTTCTCATTCTTACATTTATCTATAGACTAATTTTCTTCACTGCCTTTTCGTTTAAATGCAATTTTGATATTGGTTTAATTATATAAGAATATTTAAAGTACTCTCTTTCAAATACAAGTTTGATTATTTATCAGGAGGTACAAAAGAAGCTAGAAATGATCCTAACAAGAATCTTCATGAATCGAATTCAGATGAAGAAATTTAACAAGGTGTGATAAGTTAAAACCAAAATCAGCACCAGCCATTAGGCCATCTCCTCTTGGAATCCATTTTGGGTAACCATTTAGATCTCGAGTTTGAGTATGAACCCAACATTACACTCCGTTTTCGAGGTCTCCAAATCAATCTTCCTATTATCCCTTTTCGACGTGGTGCAGCTGGATGTTCATACTGGGCTGGTTCATCAGCCTTTGAGAAGCTGAAAATTTCATCTCCAATGGTGGCAGCTGGTGGAGAGCTGAAGATGGCTTCTTCAATGGTGGTCGAAGGGAAGACTTGGTCGCGATCTCTAATGGTTTTGAGGCGTAAATACCTCTGATCCAGTGATGCCTTGGGGATGTTTCTTGCTAGTAAAGGAGATGCGCCACCCCAATTGTTGCTGCCGAATGAAGGGTGCTGAGGAGTTCTAAATTCCAGCAATTCCCTTTGCCTCATGCTTCACTTGTTCTATCTTAGAGGATCTTTTGGTGTAATTTTATGTTGCATCGTGTGATGTAACTGTCAAGATAGACAAAGCAAAGGCGATTTATTCAAGAATTGGAACAATAGGATTCATCTTCATGCTGATTAAAAAAACATACAATTTTTTTTTAATAAAAAAAACATAGAAAGAAAACCCAAGTGCTTAGTTGGAGTTTGATACGGTTAGGCATAGTTTGGTACATGAGATAAGAGAGAGATTGATAAATAATCCTCTTTATCCCATGTTTGGTACCTTTTTAAAAAGCTCATGATAATATCATGGGCCCTTGATAAATAATTTTTAGAAAGATAAAATATCCCTAATAGAAGGTGTGATAATTTTAATTTAATGATAAACTACACTACAAATGACGTAATTACCCTCAATTTATAAATGATTTTATAAATCTATGCTAGTAGGTAGAAATTAAAATCAAATAAATATTTTATTTATATTTATATATTATATAATATGATAATTATATAAATGAATTCGAAATAATTATATAAATAATTTTTATAAATCTCAATAAAATTATTAGTATCACTCGATTAACCTTAAAAATTGATATTTGACTTGAATCAAAAAATCAAGAGCTCAATTATCATATTATATAATATATAAAATTAGGTAAAAATAAATAAATCATGTAAGTACTATCGGCAAATGAACAAATAAAAAATATGAACTCAAGCAACAACTTTGAAATTATAAAATTTATTATGATAAGGTTAATTTTGTCATTACAATCTAATATATAAATTTAATCACTCTTATTAAAATCATACCAAACATTAAATATAATATCATACGTCTTATTTATCCTTAACTTATCTTTATATTATATATCACATGTTTATCCTATCATATGCACCAAATTATACCTTAGTTGACAGATTCCATAGTATTTTACGAGGTATATTTGTAATTTTTTTGTCCAAAGTTATCCATCTGTATTAATTTTTATGAACTGTGTAAATTCACGACCCAAGCTATCCGATCCAAATTAAATAAAATTATATTTTAGAAACATTGGGTCATTCTGGAAATCTTATTTCACCATCGGTAATCACTTCCATCAACTTCGCCTTAATTAGCTAACGATAATTTTGCACTTTGAAACAGTTAAACTGAGGAGAAGAGGTTTGACGAGAGGTAACTGATGGATTACAACGATGACACAAAAAATATATATACAATAGAAACACCATGTTATTCAAATCACTATGGGGGCAAGAACAACATCTAGAAAAAGTTGACATAGAACTTGATTTGTTTCCTTGCCAGTTCTCACTTGGCCTGGGCGAGTCTAGCCCGAATGGATTCAGGACTTGATATCTTGTTGATACTGCAAAAGAAGAAGATACTTGTAAACCGGTCATATAATGCTGAACCTCACACATCAAACCAGTTGAGCTTGGGCTGAGATACGAAATACTTTTAGAAAATAACTTTATGATTTGAGGGATAACTGCCGAGTGGTGGAGTATTTTGCAAAACTTACCATACAAGAACATCTCCGCTAGATGCCGATTTTTCATGAATCCATTCAGGAGCAAGTTCTTGCAGCAATCTAAGTTGTTCTTCTACCTCCCCTGTGATGGTATTACATGATTCAGCCGATACTCTATTTTTGCAATATGAAAAGATCAAGAATTTCCTTGTTAGAAATAGAGCTTACTTCTGTCAATCACATCCATATTGCCAGCTATTATCTTCTGAATGAGCTCCTCTTTTGTGAGGACAGAACGTCTAATACATTGAAACAGGAAATAAATCATGTTAAAGAGCTTGGGCAAGCCCGCGATCATTTGCAGCCTCCACTTCGCTTGTGAGATGGCTGGATCACGCTCCATTAATGCCTTCTTCTCCTTTTCTTGTATCTGTAGATGTAGACAAGTTATATCTACATTAGTTGATATCTTAATTAAAATAAATAGTTGATAAGTATGTCAAATATTTTGATTTGTGGCGTGTCACCCAAGCAATACGAGCTTACTGATTGTAAAAGAGCCTCTGGCAGAATGTCAAAGATTTCGCCACTGGCTGATAAATTTCCACATGTGCTTCTGCTAAGCTTATTGTTAGCATTTGCAATCTTAACAGGTGTGTCGAATTTCAGAGGCCTGTTCGGGGGTGGGCGCCTGACTAGTTTGCTTATTGATCCAGATGACTCATCATTTGGGCTCCTGCAACATCTCTTAGGCGGTTGAAGCATGGGCGTAGAACATATCAGCTGTGCTGGAGTAGAGCAAAGTTCCACCGGAGTTCCGAGAGTAGAGGAGCCATCTCCATTCTTGGCCAAATTTACACTTTTTACTGGGGTGTGGGTGTCAAGAAGGATCGATGGTGGTACACGAGCTGAAGCTGCCTCATTAGATGAGGATTCGGAAAAATCGCCAGAAAATGGGCTACTTGCATTCTCGGGAAGACTTTTAACAGACTTGGGTTCTGAATCAACCAAAACATGGACATCGATAACTGACTTTTCTTGCTTCAGATTTTCTGCAGTGTGCACTGAGCCCCGTGAGAAGCTTCTCCTAAACGATAGAGACAGATGTGATGCTTTGGATGAGTCTCCAAGCAATAATCCCACTTCAGGTGTCTCGATTGTCGGAGAAGAAGCTGAGGCGCAAACCAAGTTCCTAGAATAATCTTCCTTCAATCTATTGAATGGTTCAGGCAGCTCATCCTCAGGAACATCATCTCCCTGAAGCAGATGCACAGTCTATCAGTCACATAAATTCATGAAGAATAGCAGAAGCAGTAACTGGCAACCAACAACAGGATAAACAGCTATCTTGACAAGCTTACAATAAGATTTTTATTTTTCAAGGTTTTGGCAACCAAATGAAGCAAAGAATTCCCAGTACACATTATTCTAGCGCTGTCAGCCAACCTGACCGAAAGGTTGGATTTTCTAGTCTGCCTGCATAGCTTATTCATAACATAAGTCACATGAAATCAGATTATGATGCATCACGTGGTGGAATACTTTTCTACCATGGATTCAGTTTGACATGATACAAGGAATCACAGTGACATGAAAACCGTGCACAAATTGATGAAATACAAATGAACCAAGCAATTCTCCACATAGAAAACCAAAGTATGCAGAGTGCCAATGATCACATTAATGAACACCACCATCTTGACATGTGGTGCCAACTATAAGCTTGCTTCATATCTAAAATCACATTAAAATTTTCATATATACACATAAAAGGAGCTAACATAACATGCAATTCATAGGCTACTTGGCAAGTAAATGTTGTACCACCGGGTGGGACTTGTAGAATTCCACAAGCCGAGCACGGAAGACTTTCCTCAGCTGCTGCACGTTTCGACTATCAGATTTAGCATTATTTCCATCCCCAATGGCTTTAACATTCAAACTGATACGAAGATCAGGCTTAATACAGCAAGTGCGCTCATCACGCCTAAGAACCTTCTCAATCTCAATGACATCCGGCATGATAAACTTCAGTTGAGCTAAATGGCTATGTGTAAACCTTCTGAAATTTTGTCCATACCAAAAATAAAAAAAATCAATTTTCCAGCACAAAAAAGATAATAAATGAAAAAGTGAAAACATAATTCTTTAATCCGATCTTGCACACCTATCGGTTAAAGTTTCTACTTGGGGTCTAACATTAGAAAATAACGTTGCTGATCTCTTCAACTGTAGAAGCCGGAGCGAGCTATCCAAGCTATTGAAAAAATTATCCAATAGTTCATACCTGAAACATATGTATCATAAAGCATTTAATTACATTATCCAAAACCAGTCACAGCATTCTAAATCATTTTCAGACAGTCAAAATCACAACATATACAAAAATACAACACGCCTTTAACTTAACATACAATAGCTACCGGCATTCACTTACTTTTCCGGAAGCTTAATCTCTCCATCAGCGGATTTCTTTTTCTGCTTAACAGTGGCCGCAGATTCAGACCAGGTATCAAAATGCTCGTTTGTTGATCCAACGACCGGGCCAGGATTTGTGCTCTGGCCGGAACCCGATTCCCGCAGCTTTAGCGCCGCCTCCCTGATTTCTTTAATCGACATCGCCGCACTACGGTGGCGCATACGGCGAGGCGGATCAGCTGTCTTCCCGGGAGTTTTGACAGTCCATGGATTCGAGTCGGAGCCCGAGATCTTCCGGTTCTGTGGATCCGACGATGAATGGAGCGGCTTCTTCGACTTACACACATTCAGCAACGAAGATTTAGCAGATTCCATAGCTCAGACACACAGTGAAGGTGAGATGGAGGGAGTGCTATACTGATATATGCGAAGATGCGCGGGTCTTCTTCTTGGCGCCAACGGTTCCCGCGGGAAGATGAGGAAGGGTGATTGTGTAATTTGACCTTTTTCTTTAGGTTTGTTAAATTTGGGCCGGAAGGGACGATAAAGCATATCCACATAGATGGGCTAAGGAGTTGGACCTTAGGCCCATTCAAAAGGAAACTCACTTGGGCCCATTGAAGAGTTGGACATGGTTGGGATGAAGAATTATTTTTTCCCTTGTGAAGAATTAATATTATTTCTTGGAAATTCACTTTTTTTTTTTTAATGAATGATTCATTAAAATAGGTAAAAGTTAGTACAGATACAAATACACTGGGCATCCCCAGGGACAAATCAATCTAGCATAATTAGTCTGTAATCATATGAACCATAGCCCAGAGTCCAAAATTAAATTACATTGTCAGCATTTGGTACGCTCCGCAGCACATGAATCTTGATCTTCATTATAGTTCCATCCATATCTAGTTGCTCATGTTCGAAGATTGTCCTGTTTCTTATGTTCCAAATCTGATAAACCGTAGACCCTAGCGCAACACAGCGCATCGTATTCAATGCAGATGTACCTCGGTACACACCTTCTAAACGCAGCAAGCACAGCAGACAACGATCTCATAAGTTTTCGCATGCCAAGCCAAGATCGAATACTGTTCCATATTGCTTGTGAGATTGGGCAATCAAAGAACAAGTGGTTAACAGATTCAACAGCAAAGTTGCAGAGTACACACGATCTATCATCAAGGTAACCTAGCCTATCTCTAGTAAGCAATTTACGATGAGCAACAAGCCATAAATTAAACCTGTGCTTCGGCATTATGCAAGATTTGGCGATTAGAGGTTTCCAAGGCCAATTGTTCCATCTGCCCACAAAGAAATCATATACCTTAGATAACCCCTTAATGCCCCCAAACCACTCCTCCAATTTTATAACTGCATCCGAGACTGATCCATGAGCAGCAATCATTTCGTCTCTAATGGCAATAATTTGTTTTATAAGCGGTGATTGTTCTTTGTGCCAATCCCAACTCCAAACATTCTGAAAATGGCTGTATTCATGATTTACCCATTTTATCCAAAGACAATCTTTTTTGCTATGAATATTCCAAAGCGTTTTCGCAAGCAAAGATTTATTCCACGCTTTCAAATTTTTCAACCCCCAACCTCCTGCTTCAATTGGCTTGCAAAGTTCAACCCAAGCAATAGGTGGGTGTTTGGTTGGCCACACAAATTTCCGACACAATGAATAAATGTTATCAATAACGCACGAAGGAAGTGGAAGTATAGATAACCAATAACATTCAATTCCTTGGACAACTGACCTGATAAGCTCAAGTTTCCCTGCATGTGATAAAGAATTCCTTGGCCAGGAAGAGATCTTGTATGAGATTGCATCGACCAGGGCACTGTAATTCGATGCTGTCAATTTTCTTCCCGCAAGTGGAACACCCAAATACCGAAATGGTAGTTGCCCATGCGTGAATCCAGTGGCATCAATGATTTCCTGTCTAACAGTATCCGAAACACTTGCAGTGTAAACATCTGATTTCAAGAAGTTGATCCTTAATCCCGCCATATCCCCAAAGTTATTCAAACAATGCATAATCATAACAACACTACACACATCTCCTCTCGAAAGCAACAATAAATCATCAGCATAGGCTAAGTGCGTGATTGAAAATTTTTGGCACTTAGGATGAAATCCAAAATTATTATTACGTGACATGCGCTTCAAATCTCTTGCTAAAACTTCGGTGCACAAAGTGAACAAGTAGGGAGATAGAGGATCACCTTGACTGAAGTCCTCTTTGCCCCTCAAAATGTCCGTGAAAATGCCCATTTATCACAATTGAGTACGAAGTTGTTGACACACATTCCATGATCCAATCAACAAAGGTTGGAGGAAAATTCAAGAATGACAGAACATGTTTCAAGAAGCTCCAATTAACAGTGTCATACGCCTTCTTTAAGTCAACTTTGAGCATGCATCGTGGTGAGCCTCATTTCCTAGCATATTTCCGTAGTAGTTCTTGTGCCAAATGAATGTTATCAACTATCGATCTACCTTCAATGAAGCCCGCTTGTGCACCATCAACCAAATTACCAATAACCTGTCTCAGTCTGTTAACAAGCATCTTTGAAATTATCTTGTAAAATACAGTACAACATGATATAGGCCTATAATCATTTACCGAAGAAGTAGCAGCCATTTTCGGTATCAAGGATATTATCGAATGATTCCATTGTTTCAGTAGTTTCCCATTTCTGAAGAGTTCAAATACTGCCTTTGATACATCCGAGCCAATAATATGCCAAGTACTTTTGAAGAAGAATGCACCATACCCATCCGAACCAGGGGCTTTGTCATTATCAATATCAAAAAGTGCAGCATCGACTTCCGCTCTAGTTGGAACTCTAACAAGATTCTGCCATTCATCACTCTGAACTTTCGGCCCATCAAGTAGACTGTCGGAATGCAAGTTTGTTGTGGTTACTTTAGATCCCAAGAGACTCTTGTAGTGAATAATGAACTCATTTGCAATTTCAGCCATATCAGTAGTTGTGCAACCATCAGATTTTGTAAGAGCCACAATAGCATTACGCTTGTTGTTTCTCTTTATAAGATCATAAAAGAACTTAGTACATCGATCACCTTGCTTTGTGTATTGGATCTTCGCCTTCTGAGCAATGAATAATCTCTCCGCTTCCAACAATCTCTCTGCCTTGTGTCTGACATCTTTGTAACCATCAGTCACAATATCATTATTCAGTAGTGATTCTTGCAAGGCAACAAGTTCCTGCTTAGCTTTACCTGCACGCACAGATATATGACTGAAATTATTTCGATTGAGCTCATGAAGTGGCTTCTTTAATCGTTTGAACATATGCTTGAGTCTAAACTGTTCTGTACCACGTTCTCTGCACTTCCAATTATTCCTGACCAATATCTTGAAATTATCACTTAGAGTCCACATATTGAAAATTTGAATGGTCTTTTCTGTTGCCCAACATTATCAAGAAAAGATACAATAGAAAGAGTGTGATCAGAAACACATCCCGGAGCCAAAAACTCTGCCAAGCCCACGGTATTCAAGCTGAACCAATGACTATTAACAAGCACCCGATCTAACTTACAACGCACATGGGGGCTGAGCCATGTATAAAAACAACCAATATAGCGTAAATCAGTGAGATCAATAGAATTAATGCACTCAACAAAGTCCTTTGTTTCATAATTCTTAACTTTAAGTCCCCCAAGTTTCTCTTCCTGAGACAGGACATTATTGAAATCACCCAACAACATCCAAGGCTCACGGCAAGTAGTACCAAAAGAAATCAAATCATTCCATAACAATCTTCTTTGACAAATTGTATTAAGCCCATACACAAAAGTAGCATAAAATGTATGCTGTGTTCTGCGACAAGTGATTCTAACATGGATATATTGTTCATGCAAGCCAATGACATCAAGATCAACCACCAAGGGGTTCCATAAAACAAAAATTCTGCCCTTTGGACTAAGATGAAAATTATTAACGACATGCATACCTTGGAATCTTACACGCAACATGTTGTTGAGAGCCATATCATCGAATTTCGATTCTAAAATACCAAATACATCAATCCTATGAGTGCTCATGAGAGATTGGGCACTCTTTTGTGGATATGGGGTAAGTTTCTCTTCGAGTTGTATGCTTGTTGGGTTTAATGTTTCCATTTCTTTGTGATACCCCCAATGGGAGGATGGGCTCGGCCCGCTCTCGATAGCCCATCTCAAGTAAAGCCCAGCATTCAGAAGAACACTGGAGGTCACCCGGGAGGTCATCTCTGGCCGACCTCCCATATCAGAAGTTATAGCGATTGGAGAGGTCAGCCGAGCTCCCTGGCCGACCTCTCTGGCCGACCTCCCGAGCCGACCTCCTAGAAGGTATTATTGGGACGATCGGAGACCCTCGGCCGAGCTCCCGAGCCGAGCTCCCGTAAGGTCCTAGCGTCACGTGGGCTCATGCCTATGAGGGCCCTTACTCAGATATTAAGCGCATAGCCCGCAGAGATCAAAACCCAGAAAAGTAAAGCCCATTAAAGATCTAAATTAAATCTAGCGATATCTAAATCAAATCTGGGTAAAGATCTAATCAAATCTTCCGAAGATTCTGAAGATCGAAACCTACCAAAACTAGGATTCTGCGGTTCACCTATAAATACCAGGTTTCGTTAACTCTAGAGATTCATTCATACTTTTTCACATTCTCTCGGCACACACATTATTCTCTCAAGTTTTCCGTTCTCTGACTTGAGCGTCGGAGGGGCTACGCCGGAACAACCTTCCGGCCCCCTTCTAACACTCTTGTTTGTGTTTCTTGATTTCAAGGTGCCGGATCTGAGCTCCACTGGTGACGTGCCGACCTCCCAGCCAGCGTATCGGCGTTAGATCCGAGCTCTCCAAGCGAAGGTCTGACCTCCCAGTTAGCATCACCGATTTCAGTGTTAACAATTTGATAATTTTTGTATTTATTTTTCTTTCTGGTTTCGTGTGGTTGACTTTGATGTATTGGTTTTAGGAGTCTTGGGAGGAAAAATGGTGTCTTTTCTCACTTTGATTTGAAACAGAAATGATGGATAAATAGTTGCTCAAGCATTTGAAACAATTTTGCTCTGAGGAAAAATACCTTTTATTTACACCAGGTGTGAATAGACAAGATAAGGTGGTTTAAAATCACATAAAGTTTTTTTATGAATCGATGGTTCCTCCTTTTATTTCTCCATGCTTAAATTTGTTTATACATGTGGGTTTCTGTTGATTATACCAAATTGATATCTTTATGCAGTCTCCATGCGGCAGGCAGAAAATGAATTGCAGAATTAGTTATGGGCATTGATACTGGAAAGGGTTGCTCAAGTTCAAAATGTGCGGCAGTTATGTGTTGTTAAGGATCTTTCTATTCGCGGTATGCTAATGGGCAAGGTCGCGAGGAGAATTACTTGATAGAATGCTTAATAAAGGAGTTCTTGCATTCCCAGTATCCACATGGATTCCAAGTGCTGTTCGGCATCATCTTGTACTGCCAAAGACCCCAGAACAGGATCTTGAAATGGTGCATTCTGGAAAACATGTTTAACAGGTAACCTATATACTCTCTCACATTTTAAGGACTGACTAGGAGTTCCAGGTAGGGGAGGTGGGATTAAGAGACTGAATGGTTAAATGGAATTTGGGGAAGAGGGGGCTGATCTGGAATTCTTAGATAAATTGCATATAAAATTTCTATTATTTTCGATATTTCCCCTGACCGAGAGCAACCATGACGGGAACCGCCCTAAGGCGGTCCGGTAACGGTTTACGGGTAGATAACCCGTCGATCTGCCGGTTTTTTTTTTTAAATTATTGTGTTTGAAATCAACTACCACGATTTTGTGGTCATTGATCATCAGTGACGCGGCCGTTGTGCAACGGTCAACCAGTCGGCTCGAACTGGTTTCCCCTATAAATACCTCCACCCTTTTGATTTTTTCAAACAAATTTATCAAAATTCTCAATCTCTAATTCTCAAAACATCAAGTCAAGATTATTGGTTTATTATACATTGTTGATTTATTTTCATAATTACTTCAATTTCTTATTTATACAAATTGCCGGAGCTAGATCAAGTCATAGGGATGACAAAGGAAACGGAAAAGGCATCATGCCGCTTGAGTTCGAGCATCGCGATTTTTCTTCATTCAATGTCAAAGGTTATGATCTTGAATTTTCCAACGAGGAATCATAGTTGTCAAGTCGCTAGGCGACGTCAAGGCGACGAGCCACTGCCTAGCGCCCGAACGCCTAGGCGACAGAAGGCGATCGCCTAGCCACGAGGCGATAATATAGAGAGAATGTATTATATATTTATGTTCTACTAAAAATCAACTAATAATAATAATGAACTATATGAAAACCTAAATATATAAAGCTTCAAGTAACAAAAAACAAAAATATCTCAACATTGTCGATAAATCAACACATTCAAATCTTAATTCTTATGCTAGAAAATTTAATTTTTCCAAAACAATCTAGACTCAGATCAGTCACTTTCTAATTCAATCATTTCATCCACATCACCATCCTCCACATTTTAATCAATGTCTGAATAATCATCTTTCAACACATCATCATCAAACTCTCCCTCGTCAGTAGATTCTTCATCTACATCCATTGGTGATTGTAGAGCATGAGTAGTTTGGCTTGTCATCCGACCTCTTCGTCCTCCCCTACCTTTGCCTCTACAAGTTGAAGCTCCCCTATAAATAGGGTTCGAGGTCCGGTGTTGTCTAGTATGTCTGGTTTCTTCTTCTACTCCAGCAGCCTGTGCTACAACGTTCCATGTCAAAGTATCATCATCATCATCATCAAAAACAGGTTCCTCTCCAGCTTCCATCATTCCAATCAACCACTCATTATTACAATCATCAATATTCCTCAAAACTATAGGATCTCTTTTATCCTTCTTAGCCGCACGAGTCTTGAGTGTTTGATTGTACTTCACATATACCAAATCTCTTAGTTTCTTGTGATCGAGTCTATTCCTTTTCTTTGAATGTATCTGTGACACGAAACCATCATAAACTATAAATTGAAAAGAAAAGTGAAAGAAGTCATGTAATACCGTAATAGTATTTACTCACATGCTCAAATATGCTCCAATTCCTTTCACAACCCGAAGCACTACATGTGAGGCTAAGAACTTTGATAGCAAATTCTTTCAAATTTGGAGTACCATTGCCAAAAATTTTCCACCAATCCGCTGAAAAAAATGTATCTCATCATTTTCATTTGATATTTAAGTATTTAACTATTTAACTTATTGCAAAAAAAACACATACCAGGCGCCATTGGTTGGTCTTTATGTTGCGTGTTTTCTTTAATGCTCGCAAGCGCACGGCGTCAAGTTATAGTAAAATGTAATTATGAGTACAAGTATCGATCCCACGAGGAATGTAATTTCTAAATTTATATTAATGCTTGTAATTAGAATAGTCTCGATTTTATTTAGAATAATCAAATAACAGATTTGTTCGTATCAATGACTGAATTGTAAATAAATTTAATTTTAATACCAAATAGAGTTGAACAACAATGGAATAAAAGATCTAGAGGTCCGATTTCACGCAACTATCCACCATGTGTTATTTTGTGTAGCTATATTATAATTGTCCTTCTTATTCATTAACCAAGAATTCCATAATTATCTACTCCCTCTCTCGAATGCTAAGTAGATACTAATTATCTAACAAAGGATTGCAACGTCTCCGTCAACAATCGATAATTAAATAACACAACAAGCGCTAAATTCTTTTAATGGATTCCATAGCAATATATGTGCTCTCGAACTATATAAATACCATCGATGTATTTTTCCCTTTCTTGATTATAAATTCCCTTTTTCAAGTGATAATTTATAAACATACAAATCATTCAAGATATGGCCAATAAAATGAAAGCATTAAGATTGGAAAAACACAAATGAATAATAAAGACAACTTATATAGCATAAATCATGAGTCTCAACACATGGTTTCTAGTTTTGTTCCATCATTCCTCTAGAATTAAGATTTAGTTCATAATAATAAAAATAAAACAACAACACATAAACATTAAACAAGACATATCAAAATAAGAGTAAAAATAAAGAAAGAACTTAGAACAAGAGTTTTGGAGTGTATGAAGTTTTTGTCCAAAGATGTGCAAGAACTTGTTGATGATGATCTTCTTGATCTTAAATCTTCTTCCTTGTAGCCTCCACCCTTTTCCTAGCTTCTCTCCATACCCTAGATGATGAAAAAGAGATCACTTTTATAGTCTAGACAAGATATCCCACGTAGCACACCGATTCTCCCCTCCTTTTCCTCAAAGTCTACAAAGTTTCACAATTTCCGGAGGAATGTTTGTGCATGACCGCGGGTGCGGTAGTGTAAGCACCACGGGTGCGGTGTCTTTTCGCCAAAAATTCTGTTGCTGCATAGGTGACACCGCGGGTGCGGCGCTTGCATGACCGCGGGTGCGGTCATGCCTCGGCAGTTGGCGCGGGTGCGGTAGCATAGGCAGCGCGGGTGCACTGTTGCTTCGTGTATCTTTGTCCTTTGCACCTTCTAATTCATCACTATATCACTCCAAACTCTCATTTCTAAGCTTCCAAACTACAATAACAAAAACAACAACATATCAAATAAAACCTGCTCAAGAATCACAAAATTCCAAGTTAAAAACAAGTAATAAAAGTACAATAAATTGCACTTATCAAACTCTCCCAAACTTAAGATTTTGCTAGTCCCGAGCAAAATAAAACAACAAAAACAAACAAACAAACAAATAAGTCATGAAATATTTTAAAGAACTTGGCCTCAATATAAATTCAAAATCCACCATGCATTTACAATTCAAATCAATTCAACCACTTGTTCATCCAGATAAAATCATATGATTGGTTCGTTCTCTAACTTCAAATCTCTCAACCATGTTTCAAATCATTATCAATTGATTTCAAATTTTTACAAACACATATCACAAGGTCTTTTTCGGTAAAAATTGGGTTCAAAGCAATATTCATTCAAGAAATGGATACCCAATAAATATTTGATGCAATGAGGTGTGTGAAAAATTGATCAAAATTCTTATTCAATGACAGTGTTTATCGATTGTCCATAGGCTAGATCCTCCCAATCACTCTCCACTAGTATATTGGACAACTATGACTAGGTTAATAGGATTTTCAATGGTTATAATGTTAGGCCTCGGTTCATGGCTACAAATAAAGTTTAGGAGTTCAAATAAGGGAGTTCTTTTGATCTCCATTTTTTTCTTTTTCTTTTTCTTTATTCATCTCATCTCTTTTTCTCCCCTTTTTCTCCAATCTTCAACAATGTATCATTATTCATTTTTTTCATTTGTAGGAGAAAATCAATTTCTTTCGAATTCTTACTCCCTTGAGAAGGTAGGAATTAATTGTATAAGATATTCAAAAGGTTGGTAATTGTGGGATTCTTGAAAAAAAATATTTGAATGGGGGTCTTTTACACATATTTACGTGTGCCATTCAAATTCATATAAGCTCAATGAGGTGACAAATGATAAATTAATTTATTTGGTAGCTTGAAAGGCTCAATCGATCCAAAAATCACCTAAATCATTCCTAAATCATAATTTGTCCGTATTTCGCCTCGAGTGATGTTTGGATAGTTCTAGACAAAATCTCAATTCACCATCAAAAATTAGAATCTAATCATGTGAAAATGGTGTCTCAATGCATCAACCAAATACATATATATTCAAAAAGAAATGTGCTTGGCTTCCAAGGAATTTCAAATACACAACTCTTTTCTCTTATAGGCTCAAAAGGGCTTCAAATGAATGTTTATGAATAATATACATGGCCCAAATAAATTCAAAGATTGCCTCAATCATTTATGTGTTTGCAAAAAAAAAAAAAATCACAAAGTTTTATAGAAATTTTAAGTATCAAACTCACCAAATCTCATGATTATTCTCTAAATTTTTCAAAGTTGGTCAATTACATGAATTTAATGCATGACATTTCTTTTTCATAAAAATATTTTCATCATTGGCCAATTCATTAAAAATTTCATGACTAAAATACTACAAACACACAAAACAAACCAAAAAATTAAACACACAAAAATACACTCAATAAATAAACACACAAAAGCAAATAAACACTCCAAATAAAATAAAATAAAGCACACAAAATAAAATAAAACAAAATAAAATAAAATAAAATAAAACAAAATAAAATAAAATAAATCTCCCCCAAACTTAAACATGTGCATCGTCCTCGATGTGAATAAGCATGATAAATAGGAAAATGCACATACACTGGGCAACGACCGTCAGTGGTCATTGCCATCATCCTCGTCGTCGTCATCATTGTGGAGTGGTTGAAACTCTGGCGGGTGGTAGACAGGTAGCCACTGTGGAGGAGGTGGAAATGGATGTCCAGAAGTGGAAGCAGATGGAAATTGCTGAGCCAAGGCCGATGTGAAATCCATCATGTACCCCATGAATGTATCGGTCCTATACCGAAAAGCATCCATCTCTTGGCGTTGTACCCACATATCCTCTTCCAACTGATTCAACCTATTTCTCCTATGCCTTTGCTGCGGCTGTGGCTCTTGAGCTTGGGCTTGGTCACGTCTCTCTGCAGCTCTCCGATTGAATTCCCTTTCAGCTCTACGTGCTGCAGCTTGGTCATTTCTGACTCCCCTAAATGCCTGAGCTATCACAATAGGATTTTTCGGCTTCAGAACTTCTTCATTCGGAGCCCAAGTCACTCCCGCATGTTGGCACAATATGGTGATGAGAGAGGGGTGGAGAAGTACACTCGGAGAGTTGCCACTTGCATAATCAAAAATTGAATTCTGAAGCAATCGACCTAAGTCAATTGTTTTTCCTGTTATGATGCAAAAAGTGAGGATGGCCCTCTCCTTGATAACGGTCGTTGTGTGTTCGGTAGGTTTGATTCTCGCAGAAATGAAAGAATACCAATATTTGGCCATTTCCTTGAGGTCAGACTTTGCTAGGCTCAAGTGCACATTGTCTCTCATTCGCCATTCGGCTCCCTGTATACATATAGTCTGAAGAATACTGTTATAATCAACATGTTCATTTCTGTACTCTTCATACTCGTCATGCATGATTTGAGGGAAGCCATATATCGTGTTGATTGTATGTGCATCAAATGCTACCTCTTTGCCTCTCACAAACACCGTTAACCGATCATATCTAACCTTTAAGTTAGCGTAGAACTCTCTCACCAGTGATATGACAGCATCTTGTGGCTGTCTTCCAAACTCCTCCCACTGTCGAACCCTAAGCATTTGTTCAATTTGAGTATCAGGGAAGCTCATATCAAATCCTCTCTCCTTGATAATGCTTCTATTCAAAATCTTCCCATATTGTTCTTCCGCCCTCTCATCATAAAACCGACTCGCATCATAGTTCACCCTTGATGATGATGAAGCACCCTTTGATGACATTCTTTTTAGTGGCATTTTGTCGAACACCTTCTCAACACAACTTTAATTCAACCCACTTCTCAAAATACAAGATTATTGCAATCCACAAAACTACTACTTCACAATATTCACACTTCAACAATGTACACAATAATCAATCAACAATATTCCCAAAATCAACAGTATGCTTCACAAAATGAATAATTTCCTTCCTTAACAACAAATTTCGAATTTAGCAACAAATTTGCTAGAATTTGCTCACCTTGGGTTTGTTGAATTGTTTCTTGAAGAACAAAAACAAAGTTTTGTTCAAATTCTTGAATAAATTTTGAATCCCCTTTTTCAACCCTAGGTTGGATCTTTGAATTTGATGGAAAGAAATGAGGTATTTGATGGAATGAGTGAAGATTTCTAGGTTGTAGTGATGAATTTGTTGAAAGAAGAACAAAATTTTGGTGTGTGATTTGTGTTTGGAGTAGGGATTTCGAAAATGGAGATGGGTTTTCTTGAGAATGAAGTTTTCGATTTTGTTTGAGGGATGCCCGATTTTTTTCTTAAAAAGCAAGACCGCAGGGTGCGGTATTGTAAGCACCGCAGGTGCGTTGTTTGTTCGAATTTACACCGCGGGTGCGGTTTTAGAGTAGCGCGGGTGCGCTCTTGTATCGGCAGTTTAGCGCAGGGGCGGTAGCATAGGCAGCGCGGGTGCGCTGTGTGTTCGGCAGCTACGCGCATTTCTCCATTATGCATGACCGCGGGTGCGGTAGTGTAAGCACCGCGGGTGCGGTAGTGCTTCGGCACTCCTAGCGCGGGGGCGCTTTCTTTGTGCTGCGGGTGCACTCCTGCTTCGAATTTTCTTGAATTTGTAATGCACCTCAAGCATAGGTGCAGTGCACATGAGACTGTAAGGGCGCTCCTGTTTTATCAAAATATTTTCTTCTCAACTTCTCAGTCCTGAAAAGAAAACAATTGAAAATCATTAAATTTGGGAAGATGAAAATCACACATTATATCTAAAAAAATACAAAAACACAAATAACATGATACAAAAATAAAATCAACCCCAAAATCAAAATGCAAAATAAACAAAAAATTTGGGTTGCCTCCCAATAAGCGCTTGGTTTAACGTCATCAGCCTGACTTTCATCAGTCTACTTTGGTTCTCGCAGTGGGATGTTGTCCATGTGTCGCACTTCATTGCCAAAGTAATGCTTGACCCTCTGACCATTGACTTTGAATGTCTCGCCATTTTTGCATTTTAGTTCAATTGCACCTTGTGGGTACACTTTTTCTACTGTGAATGGGCCAGACCATCTGGATTTTAACTTACCAGGAAACAACCTCAGTCGAGAATTGAATAATAACACCTGTTGTCCTGCTTCAAATTTTCGTCGAAGAATCTGCTTGTCGTGCCATCTCTTGGTATTTTCTTTGTATATCTTGGCATTCTCGTATGCATCATTCCTGAATTCTTCCATATCATTCAAATGCAACAGTCGTTGCTCGCCCGATGCTCCCATATCAAAATTTAGCTTTTTTATAGCCCAAAATGCCTTGTGCTCCAGTTCCAAAGGTAAATGACAAGCTTTCCCAAAGACCAACCTATAAGGTGACATCACGATAGGTGTCTTGTATGCAGTCCTGTATGCCCATAAAGCGTCATCTAGCTTGATTGCCCAATCCTTCCGGTTTGTTTTCACTGTCTTTTCCAATATTTGCTTAATCTCCCGGTTGGATATTTCTGCTTTCCCATTAGCTTGCGGGTGGTATGCCAGTGTCACCCTGTGCTTCACATCATACTTGACCAATAGTGAATTAAAAATTTTGTTACAGAAATGTGTACCTTCATCACTGATAATGGCTCTAGGTGTTCCAAATCTCGTGAAGATGTTCCTGTGGACAAACTTAACAACAACTCGAGCATCATTAGTTTTGGTGGCAATTGCTTCCACCCACTTTGACACATAATCAACAGCAAGTAAAATGTAAGATTGACCAAAAGAGGATGGGAATGGACCCATAAAGTCAATACCCCAGACATCAAAAAGTTCCACCTCCAAAATATTTGTTAGTGGTAATTCATGTCGTCTAGAAATATTGCCAACTCTTTGGCATTTATCACATGACTTTACTAAGGTATAACTGTCTTTAAACAAACTGGGCCAATAAAAACCCGATTGCAATACCTTAGCCGCTGTTCGTGACGCTCCAAAGTGTCCACCATAAAGTGAGGAATGACATTGCTCTAGAATTATACCCGCTTCTTCCTCAGTTACACATCGTCTGATTATCTGATCAGCACATCTCTTAAACAAGAACGGATCGTCCCACAGGTAAAACTTAGCATCATGAAGAAATTTCTTCTTTTGATGATACGTTAAATCTGAAGGCAATTCTCCTGCAGCAAGAAAATTAGCTATATCTGCAAACCACGGATATGTAACACTTACCTTGAAAAGTTGCTCATCTGGGAATGACTCGTTGATAGCTCCACCTTCAGTTCGTTCTTCCAGCTCTAGTCGTGACAGGTGATCAGCCACCTGGTTCTCACAACCTTTCTTATCTTTGACTTCAAAGTCAAATTCTTGAAGTAGGAGTATCCATCGTATCAATCTGGGCTTTGCATCCTTTTTGGCAAACAAGTAACGAAGAGCTGCATGGTCAGTGAAAACCGTTACCTTTGTGCCAATGAGATATGTTCTGAATTTGTCGAATGCAAACACCACTGCTAGCATCTCTTTCTCAGTAGTAGTATAATTCTGTTGGGCTGCATTGAGTGTACGACTTGCATAATAGATGGCTTTAAACATCTTGTCTCGCCTTTGTCCCAATGCTGCTCCTACAGCATAGTCGCTAGCATCGCACATGAGCTCAAAGGGCTCTTTCCAATCAGGTACTATCATGATGGGTGCTGAAATTAGTGCTGCCTTGATCTTGTTAAATGCCTGCAAGCAATCATCATCAAAAATAAATGTCGAATCTTTCTCTAACAAATTACATAAAGGTCTTGTAATTTTAGAAAAATCTTTAATATAACGACGATAAAACCCGGCATGTCCCAAGAAGCTTCTGATTCCTTTCACATTTTTCGGCGGTGGAAGATTTTCAATTGCCACAACTTTGGCCCTGTCAACTTCTATTCCTTTAGCTGAAATTTTGTGGCCAAGCACAATACCTTCGGGAACCATGAAGTGACATTTTTCCCAATTCAGAACTAGATTCTTAGCTTGACATCTCTGCAAAACGAGCATTAAATTTTGCAAACAATGATCAAAAGATGTACCAAATACATAAATGTCATCCATAAAAACCTCCATTATTTCCTCAACCATGTCAGAAAATATGGCCATCATACACCTCTGAAAAGTAGCAGGTGCATTGCATAGTCCAATGGCATTCTCCTGAAAGCAAATGTACCGTAAGGGCAAGTGAAAGTAGTCTTATCCTGATCCTCCGGTGCTATGACAATCTGATTGTAACCTGAATAACCATCTAGGAAGCAATAATAATGATAACCACCAACTCTATCAAGCATCTGGTCAATAAATGGAAGTGGGAAATGATCTTTCCTAGTCGCATCATTCAGTTTCCTGTAGTCTATGCATACTCGCCAACCAGTCACTGGACGAGTTGAAATCAATTCATTGTTCTCATTTTTCACTACAGTTATTCCTCCCTTCTTAGGCACTACTTGTACTGGTGAAACCCATGAGCTATCAGATATAGCATAAATAACACCAGCATTTAACAATTTTAACACCTCAGCCCTCACAACCTCTTTCATTGCAGGATTAAGCCTTCTCTGATGATCAACATAAGGTGAATATGATTCCTGCATCAAAATTTATGCATACAAACAGTAGGGCTAATTCCCCTTATATCAGCAATTGTCCATCCCAGAGCAGATTTAAATTCTCTCAACACCCTCAACAATTTTTCTTTTTCAGTACAAGTAAGAAAAGAAGAGATGATTACCGGATATGTTGAATTTTCACCTAAAAATGCATAACAGAGGTGACTTGGAAGTTCCTTCAATTCAGGGGATACTTTTGGTACCTCTATAATTGCATCTTCAAGTAGTTCTACATTATGCACATCAATCTTTTCTTTAGGCAATGTATCGAGAGCAAGTAACTCCTCTTGCACGTCCCAATCATCTTCATCCAATATAGACGCCGATTCCAACAAGCATCTTTCCAAAGAATCTTTCGTCAATCTACCTGCACCAACATGAGATACACATGAATCAATTACATCAATACTATTACAAGTACTTACCTCATTTGGTTCCTTGATTGTGTTGTAGATGTTGAACATGACTTCTTCTCCACCTACTCTCAATGTAAGCTCACCCTTGTGCACATCGATCAAAGCTTTTCCAGTGGCCAAAAATGGCCTTCCAAAGATAAGTGGGGTGTCCTGATCTTCTTCCATATCTAGAATGACAAAATCAGCAGGAAATATAAATTTGTCTACCTTTACCAGAACATCCTCCACTATACCCCGTGGATATGTAAGTGATCTATCCGCCAGCTGCAGGGTAATAGTGCTAGGCTTCACCTCGCCAAGCTCTAAAGTCCTGTAAATGGAAAAAGGCATTAAATTAATACTGGCACCCAAATCACATAAAGCTTTATTTATTCTAGAACCACCAATAACACAAGGGATAGTAAAACTCCCTGGATCTTTGAGTTTCTGTGGTAGTTTCCTTTGAAGTATGGCGCTACACTCTTCTGTCAATTTCACTGTCTCAAACTCATGCAACTTTCTCTTCTTTGACATCACATCTTTTATGAACTTTGCATAGTTTGGCATTTGCTCTAAAGCATCAGCAAATGGAATGTTGATGTGAATCTTCTTGAAGATCTCCAAAAATTTGGCAAATTGCTCATCCAATTTCTTCTTTTTAAACCTCTGCGGATATGGAAGTATTGGCTGAAATACCGGAGGTTGTTCAACTTCAGCTTCAGCTTTGGAACCCTCAGTTTCGACTTCTTCAACAGTTACCTCCTTTTCATCCTTATCATTGGAATTTTTACCATCAAGTTCTTTTCCACTCCTCAAAGTTACTGCCTTGCACTGCTCTTTTGGGTTCACCTCTGTGTTACTGGGAAATTGCCCCTTGTTCTGATCTTTTAGAGCGTTGGCCAACTGTCCGATTTGCGTTTCCAAAGATTTCATTGTGGCACCCATGTTTCCCATGTGAGTCTCCATATTGTCAAGACGAGATTCAGTTCTCGCCATCCTTTTTCCAGACTCAGCAACAAATGTACCTACCAAATCTTCAAATGAAGGCTTTCCCTCCCCCTTTGATGTATTGAACCCCGGTGGAGGATTCAACACATTCTTATTATTAGCATATGAAAAATTTTCATGATTTCTCAAACCAGGATGATACGTGTTAGAGGGAGGGTTACCTCGATATCCTCCGTATCCACCAAAATTCCTATTGTTGATATAATGAGCCTCATCAGGAATATGTGGTTCTTCGGTGACAACAGATACATTTTCAACCTCTGATGAACTAGCCTTGTTCATTGCTGCAATTTGAGTTGTTAAAGCTGAAACTTGAGCTGTGAGTGATGTAATAGGATCTATGGCATAAATTCCAGCTTGCTTCTTCACTCCTGATCTTTCAGTCGGCCACTGATAACTGTTAATGGTCATCTGTTCAAGCAAATCATATGCTTGATCGGGTGATTTGGCAAATATCGTGCCACCAGCTGCTGCATCAACAGTGCCTCTTGTCTGTCCATTCAAACCATTGTAAAATAATTCAATCTGTACCCAATCTTCAAAACCATGGTTTGGACATCTCCTCAACAATTCCTTATATCTTTCCCATGCCTCATATAGTTGCTCAAAATCAGTCTGCCTAAAAGTACTTATCTCGATTTTTAACTGTGCAGACTTTGCAGGTGGGAAATATTTTGCAAGAAACTTAGTTGCTAAATCCTGCCAGGTAGTGATACTCCCCAAAGGAAGCGATTGGAGCCATCCTCTTGCTTGGTCCCTAAGAGAAAAAGGAAACAAACGCAATCGAATTATATCATCAGAAACACCATTTATTTTTACCGTGTCAGTAATTTCAAGGAATGTTCTGAGATGTAAATGAGGATCTGCAGTAGCGGCTCCTCCAAACTGATTCTGTTGAACCATGTTTATCAATGCAGGTTTGAGCTCAAAGTTGTTTGCATTAATCGTTCCTCGTGCTATACCAGAATAATGAGCATTCAATACTGGCCTAAAATGATCTCTGATGGGTATTGCAGGGGGTGGATTTTCATTGTCTCTGTTTTCAGCCATTGCTAGAATCTCTTCTCTTCTTGCCTTTCTTAACCTTCTTGCGGTTCTTTCAATCTCAGGATCAAAGATAAGCAAGTCAAGATTTTGCGATCTTCGCATGCACTATCAAACAAAAACAATAAACAAATCAGTGTTTAATGTAGTATAATAAAAATAGCTCTAAATTAAAATCTAGACTAATTGGTAACAATACTAATATAAATTCAAATTTTATATTCCCCGGCAACGGCGCCAAAAACTTGTTGCGTGTTTTCTTTAATGCTCGCAAGCGCACGGCGTCAAGTTATAGTAAAATGTAATTATGAGTACAAGTATCGATCCCACGAGGAATGTAATTTCTAAATTTATATTAATGCTTGTAATTAGAATAGTCTCGATTTTATTTAGAATAATCAAATAACAGATTTGTTCGTATCAATGACTGAATTGTAAATAAATTTAATTTTAATACCAAATAGAGTTGAACAACAATGGAATAAAAGATCTAGAGGTCCGATTTCACGCAACTATCCACCATGTGTTTTTTTGTGTAGCTATATTATAATTGTCCTTCTTATTCATTAACCAAGAATTCCATAATTATCTACTCCCTCTCTCGAATGCTAAGTAGATACTAATTATCTAACAAAGGATTGCAACGTCTCCGTCAACAATCGATAATTAAATAACACAACAAGCGCTAAATTCTTTTAATGGATTCCATAGCAATATATGTGCTCTCGAACTATATAAATACCATCGATGTATTTTTCCATTTCTTGATTATAAATTCCCTTTTTCAAGTGATAATTTATAAACATACAAATCATTCAAGATATGGCCAATAAAATGAAAGCATTAAGATTGGAAAAACACAAATGAACAATAAAGACAACTTATATAGCATAAATCATGAGTCTCAACACATGGTTTCTAGTTTTGTTCCATCATTCCTCTAGAATTAAGATTTAGTTCATAATAATAAAAATAAAACAACAACACATAAACATTAAACAAGACATATCAAAATAAGAGTAAAAATAAAGAAAGAACTTAGAACAAGAGTTTTGGAGTGTACGAAGTTTTTGTCCAAAGATGTGCAAGAACTTGTTGATGATGATCTTCTTGATCTTAAATCTTCTTCCTTGTAGCCTCCACCCTTTTCCTAGCTTCTCTCCATACCCTAGATGATGAAAAAGAGATCTCTTTTATAGTCTAGACAAGATATCCCACGTAGCACACCATTCTCCCCTCCTTTTCCTCAAAGTTTACAAAGTTTCACAATTTCCGGAGGAATGTTTGTGCATGACCGCGGGTGCGGTAGTGTAAGCACCGCGGGTGCGGTGTCTTTTCGCCAAAAATTCTGTTGCTGCATAGGTGACACCGCGGGTGCAGCGCTTGCATGACCGCGGGTGCGGTCATGCCTCGGCAGTTGGCGCGGGTGCGGTAGCATAGGCAGCACGGGTGCACTGTTGCTTCGTGTATCTTTGTCCTTTGCACCTTCTAATTCATCACTATATTACTCCAAACTCTCATTTCTAAGCTTCCAAACTACAATAACAAAAACAACAACATATCAAATAAAACCTGCTCAAGAATCACAAAATTCCAAGTTAAAAACAAGTAATAAAAGTACAATAAATTGCACTTATCACTTTATTATTCCTTGCTCTAATGGCAAATTCGTTGCCGAACAATGACTCCGAGTTCTTATATACCGGCAACTCCTCCATAATAATCTTATCCCTCACGTCATGGCTTGGAATCAATCTTTGTATGCATGCAAACAACCCATTTGTGACTTCTGCATCCGTCTCAACTTTCGGATTGTGATAGTAAAAATATGGGTTTAAGTAGTATCCTGTCGCGTGCAAAGGATGATGAAGCTGATTATCCCATCTAGCATCAATAAATTCTAACACTTTTTTACATTTCTCTCTGTTGTTATCAAAGGACTTGAGAATTGTTTCTTTTGCTTTGTCCATAGCTTCATAGATATAACCCATCGCTGGCCTTGTTTCATTGTCGGCAATGCGAAGAACCGTCACTAGAGGACACATCACTTTAAGGGTGTATGTCACATTATTCCAAAATGAAGGCTTGAAAACAGTATCATTTGCCATCTTACCCTTTATATCATTTGACCATTTACTTTCTATCCACTGTGTTGATATGAACATTCTCTTCAAAGCTTTTTGTCGTTGTGGAGGCTTTGCAAAGTGAGAAATGTAGTAGTAAAACGGGTGACTCCATGTCTTGCCAGCTCTCTGTTTCCAGTAAATTCTCTCATCATGTGCAAAACACCTCCATGATTGTAAATGTAACCAACAAGAGCAATCGCTCTAGAAATAGTCTTCCGAACCACCTCAATTTTGCCAATATCCTCTAGCATCAAATCAATGCAATGAGCAGCACATGGAGTCCAAAACAAATTCGGTCTTTTTGCTTGTAGAAGTTTACCTACAAAAAAAAAAGAATCAGATTATGTTATATGTAATATAATATCCAAGGAAATAAAATTTCAATACTTCACTTACCAGCTAAAACATAATTACTGCCATTGTCTGTAATCACTTGCACGACATTTTTCTCTCCCACACACTCTACAAATCTATCAAGCAACTCATATAACAGGGTTCCAGTCTTGACATGGGCGGATGCATCCACAGATTCCAAGAACATTGTTCCTTTGGGTGAATTAACCAAAAAGTTGATCAATGTTCTATGCTTCCTATCAGTCCACCCATCAGACATAATTGAGCAACCATATTTCTCACATTCATCGTAAAAGTGGTACCCTCAATTCATGATAACTTGGTGGTTTCAAATTCGGCCCGTACTGACATATGGCTTCAATCATTTCCTTGAAGCTATCTAAATGGGCAGCATTGAAAGAAATCGCAGCTTGATACATGAAACGAGCTATCTTTTGAACTGTTCGATCTCTATGCTCTTTATCACAAGCATCGTTTATGTTTGTTTGCCTCAATTTCCCCTTTTTGGTTTTCTTCTTCGTGATAAAGAGATCCATCGGCCCAGACGGCCCTTTAACACTACCACTGCCACTTCCACTTCCAGTTCCAGTCTCGTGTATGGAAGTCAAACTTCTCTTTTTGCTTGGTTGTACATCTTCTTCATCGTCTTCATCTTCATCGATATCAAGAAAGCAAAAATATTGCTTCATTCCACCGCAAGCTCTCAATGTTTGCTTCTTTTTTCATTCATATAATTCAACAGCTCATCACGGACACTTTGAGGACACTCTTTGCATTTTCTGATATTTTTTGAATTCTCAGCAATATGTTGTTTGGCTCGAAAAATTCCTCCATTGGACGTGAAGCCACAAAACCTACACGTCACACTATTAGTATCATTTGGATTTTTCAAATAACAATGCTTCCAACCGGGGTCTCTCTTATTATCCCCATCTGGTTGTGTGTTTTCTGATTGAGGATGAGAAGCAATAATTAGATATCTGCTGCAGACAAGAACAACTCCAAGTTACTTGAAACAGAAGCCTGAGCAGAGAATATCTGGTCCAGGAGCCTTCAATCGGCAGAGAATAACAGGTCCATGAAGCTTCAATCTTCAATCGGCAGACAGAGCATGGTGCGCAGAAGCTTCAATCGGCTACGTATCGACATGCAAAACTAGGCTATTTTTTTAAAATAAATTACTTATGGGCTGAAATCAGTTATGGGCTTATTTAGTTGGGCTTTGGGTCATTAAAAAATAAAGGAGAAGCTTGTTTATGCGATGCACACAGGCTGCTGCATAGAGGCGATTCGCCTGGAACGCCCATCGCCTGGAGAAAGGCGGTTTCAAGGCGCTAAAGGCGCTCGCCCAGCCATGCACGTCGCCTGGTTGTCAACTAAGGCGCTGAAGCTCCGCTTAGCGCCTGAGGCGCGAGGCGCGCCTTTGACAACTATGCGAGGAATATCAATAACAAGAACAAGAGGCTCAACAAACACATCATCATAAAGTCAAGAAATTATGAACAATCCGGTGGCATTCTTATATCTCACACTCTTAGATATCGAGGGATCCATAGGATGTTGACTGAACCCCACCTTATAGAGCATTTTCGGGGAGTAGCTCGACTCAAGTAGAACTCTAAACTCACTCTAAACACCCGTCCATAGCTCATAAAGAACCAATACTCTTCCCTTCGATGGTATGCAAGCCAAATGCAAATATTGCGCAAAAAGTCACTAATTTCAACAAGGAGGTGGTTTTGGAACTTTAACGCGGCACGTCGAGAAAAATCATCCGGTGGAAATTGGTATTGATCGTTTTCAAACTCAAATTCCAACATTCACTTAATCGAGTAATGATTCTCAACTTTTTAAATTTTTTGAAGATAAATTTAGAAAAGAAACAACTAAATTCTGTGCAATTGAATAACTTTCTTTTAGTTTTAGTATTAAATTATATTTTGAAAATTGGGTTTCTATTAGTGCAAATCATTCTATTTGACGTATCTCACAAAATATACTCAAACGCACACTTAAAAAATCAGTCGTTGAACAAAAAAGAATCAATTAAAGAATTTGCTAGTTTAAATAATAAAGTTTCTTTGTCTTCAGATATTTGGAGTAATCATTAGTAAAGTTGTTCATATATGGGTAATACGTGTCATTAGATTGATAGTTCTTGGAACATTAAAAAAAGATTGCTTGCATATAGATGTTTTAATGAATCACATACGACACAAAATATTTCTCAAACTATATTTGTTGTTTAGAAGGTTTTTTCAATTTCTTTTGAGCTACTACAAATACTTCTAGTATTAGTGAATTTATTCAAATATGTAAACCATCACTAGGTGGTAAAAACTTTCATATTAGGTGCACATTTATATTTTAAATTTGTGTGTTCAAGATGAACTAAAAATTTAGAATCACATATTCAACCAATTAGGACCGTAATTCATTATCTATGAGCACATCCCCAAGTTATGAAATATGAGGCAAATTTGCAAAATAAATGGTATGAGACGAGACGTTTCAACTCGTTGAAATTCAACATATAAATTGTTATTATCGTCTTTTGAATATATAGATTTATTATGTATATTTTTCATCAACAATGTTAAAGCTCATGATATTATTTGATCAATGGAACCTATGCACTAATATTTGTGAAATTTTAAAAGTTTTTAATGATGCTAGTGACTAATTATCCGGTGTTATTATGTTATTATCCTACTTCTAATTTAGTATTAACACATTGTTGCAATATTGCATGTATTCTTAATGAATATATTAAATCTTGGGATAATATTTTAGTTCAATGTATTTATATCATGAAAGCGAAATGAGAAAAATATTTTTTTACAATTTCCTGAAATATTTTTATGTGTTTCTTTTAGATCCTAGAATTAAATTAGACGGTTTACAAACACTGTTAATATTATATTATGATTCTTTAGACCCTATTACGGAATTGTTGTATCTATCTCCATGTTTTTTTTCAATATTTAACCTCGTTTAATGAATATAACACAAAATATGGTGAACAAATTGATTCACATGAACTGCAATCCATTACCACTAGTAATATCATTTCTAAACTTACTAAAGCACAACGTTTATTAAGGGAACAAATGAAACATCCACGAGGATCCTCAAGTTTCAGTTAGGAACTTGAGGATTATTTTCTTACTACTTTTGATTTCAGTGATGCAGATTATGATATTTTCGACATATTACGACGGTGATCACAAAAAATACAAGTATATCCAATTTTGTTTAAAATGGCACAATAAATTCTAGCTTGCCCGTTTCAACGGTTGCAGTGGAGCAAGCTTTTAGTATTGAGGGAAATACATGGATGAGATGCATTTTAGCTTAAGGCCACAAAATTTGGAAACCCAATGTTTGCTCAATTGATTGGTCAAAAGCCGCATGTCGAACACAACATATTAAAAGTGATGAAAGAGACCAAGACTCCATTGAGAGAACATCTGGAACAACGACGAGAGAGAATGCGAGTGATTGAGGTTTGATTCTTCAAAGTTGAAAGAATGAACAAAACAAAAGAAGTCTTGGAGTAAAGCGTGACCACGTCCTGTGATTTTTTATTGAGATATATGTTTTTTTATTTAATGAAATATATTTGATTGAGTTTTTATTAGCTAATCCCTCTTTTATTAATTTATATTTTTTATTCTTTAAATGTTTATGAACAAATATATATTTTTTTTAAAAAAATTAGGATTGAACCAGTCCTGGACCGTAACCGGCCACTAGCGAGCCGGTTAATCCCGACCCGGACATAGCCCGGCCCGTGGCCAGGTCTAGTGCTAAGTTCAGTATTTTCCGCTGGCCGCATTTGTTGTTTCCTCTAGTTAAATAGGAGTGGTCATCCAGTATGCCTCCTGATGCGTTTTACTGGCAGATTATTATTTGCTCATTGATTTCAAATTGGCGAATACCTCCAAGTGATTATTTTTGCGTAAGTTTGATATCACTATACTTCTTAAGTGTTATATATTTGTTCCATGGGTTTTCTATTTCTTCAGAAACTTCTGTGTACGAAGGGATCTTGTCTCTGATTCTAGATCCTTAAGAAGAGGCTCATGATAGTTGGCTTTGCACTGCTTCTTCTGTCACCATTCCTTTACATTTTCATGTTGATATGATATACCTTTTCTTGAGGCATGCTGAGCAGTTCTACAACAATCCAAGTGCAGCATCTTCCCCGAGATGATCAAATTTTTCTAAATGGATGTTTAGAGAATTCAATGAGGTATCTTCATTGACTTTGACCAATATGCGAATTTTATTTTCATCTTTTAAGTTATTTAGACAGGATTTTGTTTAGTCAGCTACATGTGCCAAGGGTTGAGAGTTTGTTTGGGGTTTAGGCAGCAGTAGATCAAGAATTAGGAAATGGTGCTAGATGAAGTCAGTGGATGATTTTTTCTTTTTCTTTTTTCCTTCTTTTTTTTGGGGCTTTGGTTTCATTAAAAGTCAGCAAATTTTTTTAGAATATTCGTGCCAGAAGGGGGCTTTTTATCCCCTCCTGAATGCCCCCAGTTTTATTGCAGGATATGGGAACAGGAGCATGGGGAGGGTAAAAACGAGATATTTATCTTGGTGTAATTGAATATAGGGCTACTTTGGGCAAATGCCAGCTCACTTATTTTTGCTATTTAAATATTTAGCATTTTCATATGATTTTGCAGGTTGACCATTTGTTCAAGCACGGGATGAATGGCAGCTTGGTACAAGCTTCTAATTATCTAAAGCAGGTTCCTTCTCCTATCTCGACTATTATTGCAATGATTATCCCATTCGTTTCTGGTGGCTTTGCTGCTGTGCTTAGAGTCATTACATTCCTAAAGAATCTTTGCTGGAAGGCCATGTAAGTTGGATGCTTAAAATGCATACTATTGAAAATGTATGATATTTAAAATTCCCTTCCCTCTAGACTTAATTTAACCTTGCAGATATTTGGTTGCAACTTATTCTGGTATGCTGCGGTGTTTGGAACTGTAACAACTGTAAGCCGGGCTGCAATTTAAGACGAGCTTCTTGTCCTAGATCCCCAGGCTGCATCATTATTGGTTATTCATCTCACACATTATATGCCCAAAAGACTGCGTGGGCATGAGAAATCTGTAACTGTGAGGCTTGTGTCTGAAACTTTCTTTCAGGTTTGTTATTGCGACTCATAATATATGAAGAAGATTTTGCTAGACGTGGATAATGCCCATCCAAGATATTGTCATGGCACAAAATTTTGAAAGTATGTCACAGATGCTTGGTTTATTTTCTAATATTTTCCGTATCGATTTCATTTGGATTTTGTGTAGCTAATCACTTTAGACATCAAGTTACTTATAAAAGGACTAACTTATTGCTTTAACGACCTACATCACAGGTTCAAATATAATATGAGGAAACTTCTTTGGACCTAAACTTGGGTCCAATTACAATCCGTCTGAGTTTGAATTTGATAGTGACTAATGGTTATGATTTTAGGATATTGATGATTTATTGTTTCCTTGTTTCTTGCGTAGTTTGTTTAAATGAATTAGCTATTTACTATGTTCTACTGATGCCGTCCCAGGCTTTGGTTGTCATGCCTTTGGGAGATTAACATGGCCATGCTAATGTAAAGTCTTGAGTATTGTTTTATATTTCTCATTTGTAACGAGAGAATTTATGATATAGGTAAGTCACTATAATCCGGAGAATTTCATCATAACTGTCTAATCAGATGCTATAGAGTAGGTCTCTTGTGAGACGGTGTGAGAACCGAATTTTTCTCCATACATTTTCCATATAATTAATTAATTTCAAGGAAAATTGGACCTTGGACCCTTGTACTAGAATAAGACATAAATATTGGAATTTTTGTATATTGGAAATCTTTATTACCAAGACAATTAAAATCTAGACTTGTGCTTGCATATTTCGAAATTTTGGGAGAAATAATTCAAGATCATGGAAGATTGTGCAAGGCCAAGACATAAGGAATGAAATAATGCATGTTTTGGTGGGATACAACCCTAGATTTCGAAATTTGCATTAGGAAGTGTGACTCATTATTGATATGAATAGATACAGGGATAATTGGAAGCATATCCCCTCATCTAGCTACATATTTTCGAAAATATTAGGCTAGGAGTCAAGGATTTAAATCCCACAAAATTGGAACATAATCTCACTAATCAAGTAACTGAATTTTCGAAAAAGGGGAAGAATATTGGAGCCAAATTTGTGAGATGTGGCATGAATTTTTGGTATGATTTTAGTACCAAGTTTAGATCATTTTCCCTCCCCTATAAATACCACACCATACCTAGCCATTCCTCACACCTAAATCTCGAAATTCTAGAGCTAAAACTCTCGAAATTCCAGCAGCCTTCCCTAGCGAAGCTCTGTCCAATTATCGTCACGAAAATTAGCCTAAAAATCGAGTCGAAGCACCGTCAACTGTAGAGCAAGGAGCGATCCAGCCGAAACAAGCAACCTACGTTTTTTTCTTAGCATCCAAAAACACTGTAAGTGGGCTTGTTTGTGAAATAAAAAAATCTCGATTTTATGCATACATGATTTTCGGTTTTTGATAAAAACCCCAGTCGAGTACAATTCGTTTTCTTCTACTTCTTGCATTGTCATACGATTTTAAACGCACTGTGAGGAGTCAACCGTATATAGGTGGGAATCCCAACCATGACGTACTCTTACGCGGTGGGGGACATAACCGCTATACGGCCTCGCCCCCTTAGAGGAGTAAAAATTAGGGACTGACGTCAGTAAACCATAGAAGGTCGATAAATTGCAGTGCTTGATATATGTTTATGCATGTGGTACGAAAATTTTATGCAAGTCATGTCACGCCCCGGGACGGGGGTTGGTTGACACCGGCGTTGCTCTCAAATATTACATTCGAAAACAACAAGCATCAGAAGTACAGAATCTCATAAACCAGTCTTTTATTCATAATACGAAATAAATCAATTGTCTGTTACAACTCGAATGCTGATGTTTTACAGCGGAAATGTAAAACCAAATATTACAGTATCTTAACAGATGTAGCGGAATAAAAATAAACATAAACTGAGAACAACAGTCTTCTTCACCAGCCCCAGAACTGGATCTGCTCTTCTTCTTCTAACATCTCTTCAGTACTCTTATCTGAGATGGGTTTGGTGGGTGAGTGATATGATTGTCACTCAGTAAGCAGGGGCGGGATTAACTCCCAGTTTTCGAAATCGTTTTCAACAGAAACAGTAATACAATAGTATACAGAAACTCGTATTTCATGACAGCAATCAGAATTCAGACTTTGCAGGTTTCAGAACAGAAATCAGAATTAGTAAGCACTGAACACGTTAGTGAATTTCATGGCTAAACTGATATCAGTCCCCTATATGTTCTCTCCTCTAAGGGGTGAGGCCAGAATCAGAATCAGAATTCAGAAATGTTCAGAATATATATTCCTACCATTAGTTCACTAGGGAGTTTCAGTGCTTCAAAATCATATATCAGAAATCATACAGAAACTGAACTTTAAAACAGAATTATCAAACGGATTTCAAGATATTTACATATAAGCCCACTTACCGTAATTTGCTTAAAGTTTCGGTTGAAGTCTACTGGAATTTGGCTGTTCTCGCTACTGGATTTTGCTGCTTGACAAAGGCACTCTTTCTTAACTCGAAATTTAAGTGATAATCTCAAAGCTTGTGTAACTCATTTCAGAGACTTGAGGGTGTTATTTATAGGCCACAATCTGACTGTTACGTTTCCAATTAATGGCCATAATCTGACATTAACAGCCTTTATTCCATGTTAATGCTTCAGTTACAAGTCTGAGCTGAATCAGTAACTGACTGCTGCTTCTTTCTCGCTCTTCTGCTGCTGCTGATTTTTCGTTCTTCTTCTACTGATGCTGCTGGAAAATACATGTCTGCTGGAAAAGTACCAGCTTCTGAATATTATCTTCTGCTGGAAATTTTGCATTGCTTACTGAAATGCTTTTGCTGGAAATTCGGGTTCTCACATCCCTCCCTCCTTATGAAAAGTTTCGTCCTCGAAACTTGGCTATACTTGATCTTCAAAGAGATAAGGGTATTGTTCTCGCATCTTTTCTTCCAACTCCCAAGTAGCTTCTCTTTCGGTGTGATTGGACCATTGTACCTTGACATATGGAATAGTTCGTCGCCTCAGTACTTGGTCTTTGCTATCCACAATTCGAATCGGAATTTCTTCATACTTCAGCTCTTCATTTAGATTGCTCTCAACCAGAAGTGGTCCAGCTTCCAGTATATGACTTGGATCAGGAATATATCTCCTCAGCTGCGATACATGGAATACATTGTGAATTCTTGACATGTCGGGTGGAAGTGCTAATCTATAAGCAAGTGTTCCCACTTTCTCAAGAATTTCAAATGGTCCGACGTATCTGGGATTTAGTTTCCCAGCCTTGTTGAATCGGATTACACCCTTAATGGGTGACACTTTCACATATGCCTTCTCTCCAGCTTCAAATTCCACGGGCCTTCTTTTCATGTCCGCCCAGCTTTTCTGTCGATCTTGTGCAGATTTTAGTCTCTCCTTGATCACAGCAACTTTATCCACTGTTTCTTGGATCAGTTCGGGTCCGACGATGGATTTTTCCCCTACTTCATCCCAATACAGTGGTGATCGACATTTTCGTCCATACAAAGCTTCGTATGGTGCCATTCCAATGCTGCTGTGATAACTATTGTTGTATGCGAACTCAATTAAGGGCAGATGTTCGCTCCAATTACCACTGAAGTCCAAGGCACATGCTCTCAGCATATTTTCTAGAGTTTGAATTGTCCGCTCTGTTTGGCCATCGGTCTGAGGATGATAGGCCGTGCTAAGAGTAATTTTGGTCCCCATAGCTTGTTGAAAGCTCTTCCAAAAGCGGGATGTAAACCTCGGATCTCTGTCCGACAGTATGCTAGCTGGAACTCCATGCAATCGTACGATCTCATTCATGTACAATGTGGCTAGCTTGTCCAAACTATAATTCATGCGGACAGGTAAGAAATGTGCAGATTTTGTGAGTCTATCCACGATTACCCATATTCCGTCATGACTTTGTCTCGACTTTGGTAAACCAACTACAAAATCCATGGAAATATGTTCCCATTTCCATTCCGGGATTTCTAATGGTTGAAGAAGTCCACCAGGTCTTTGGTGCTCTGCCTTGACTTGCTGGCACACGTGACACTTGGAAACAAATAGTGCCACGTCTTTCTTCATTCCACTCCACCAAAAATTTTTCTTCAAATCTCTGTACATCTTGGTACTGCCCGGATGGACTGAAAATTTCGACTTATGTGCCTCAGACATTACTTCTTGTCGAAGATTATCGATGTCTGGTACGCACAATTGTCCTTTCATCCACAAGGTTCCTTTGTTATCCGTCTCGAAATCTGGTGATTTCCCTTCTTTAACTTGCTCTTTTAGTTTCACCAAAGCGGGGTCTCTATCTTGACTCATCTTGATTGTCTCTCGAAGACATGGTTGTGCTGAAAGCGATGCCAGGATCACCTTACTCATATTCTTTCGACTTAAAGCATCTGCTACTTTGTTGGCTTTGCCTGTATGGTAGCTTATTGTCAAGTCGTAATCCTTCATGAGTTCGATCCATCGTCTTTGTCTCATATTTAGTTCCTTTTGAGTGAACAAATATTTGAGACTTTGGTGATCGGTGAAAATCTCACACTTGGCTCCATAAAGATAGTGTCTCCAAATCTTTAGTGCGAACACCACTGCAGCTAATTCAAGGTCATGTGTTGGGTAATTCTGTTCATACGGCTTCAACTGTCTTAACGCGTATGCAATCACCCTTCCCTCTTGCATGAGTACACATGCTAAACCTTCTTTGGATGCATCACTATAGACGGTGTAGTCCTTACCTCCCATAGGTAATACTAGCACTGGCGTGGATGTAAGCTTCTTCTTCAAAGTCTCGAAGCTTTGCTCACATTTTTCACTCCATTGAAACTTAGAGTTCTTCTGTGTGAGCTTGGTGAGAGGTATGACTATTGAGGAAAATCCTTCAACAAATTTTCGGTAATAGCCTGCTAGTCCCAAGAAGCTTCGTACCTCTGTCACATTCTTTGGTCTAGGCCAATCCGAAATTGCCTCCACTTTCTTAGGGTCCACAGATACTCCTGCTGCTGATATTATGTGTCCCAAGAATGCGACACTCTCTAACCAGAATTCGCATTTCTTGAACTTGGCGTATAGTTCCTTTTCTCTAAACTTCTGTAGGGTGAGATGAAGATGTTCTTTGTGGTCTTCTTCACTTGACGAATATACTAGAATATCGTTGATGAATACCACAACAAACTTGTCTAGAAATGGTTTAAACACTCTGTTCATGAGATCCATGAATACTGCCGGAGCGTTTGTTAATCCAAACGGCATCACTGTGAACTCATAGTGTCCATACCTTGTTCTGAAGGCTGTCTTCGGAATGTCGTCTGTCTTGACCTTGAGTTGGTGATAGCCTGACCTTAAGTCGAGCTTGGAAAAGACTGAAGCTCCTTTGAGTTGGTCAAACAAGTCATCTATCCTTGGAAGCGGATACTTGTTTTTTGATTGTGATCTTGTTCAGCTCTCGGTAGTCGATACACATCCTCATGCTTCCGTCCTTCTTCTTTACAAATAGGACAGGAGCTCCCCACGGAGACGCGCTTGGTCGAATCTGCTTCTTATCCAACAACTCTTGAAGTTGCTCTTTGAGTTCTTTCAACTCTGCTGGGGCCATTCGGTATGGTGCTTTTGAGATTGGTGTAGCATTGGGCATTAAGTTAATCTCAAATTCCACTTCGCGATCGGGAAGTTCGCCCGGGAGTTCTTCAGGAAAGACATCCGGGAATTCTTGTACAACTGGAATCTCTTCTAGCGTAAGTGCGGTTTCTTTCTTTACCTCGCTTAACATAGCTAGGTAAACTTCTTCTCCACTTTTCATGGCTTTCCAAGTTTGAGAAGCAGAAAGAAGAGTCTTTCGTTCTTTGGTCTTGCCATGGAATAAAATTTTCTCTTGGTGTGGAGCTTGGATGGTTACCGTCTTTCCATGACAGTCTACTAAGGCATGATTCTTGGATAACCAATCCATTCCAAGAATTACGTCGAATTCCACCATGTTTAGTTGAATCAGGTTTGCCTTGAATTTCTGATCTTCTATGAGAACATTAATATCCCGATATAGAGTGCGAGTTTCTAAAAATCGATTTGCAGGAGTGGCTACTCTATATGGTTCTTCTAAGTTATCAGGTTTAGCTCCTAACCTTTTGGCAAATCTTTTAGACATGAATGAATGCGTAGCACCACAATCAAATAACACATAGGCAGGTATATTATTGATCAGAATGGTACCGGCTACGACATCATTTGAGTTGTCCGCCTCTTCTTGAGTGATAGCATAGACTCGAGCATTTGGCTTGTTCTCCCTAGTCTTGTTTGGAGGTGTTCCTCCTGCTGGTCCGTTCCTTGGATCTGGAAGAGGACATTGAGCAATGCGATGGTCCATCTTTCCACAACGGAAACAAGCTCCAGAATTCCTACGACATTCACCAGTGTGTGTGAATCCGCAAGTTTGGCACTTGACTCCTTCTTTGTTTGATTGAGAAGAAGTGGTTCCTTTGGATGGAGTACTGGTAAATTGGTTGCTCGAAAACTTAGACCTCTTGAATTGCTGGCCCGATTGGTACTGGCTTGGCTGAGGACGTTTGAGTTTGTTCTCGCCTTCACGCCTCTTGATGTCATTCTCAGCCCTGATGGCGGCTCCCATCAATTCATCAAAACTATTGGGCTCGATAACGGCAAGGGAAGATTGAATACGGCTGTTCAATCCCTTCTTGAAGCGATGCATCTTCAAGGCCTCGTCTCCCATTATGGTTGGGGAGTAAGTTCCCAATGAGTGGAACTTGGATGAATACTCCACCACTGTCATGTTTGGTTCTTGAACCAAGCTTTCAAATTCTGACAGCTTTTGCACTCGAACTGCTGTCGGAAAGTACTGCCTCAGGAATGCCTCTCGGACCTTTGCCAAGTGATGGTCCCGTCTCTATCATAGCTGGTGAGACTCCTTCCCACCATTTGGCAGCTTGATCGACAAGAAAAGGTGTAATCACCTCTACTCTGACCCTTTGGGGAACCTCAAGTAGTCGAAGATGGTTTTCCACCTCTTTCATCCAATTCTGTCCGACCTCTGGATCGGTGCTTCCATCGAAGTTAGGGACTCTTGCTCTTCGGAGAGCCTCATAATGTTGCTTAGTCCCATTTTGAGCTGGAGGTGGTGGTGGTGGCTGGTTAGCATTAGGGTTCACTAACCCTTGTAACGTGGTTGCCACAATCGTGGCTATCGCCATTAAATCCACTTGGCTGAGGCCAACTGCTGGTGGCTGTTGTTGTTGTTGTTGTTGTTCATTCTCATTGTTACGGTCGTCATTGCGATTGTTGCGGTTTCCATAACGGGGGTTGCGATTGTTCCTTACTGGTCTTCCGTCCATTTCCTACAAATACGAAAGTTCTAAGGTTGATGGCAGAATATGGACTCAAGAAAAGAAACAAAATGATTGAGTAATTGCTTGAATTTTTAAATATGAAACCAATGGATAAAAATAACTTTTATTGATTTCCCAAGAAAGTGCAATTACAATTGAATTTCGAAATGAAAACAGAAAGGCAAGTGGGACAAGTGTTATTACAACTACTACTACTGGTATTCTAATCTATCACTTCTCCCAAATCTAAATCCATAAGATCCTCTTCAACTTCTTCTTCTTCCTCTTCTGGTTCTTCTTCAGGTTTATCTTGGTTGGCTATTACTGCTTGTAGATGCTCAATATGACCATGCAGAACTGCATTCTGGTCGCTAAGAACTTCAACAGTACTCTGCAACTCCTGAATTTGAGCATCAGTCTGCTCACTATACTGATTATGCTGGTGCACGAGTTGGTGATTCTGATCCTTGAGTATTTGGATCTTCTCAAGCAGTGTATCACGTAACTCGATGAATTCTGCCACAGTCTCTTGGGATATTTCAAACTCCTCTTGAGTCTTCCTATTCCTCTCTTCTGCTTCATGCAGATAGTGAGCATAACGTTGAACATCACCCTCCAAGTGTTTTGCTCGACGCTCTAACTCGTCCTTGTCCAGCTTTAGGCAGTAGTTATGCCACTTTAGTTTCTCTAGCTTCCTCTCTAAGTTCTTAACGTAGCTACTTTGGTCAGCCATATCCTACATCCAAAACATGAGGGTAAATGTTCAGAATTGATATCAAGGATATGGATTAAGTTATAGACAAGTACTAGAATGAATAGAATCAGTACTGCCTATACAATTAACAGAAGAAATAGCTCAAAAAATTTCGGTCTCAGAATTTCGTGAAAAATCTACTAAAAATCCTTGACATCAAGAACATGAATGGTACCAAGTTTGGTGCAAAAATACTAAGCCAATTGGAAATGAAAATTCCTCAAAGTTGGAAAATTTCACGGAAATGATGATATCACTATCTAAACGATGGATTTTAGGCTTCGTCGGTGGTGCTAGAACGATGAATGGTTCTAGGTTAGGTTCTCCTCGTCGAGAGCTTTCCAACGCCTACTTTTAATGGTAAAAATTCCTCCTGGATCAAAAGTTATGGCCGTTTGAAGTTTGCGCGAAAAACACCTCAACTTCTATGCCATTTTGCGAGTCTACTGCATGCGCCTACTGGAATTCACTTGCTACTGCAATTCTGATGCTACTGCAAGCAGTCTGCTGCTTTTCCAGCATTGTCTGCTGCATTCCGAGTCTACTGACTCAGTCTTCTGCATTCAGATCTTACTGGTTTCCTTCTACTGGTTCTGGTTTCAGACTATTGGTCTTATCCTACTGTTTTTCGTCTACTGGTTTTGGCCTACTGAATTTTTTTTTTTTTTTTAAACTCGTT
Organism: Primulina eburnea; assembly: GCF_022965805.1. Taxonomy (NCBI): domain Eukaryota; kingdom Viridiplantae; phylum Streptophyta; class Magnoliopsida; order Lamiales; family Gesneriaceae; genus Primulina; species Primulina eburnea. The sequence goes on from NC_133101.1 coordinate 53,961,305, forward strand.
TCAGTAGTCTATTACAATAGCTTATTTTCAGTAGTCTATTTCAGTAACCTTCAGAGCCTATTCTCAGAAGTCTATAAGAACTTATTATTTCTAGTTCCTCCTCCCCAGATTATGAAACCCGGTTTCGCTCTGATACCACTTCAATGTCACGCCCCGGGACGGGGGTTGGTTGACACCGGCGTTGCTCTCAAATATTACATTCGAAAACAACAAGCCTCAGAAGTACAGAATCTCATAAACCAGTCTTTTATTCATAATACGAAATAAATCAATTGTCTGTTACAACTCGAATGCTGATGTTTTACAGCGGAAATGTAAAACCAAATATTACAGTATCTTAACAGATGCAGCGGAATAAAAATAAACATAAACTGAGAACAACAGTCTTCTTCACCAGCCCCAGAACTGGATCTGCTCTTCTTCTTCTAACATCTCTTCAGTACTCTTATCTGAGATGTGTTTGGTGGGTGAGTGATATGATTGTCACTCAGTAAGCAGGGGCGGGATTAACTCCCAGTTTTCGAAATCGTTTTCAACAGAAACAGTAATACAATAGTATACAGAAACTCGTATTTCATGACAGAAATCAGAATTCAGACTTTGCAGGTTTCAGAACAGAAATCAGAATTAGTAAGCACTGAACACGTTAGTGAATTTCATGGCTAAACTGATATCAGTCCCCTATATGTTCTCTCCTCTAAGGGGTGAGGCCAGAATCAGAATCAGAATTCAGAAATGTTCAGAATATATATTCCTACCATTAGTTCACTAGGGAGTTTCAGTGCTTCAAAATCATATATCAGAAATCATACAGAAACTGAACTTTAAAACAGAATTATCAAACGGATTTCAAGATATTTACATATAATCCCACTTACCGTAATTTGCTTAAAGTTTCGGTTGAAGTCTACTGGAATTTGGCTGTTCTCGCTACTGGATTTTGCTGCTTGACAAAGGCACTCTTTCTTAACTCGAAATTTAAGTGATAATCTCAAAGCTTGTGTAACTCATTTCAGAGACTTGAGGGTGTTATTTATAGGCCACAATCTGACTGTTACGTTTCCAATTAATGGTCATAATCTGACATTAACAGCCTTTATTCCATGTTAATGCTTCAGTTACAAGTCTGAGCTGAATCAGTAACTGACTGCTGCTTCTTTCTCGCTCTTCTGCTGCTGCTGATTTTTCGTTCTTCTTCTACTGATGCTGCTGGAAAATACATGTCTGCTGGAAAAGTACCAGCTTCTGAATATTATCTTCTGCTGGAAATTTTGCATTGCTTACTGAAATGCTTTTGCTGGAAATTCGGGTTCTCACAAGTCATGTGGTATGTTCGAAATTATGCATGTTGTAATTATTGTGCTCGATTTTCCCCCATTTACTGAGTATTCCCAAAATACTCACCCCCGTACGACCCTCCCCAAATAAGCCCGAGGAACAGATTGAGGAGGAAGAATCCGAGCAGTTTTGGGGATGGTGAATGCTCGAGAAAGATTTAATATGTTTAAGCTATTTTATTTTAGTCTTACGTTTCCGCATTGTAAACTCTGTCGTTTAGTTATTTTGGTGATGGTAAAACGATTGTTATTTTATTGAGATTATGATTTATAAACTGGATTCGGTTTAAACTGTGCTACGAAAGGCTTGTCGTTCTAATTGTGTGATTTTAACGACGCCGGTGTCAAACCCGAGTTTCGGGGCGTGACATTTAAGTGGTATCAGAGCCGCCAGGTTCATAGTCCGGTTGGAAAAAAAATCGATTTTCAAAAAAAAAAAAAAAAAAAAAAATTTCGGTGGAATTTTAACTCGAGGCCGATGCTATCCCCTCCTAATCGGGAGCCCCAGCGAAAAATCGCGAAATTCCTTCGTTTAGGACTCCGAAACCTCGATTTTTCCGTTTTAGGAAAGTTTTGTAACCCCTATAACTTTTCGTAGGAAACTCCGAATTCGATTCCGTCAACTGTTCTGGAATCCTCTCGACATATGCTTCGAACACATATGTCTAATTCCAAACTTTCCATTTTTGGAAAAAAAAAAATATATATTTATTTAAATTTCGAAAATTTCATATGTGTTGTATATTTTCACTTGTTATATACTGTCTATTTCGGATTCTGAGCATTTCCATTTTTGATTTCAGGAAATGGCTCCATCCACTCCCCTGCGACCCCGTACTCGTGTCCAAGCTGCACTTCGTTTGAAGGAGCTTGCTATTCACTACCAGTCACGCCAGATTAGGCGACTTAGAGCCCGATTAGGTGAAAGGAGAGGTGAGGTCGAAACCTTGACCGCCGAGAAAGAAGAGATTCAGGTCCGCCTTAATCAGTCTATCTACCAGGGGGAACTAGTTAGGGGAGATAACATGGACCTACGGGACGTCATAGAGCAGTGTAAGTATCAAAATGGGAAGCTGCGAGAGGATGCGGATCGCTGTCGCAAGGAACTGGAAGAGGAGAAACAGCAGAATGCCAGAGGTAAGAGAAGGCTAGAAAATTCTTGTGAGGCCATGAACAGTCTAGCATATGTGAACCAACGCCTAGTCCAGCAAGCTGAAGCCCTAAAGAATAAGATCAAGGAAAATAAGGAGAGGTACGAGCTACGCTACCAGAGTACCGTAGATCTGTTGGACGAGGCAGAGGCAAATGCTCATGAGTGGAAGATGCAGGTGGCCCAGCTTAACGCAGCAAACGCACAGCTCAGTACAGAAAACGCCAATCTTACTCACATGGTTGAGGTACTGCAGGAGGAAGAGCCAGAAGAAGAGGAGCCTATTGAGATAGATGAGCCGATAGCTGCAGTAGGAGATGGAGAGATAGATGATTAGATCATCTTAGTGACTTTTCCTTATTACTAGGAGTTTATCCTTCCATTGTTTCTATTTTATTTTCAGTCAGCATTACTTATTTCCATTCAGTACAATTTGTTCAGTCAGTTGTTTCTTTGAATTCGAAAATTAATAAAGTATGATTATTATTTATCTCAGTCGTGCATTTATATTCAAATTATGCTTATTTATCTACTCAGTTGTTCCAGCATAACTTGCATATTCGATCTTGTCGATTTATACAACGAATTCTTAGAAGCGTTTAACTTGTAGGAAATGGCCGGTAGACCACCAAGGCAGAATCGCAACCACCGTTACGCTAACAACAACAACAACACTAATGAAGAAGGCAACGGGCCTCCACCTCAGTTCAGTCTCAATCAAGCAGACTTAATGGCTATAGCCACGATCGTGGCAACTACACTTCAGGGGTTAGTGAACCCCAATGCTAATCAGCAGCCACCACCTCCACCACAGCATGGAGTCAAGTTCCATTACGAATCACTGCGCAAGAATAGATGCCCAACCTTCAGCGGCACTGCCGATCCTGAGGTCAGCCAGAGTTGGCTGAAAAGTGTGGAGACTCAGCTGCGACTGTTGGAAGTCCCTGAGGTACTTAAAGTGGACGTGATAGTGCCTTTCCTGGAGGACAGAGCAGGAAAGTGGTGGGAAGCAATCTCACCAGCCATGACGGCTGCAGGACCCATCACTTGGCAGCAGTTTAGAGAAGCTTTTCTGAAACAGTATTATCCCGCCGAGGTCAGACTGCAGAAATTAAGTGAGTTTGAGAATTTCAGCCAAGCTCCAGATATGTCAGTAGTGGAATACACCTCCCAGTTCAACGCCTTGGGATCTTATGCTCCGGCAATTATGGCAGATGAAGTTCTGAAATTGCACCGATTTAAGAAGGGGTTGAACAGCAGGATTCAGTCAGCTCTAGCAGTCTACCAACCTGCAAGTTTTTCAGACTTGATGGGTGCGGCGATCCGAGCCGAAGCTGATATTCGTCGGAGAGAAGGGGAAAACAGGAACAAGCGACCCCCTGTCAACCAGCCTTCTCAGGGAAAACCAGTGTTCAAGAGGCCCAATCAGTCAGGTGGACCTCCCTCAAGGCAATTCCCCGCCACTAACTATCAAGGGCTCAAGCCATGCTCAACATGTGGCTTCAAGCACTCTGGGGAATGCCGAAGGGCAAGCGGTGTGTGTTTTGGATGTGGGAAAGCGGGGCACCGAATTGCATAATGTCCTACAGCTGCCGACCGACCAGCAGGGGCAAACAGAGGAACTGGGCCAAATACTGGAGCAGGCCCTAGTAAACCAAAGGAGGATAAACCCAATGCTAGGATCTTTGCCATGACTCAGGAAGAGGCTGATGACGCAACTGAAGTCGTGTCAGGTACCATTCTAATTCAATCAGTACCTGCCTATGCATTATTTGACTGCGGTGCTACCCATTCCTTTATGTCTAAGAGATTTGCTAAGAAGTTAGGACGTAGGCCTGATAAGCTAACTGAACCGTTCCGAATAGCCACACCTACGAGTAGAGCCATAGAAACTGAGGAGATTTACAGAGATTGTGAAATCAGTATTAATAATCAGACTTTTAACGCCGACTTGATACAGTTGATCATGGTCGATTTCGACATCATCTTAGGGATGGATTGGTTAGCGAAAAACAATGCAGTAGTAGATTGTAAGGGAAAGGAAGTCAAACTCCGAACCTCGAATCAGGAAGAAATCGTGTTTCACGGTAAATCCAAGGGGCGGAAATCACTATTGTCCGCATCTCAAGCTTGGAAAGCCATGAAATCCGGAGAAGATATCTACCTAGCAATGGTCAGTGAGGTAACAGAAGAAGTCGAGCTGAAATTGGAAGACATCCCGATAGTGAGAGAGTTCCCCGATGTTTTTCCAGAAGAACTCTCAGGGACAGTCCCGGACCGCGAGGTGGAGTTCGAGATCAACCTGGTTCCCGGTGCGGCACCAATCTCTAAGGCACCGTACAGAATGGCACCAGCCGAACTCAAGGAACTGAAGGAACAACTCCAAGAATTGCTAGATAAAAGGCAGATTCGACCAAGTGTGTCCCCGTGGGGAGCTCCAGTACTCTTCGTAAAGAAGAAAGACGGTAGTATGAGATTATGCATCGACTACAGGGAATTGAACAAGATCACAATCAAGAACAGGTACCCTCTACCCCGGATAGACGATCTGTTTGATCAGCTTAAAGGATCCGCCGTCTTTTCTAAACTGGACCTGAGGACCGGTTATCATCAGTTAAAGGTCAGGGCTGAAGATATTCCCAAGACAGCCTTTCGAACCAGATACGGGCACTATGAATTCACAGTGATGCCCTTTGGTCTGACCAACGCACCAGCAGCATTCATGGACCTTATGAACAGAGTGTTCAAGCCGTTTCTGGATCAGTTCATAGTGGTATTCATCGACGACATTCTCGTCTATTCTCCTGACGAGGCAAGCCACGAAGAGCACCTTCACCTTGCTCTGCAAATCTTGAGAGAGAATAAGCTCTATGCTAAGTTTAGCAAGTGTGAATTCTGGCTAAGAAGTGTGTCATTTTTAGGACACGTAATCTCGAGAACAGGAGTGTCAGTGGATCCAAGGAAAGTAGAGGCGATTACAGAGTGGCCGAGACCGAAGAACGCCACCGATATCAGAAGCTTTCTTGGATTGGCAGGATATTACCGAAAATTCGTCGAAGGGTTCTCCTCGATAGCCGTGCCACTGACGAAGCTCACACAAAAAAATTCAAAATTCACCTGGAGTGAGGATTGCGAGAAAAGTTTCCAGACGCTGAAAGAGAAACTCGCATCCACACCAGTGCTGATCTTGCCAGCAGAGAATAAAGATTTCACGATTTACAGTGACGTCTCTAAGGACGGTCTAGGATGCGTACTAATGCAAGAAGGAAGAGTGATCGCCTATGCGTCAAGACAGTTGAAACCGCACGAGCAGAATTATCCTACTCATGACGTGGAACTAGCAGCGGTTGTCTTCGCCTTAAAGATTCGGAGGCACTATCTCTATGGTGCTAAATGTGAAATCTTCACAGACCATCAGAGCCTCAAGTACTTGTTCACCCAGAAGGAACTTAACATGAGGCAGAGGCGATGGATCGAACTTCTGAAGGACTATGATTTGACCATAAGCTACCATCCGGGTAAAGCAAACAAAGTGGCTGATGCGCTAAGTCGGAAAGGCCCAGGCAAGGTAACTCTAGCTTCCCTCTCGGCCCAGCCATGTCTGCAAGAGACCGTCAAATTAAACCAAGATCGAGACCCGGCACTGACTAAACTTAAGGACCAAGTCAAAGAAGGGAAATCTCAGGAGCATCAGATTGATGACAAGGGAATTTTGTGGATGAAAGGGAGACTGTGTGTGCCCGACAATGATAACCTTCGCCAAGAGATAATGGCAGAGGCGCACAAGTCAAAGTTCTCAGTCCATCCAGGCAGTACAAAAATGTACAGAGATCTCAAGAGTAGCTTCTGGTGGAATGGCATGAAAAGAGATGTAGCCGAATTCGTCTCCAGATGCCTGATATGTCAGCAGGTCAAAGCAGAACACCAGCGACCTGGAGGATTACTGCAACCTTTGGAAATTCCCGAGTGGAAGTGGGAGCATATTTCCATGGACTTTGTGGTAGGATTGCCAAAGTCTAGGCAAAGCCACGACGGTATATGGGTGATAGTAGACAGACTCACGAAGACTGCGCATTTCCTACCCGTCCGCATGAACTACAATCTTGACAAGTTGGCTTCACTATACATGGACAACATTGTCAGACTTCATGGAGTGCCAGTGAGCATCTTATCTGATAGAGACCCGAGGTTCGTTTCGCGTTTTTGGAAGAGCTTTCAAGAGGCCATGGGGACGAAAGTAACCCTAAGTACTGCCTATCATCCTCAAACCGATGGGCAAACGGAGAGGACCATACAAACTTTAGAGGATATGCTGCGAGCATGCGCTCTGGAATTCAGTAGCAACTGGAGCACTCATTTACCCCTAATTGAGTTTGCTTACAACAACAGCTATCACAGCAGCATCGGAATGGCTCCATACGAAGCCCTTTATGGAAGAAAATGTCGATCACCACTTTATTGGGACGAAGTGGGAGAGAAAGCTATAGTGGGACCCGAGCTAGTACAGATGACAGTAGACAAGGTTAAAATTGTCCGAGAGAAACTCAAAGCAGCTCAGGATCGACAGAAAAGCTGGGCAGATCTTAAGAGAAGGCCTGTAGAGTTCAACGTGGGCGAGAAGGCTTATGTGAAAGTCTCGCCTATGAGAGGGATTGTCCGATTCAGCAAGGCCGGGAAACTGAACCCTCGCTATGTTGGACCCTTCGAAATCTTGGAAAAAGTGGGCGTACTAGCATGCAGACTGGCATTGCCACCGAACATGTCAAGGATCCACAACATGTTCCATGTTTCTCAACTAAGGAAATACATTCCAGACCCAAGCCACGTTCTGGAAGTAGAACCACTCATAATGGAAGGAAACTTGGGAGATGAACTGAAATACGAAGAAGTTCCTATCAGAATTGTGGACACCAAAGAGCAAGTTCTCAGACGACGCATCATTCCCTATGTCAAAGTGCAGTGGTCCAACCACACAGAGCGAGAAGCAACTTGGGAAGTTGAAGAGAAGATGCGAAAGGCATATCCCTACCTATTTGGAGACCAAGCCAACTCCAGTTTCGAGGACGAAACTTCTCTTAAGGAGGGAGGGATGTGAGAACCGAATTTTTCTCCATACATTTTCCATATAATTAATTAATTTCAAGGAAAATTGGACCTTGGACCCTTTTACTAGAATAAGACATAAATATTGGAATTTTTGTATATTGGAAATCTTTATTACCAAGACAATTAAAATCTAGACTTGTGCTTGCATATTTCGAAATTTTGGGAGAAATAATTCAAGATCATGGAAGATTGTGCAAGGCCAAGACATAAGGAATGAAATAATGCATGTTTTGGTGGGATACAACCCTAGATTTCGAAATTTGCATTAGGAAGTGTGACTCATTATTGATATGGATAGATACAGGGATAATTGGAAGCATATCCCCTCATCTAGCTACATATTTTCGAAAATATTAGGCTAGGAGTCAAGGATTTAAATCCCACAAAATTGGAACATAATCTCACTAATCAAGTAACTGAATTTTCGAAAAAGGGCAAGAATATTGGAGCCAAATTTGTGAGATGTGGCATGAATTTTTGGTATGATTTTAGTACCAAGTTTAGATCATTTTCCCTCCCCTATAAATACCACACCATACCTAGCCATTCCTCACACCTAAATCTCGAAATTCTAGAGCTAAAACTCTCGAAATTCCAGCAGCCTTCCTTAGCGAAGCTCTGTCCAATTATCGTCACGAAAATTAGCCTAAAAATCGAGTCGAAGCACCGTCAACTGTAGAGCAAGGAGCGATCCAGCCGAAACAAGCAACCTAAGTTTTTTTCTTAGCATCCAAAAACACTGTAAGTGGGCTTGTTTGTGAAATAAAAAAATCTCGATTTTATGCATACATGATTTTCGGTTTTTGATAAAAACACCAGTCGAGTACAATTCGTTTTCTTCTACTTCTTGCATTGTCATACGATTTTAAACGCACTGTGAGGAGTCAACCGTATATGGGAGGGAATCCCAACCATGACGTACCCTTACGCGGTGGGGGACATAACCGCTATACGGCCTCGCCCTCTTAGAGGAGTAAAAATTAGGGACTGACGTCAGTAAACCATAGAAGGTCGATAAATTGCAGTGCTTGATATATGTTTATGCATGTGGTACGAAAATTTTATGCAAGTCATGTGGTATGTTCGAAATTATGCATGTTGTAATTATTGTGCTCGATTTTCCCCCATTTACTGAGTGTTCCCAAAATACTCACCCCCCTTACGACCCTTCCCAGATAAGCCCGAGGAACAGATTGAGGAGGAAGAATCCGAGCAGTTTTGGGGATGGTGAATGTTCGAGAAAGATTTAATATGTTTAAGCTATTTTATTTCAGTCTTACGTTTCCGCATTGTAAACTCTGTCGTTTAGTTATTTTGGTGATGGTAAAACGATTGTTATTTTATTGAGATTATGATTTATAAACTGGATTCGGTTTAAACTGTGCTACGAAAGGCTTGTCGTTCTAATTGTGTGATTTTAACGACACCGGTGTCAAACCCGAGTTTCGGGGCGTGACAGACGGTCTCACGAATCTTTATCCGTGAGACGGGTAACCCTACTGATATTCACAATAAAAAGTAATACTCTTATCATACAATGTAATATTTTTTAATGGATGACCCAAATAAGAGATCTGTCTCACAAAATATGATCCGTGTGACCGTCTCACACAAATTTTGCTGATGCTATATTAAGAGTATTAGTCACTTTTTTTTTTGTTATTATATCCCTAGTGCCTGTACCTTTGTTATAATTGTTGATTATGTGAAACTGAAATGAGTGAAATTGTCGTTGCAGTACACAGGGATCGATGGTTGTAATGGAGGAGATGGCATCAATTTTTCTCACATCATACCTTCTTTTACCTGTTGTCCCAGAGTGATATCATTTATAACTCAGGTTATGCAGTTTGATTTATTATGCATGGATCTTTTACAAAACAATCAAGAACTGTACAGAGAGGCATATAGAAAATATAGGGTTTTTATTAAAAATAATTTAATTTTTAAAATTAATTTCAAAAATACTTTAAAAAAAACGTTTGCAAAACTACCTCAATCCGCGCTTACGAAGCGCGGACGCTGCTCACGTTGAGCAGCGTCCGCGCTTCGTAAGCGCGGACGCTGCAAACGTGGAGCAGCGTCCGTGCTTACGAAGCACGGATGGTGCTTGCGACGGAATTTAGCGACGGACTATATATAGACCCGTCGCTAAAATTGAATCAGCGACGGTTCTAAAACACCGTCGCTAAATATGAATCGGCGACGGTTGCCTTTGCGACGGTTTAAAAACCGTCGCTCAGTGTAGCGACGGTTTCAAAACCGTCGCTCATTGACCTTACAGCCAGCATGCAATGTGCGCACTGCGAAAAACCATTTTTGTTGTAGTGAAGATATTGAAAAAAAACAGACAAAAATTAATCACGAAATAAGTTTTTTCAGATACTTTTACTAGGGGTTGGTACGGTACGGGGTATACCGTACTACGGTACCGTATACTGTACCGAAAATATCGGTATAGAATTTTTCCATACCGATACCGATACTGCGGTATATCGAATTTTCAGTATGAAAAAAGTTCATACCGGTACCGTACCGACACCGAAAATTTTGTCAAAATACCGAAAAAATGCCGGTATACCGAAAAAATTTTCGCTATACAGACATTTTTTCGGTATACCGAACTTAAATTTAAAAAATAATAATAATAATAAATTATTTTCGGTATTTCAGTATATACCGAAATACGGAAAAAAAATATTTCGTACCGATACCTATAACGAAAATCCGAAATTTTCGGTATCCCGATTTTTCGGTAAGTTCGGTTTTTTTCGACACGATATTTCGGTATTTCGGTATTTTTTCCCACCCCTAACTTCTACTATTCAACCTGGTTTTTTCAGTGAGTCAGAGATGACTGACTTTGGTTTGTTTAGGCAGCAGGATTTTCGACAAAGACGGAGTGTGAAAATCCTGCTGACTTATAAATTATAGTCTATTTTTTTATGAATAATATTAAATGTACCACCAATATATTGTTAGAACGATATTTATAATTATTATATCACGAGATTTTACTATTATATCATAAGATTTTACTGTTATATCGCGAGATTTTGTATTCAATATATCAGCCTAGACAGTCATCCCCGACTCACTGAAAAAACCAGGTTGAATAGTAGAAGTTCCTGAAAAAACTTATTTCGGGATTAATTTTTGTCTGTTTTTTTTTCAATGTCTTCACTACAACAAAAATGGTTTTTCGCAGTGCTGTTAATAATATTATTAACGTGCAACGTAAGAAATTTCGAACTCTAAACTTAGCGACGGTTTTATCCGTCGCTACAAGTAGCGACGGTTTTATCCGTCGCAAAGGTAACCGTCGCCGATTCATATTTAGCGACGGTGTTTTAGAACCATCGCTGATTCAATTTTAGCGACGGGTCTATATATAGCCCGTCGCTAAATTCCGTCGCAAGCACCATCCGTGCTTCATAAGCACGGACGCTGCTCCACGTTTGCAGCGTCCGCGCTTACGAAGCACGGACGCTGCGCCACGTGAGCAGCGTCCGCGCTTCGTAAGCGCGGATTGAGGTAGTTTTGCAAACGTTTTTTTTTAAAGTATTTTTGAAATTAATTTTAAAAATTAAATTATTTTTAATAAAAACCCAGAAAATATAAGTTCAAAAAAATCACCCGTAAAAGCCTTCTCTCGGCAAAACATGCAGAGTACTACAACATGAACTTTATAAATTCCTGGTTAAACTCGAACCTGTTTGTTTTAACCGATAATTAATTATTCTGATTTCAGAGTTAAATAAATCTAAACCATATTTTAGTAAAGTTATGATCTAACACAAGTGATGTAGCCTATCACCTGGGCTAGAATTAAAAACTGAATATTTAAATATTAAAAATTAATAACCAAATAAAGATGAATATTTATAATTTTGTACATCAGAATCTGAGAGCTTTATTATTTAGACATGAAAATTTTACTAGAAGAGAGTTTTACAAGAGGGAAAGAGGGGATCAAACTCAACTCTATTCTCCTAAGGTTACAAACATCCCCTACTATATAGATAATAGAATTGGATTTCAAATTTCGGATTCCAAAAGAAAATATAAACACTAAATTATAATGGTGGTATGTCACTTCTTCACATAGTCTTGGTGAAATGTCACATCTTCATAAGGTCAGTGACTCCGTAGGTTTATCTTTTCATTTGATATTATCCTTTAATGATTCTTTTAATTGTTGAAATACATCATCAATTGAAATTCAGGAATGTCTTCATTTGGTTATTAGACATCTTGCATTTGCATAAGTTTGGCAAACTGAGTATCAGTTGATCCTAAATTCATTGATTTATCAGTTTTTGCTGAACAACCTATATTTTTATTGAGATCTTTATTTCCATTTTCCAATTATCTGGTCCTCTTATTGGAAATGTTTATCTTCATTTCAATTTGTGATTATTTTCTGGCATTTTTAGTTCCTTAGGTTTCAAAGATCATGGCAACCGAAAATACGGTTCACCCTTTGATTCACACCACAATCAAAGGAGTTCCCAGGGGAAAATGGAGAAATCATTCTTGAGTTGCAAACAGTAAAATTTTTAAACTGAATGTGTCAGTCTCCTATTTTTTTTCCCATATTTGTCAAACTTAAGGTGGTTCTAATGTTCTGTTGATGATCTTAACTATTTCGTAAAATGGGGGAGCCTGTTCAAGGATCGATTGCAGAGTCATCTAGAAGCTTCTACATTTGCTCCTGTCGTTCGAGGAAGTGTCTTACGGCAACAAAACTCGAATGACAGTCACTGCACAAAGAGCCTTTGGTGGAGATGGAACTGACGACCAGTAGTACCTAGCCAGCAGACTAATTTTCTCCAGCCTTCAAATTTAACCTTCCATTTGATGATATATATAGGAATTTAGAGAATCCCGTTGATACTGCAGATTATTTTCTTGGTTTTAAGTTCTAACCATTGAAAGAGAATATATTATATGTGCAAATATTAGATTCTTATGGTTGATTTGGGGCAAAAATTTGTGTGAGATGGTCTCACGTGTCGTATTTTGTGAGACAGAAAGATTCGTTCATAAAAGACCTACTCTTAATTTGGAAGTTGAGTAAGATGCTCGTCATCACCCCGTCCTTCAAATTGGTAGAGATATTTTGATACAAAAAAAAAATTGCAAAGATATTATTTTTTATGATATTTATCCCAGATGAAACTGCTTCTCGTGCTGCCAAATTTATTGTAGAACAATATAGGTACAAAAATTTGAAATTTATTGTATTTCCTATGTTGAGAAGAATTAAAAAAAAAAAATAGATGGAAATTAAATTTTTTAAAAACTGGAAAGAGCTCAAGAGAAAAATTGATTTCTCCTATGTGATTCTGTGAAAATTGTCATTGTTTTCTTTACCATGAAGTGATGAATGATAGAAAATTCGTCATATTTTAATATTGAAACTTAAATTTTACTGAACTAATTTAAAATTTGTCATTCAAGAAAGACCACTCTTTTGCTTGCTTCACCTATGAACTTCCGTTATGTTCGGTTTGGTTACAATTTATTTACTTCAATCACACAAATGAGATGGAAAATTTGTAACAAGAAAAACCAGAAAACTGGAATTCATGAACAAGGTAATGTATTCTAAAAAAAAATTTCATGACTATAATTCAACAGGAAGGACAGCATTTCTTGATATGCTTCCATGTCCAAAAGAAAAAATGGATCTTTGGCTTCTGCTGCTGCTTTCTTCACCGGTTCTAGCATGTCTAAGATTCCTATTATGCACTAAAATCTCTTGAACTGATATATATACATGGCGATCCACAGCAGAATCCATTGAAAAGGATCTTCGGATGGGCTGAACCGAAAACTGATTATCTTCGTGTCTTACATCAATCCCTTCGTCTCCCATGCTCAAAACTTTCGATTTCTGAAACTTTCTTGAGGAATGACTTAAAGATTGCACCAAGAATCTGTTCGAATCACCTCTAATTGTTTCTTGCTGTCTACTGGATAAACTCCCTGTTCCATCTTCCCTCGCTACGAAGTCTTCATACCCTCCAATATTTCTGCCACCAACTGGTTCCGAATCTTGAGGTGATGAATTTGGTGCGATTATTTTCTCGATCCGACACCCGTTCCTGTCCGAAATGGTTGATCTGCACAAAGGGCAGTTGGAGTTCTTTTGCAGCCACACATCAATACAATCTGAATGGAAGGCATGAGCACACTTGGGAAGAACTCTCAACAAGTCATTTTCTTGGAACTCATTCAAACAGACCACACATTTCAAAAATCTGCTGCTACTGTTGCAGATTTCTGCTGATTCACTCTCTCTATACTGGAAGGTTGGAATTTCTCGAATCAGAAACTCATCGAGCCCTCGGTTTTGCCACGGCGGTGATCGGAATGACACGGAACCTTCAACATCCAACCGTTCCCGCGGCCGGAAGGTAAAATGCATCAACGGGTCGATTTGCTGCCATCTGAAGTAGCCTTTGATGACAAAAACGTAGTAGCTGAGGAGCAAAAAAACTGTGGCTGCAATGCATAATACTGCAATGGCAAGAAATGTGAAACTATTATTGGCAGACGCCGGTGGACAAGGAGCTAGAGATTCAGATGTGAAACTGAGATTTGGTGCAGCCTCCATTGAATAGAATAGAACAGTGAATTCTGAGTTTGAATGACGAAGTTTTGCTGATGAAATTTGAAGAATGAGTTTGGTTTTATTTGGAAACTGGAAGTCAAACCGGTGAAAAGTTTGTAGCATGTCTGACCGTTAAGAATTGGTCGTGGACATGTCTGAAGGACAATTTTAATGCACAATTTCCTTACTTGGGAGAATTTTTATGTCATTTTAGAATTCAATGGAAACGAATAGCCTTTTCCTCGAATAATGAAATTTCCAAGAGGAAACTCTAAAAACACATTATATTATTTTCTTTTCATACTTTATATATATATATATATATATATATATATATATATATATACACACACACACTTGGTACACCTAACGTTTCTCCAAACTTTAAAAAATTATGTCCAATAATAAATAATCGTGCTGTCATGATAGGTGTCAAAATTGATGTAGTAACTCAGCGTTTGCTATGACAATGAGTTTAATTCTACATATCAAAACTTTGTTGACCAGCTTGTCACACATATTTTGTTTAGTATGGTTCATTTGACTAAGCGTAGTTAGCAGATTATTGTGCAACTTGACAATTTACTTAATATATATCAAATGATAACGATTGCGGGTTTCATTGTCATTTTAAAAAATCACGCCACTTCATTTATTTATTTTTTCCAGCAATATATATATAGGTTTAAATTTATTTTGAACCCGAATTACATGTATAAAAAAATTAATATAGAAAAGAAGTATTTGATAGATTTTCTTTTCGTTGGTAATTTATATTTAAGCCTAATAATAACTGTTTGAGTAAATTGTCGTATCAAAATGATGTGATGTCGTATTTGGTGCGGGCCAAATGACCCATACAAGCACCAGCGTGGGTGATCAAAATGCTCACCTCTGTATTTCAACTTTGCACGTTCAATGCATATATATATATATATATATATATATATATATATATATATATATATATATATATATACAAAAAAAATAAATATAAAAAATGAAGTGAACATCGTACTTTGTGACAATATATATAATATCGTTGACTTGTTTAATTAATCATGTTATTTATTTACTCAAATATAGGTCCTTGATTTAATAAATAGCTTCAGTTTATAAATATAAAATGAAAGAAATCACTTAAAAAAAGTCAAGAATTATGCAGTTGTTACGTGTACGTTTTGTAATAGGAATGCTTGCAAAGATATGCAGATGGAGATTGACATGGCCGATTACCAAACTATGCAAGTTTTATTTTAACAAAGGGATGGAATTTTACAATATAAAACCAGTGTTGAATTGTGGCCTATTGACATCGAGTCGGGGTGAATGTTTGTTGTATTTAAGTTTCGAATATGATATTTTATCACAAACTTGAGATATTAGTGTTAGATGAACTATAAATCTCCAACATATATAAACTAATATGAACTCGTCGGCTAAATAATTTTATTTACGTGTATTAATATAAACATTCCTTACTCGCCATTACAATATCAGCACTAAACTCTTATGAATTAATAATAAATAAATTGGTTCTACATAAAATATGTGCAAAACATTATAATGTGCATCCAACAGACCAGATTCAATTTAGGGAGCGATACCAACATGCTTACGAATCCTGATTTTGGAAGTGAGCCGTGATAAGGAAATTAATGAAGAAAAGGTAAGTCAAGCAAGATTGATACAAAGACTATAACAACAAATCTTTCAAAGCAAAAAAGGCAAAGAATTTTGATAAAATAATGCACCTTCTACACATGAATATTTCTCCTCGATCAAATGTTAGACACATATTTCAATTTTCATAAAAATATTAGACACCCATATGATCTACTGATATTGGAATAAAAAGAAAAACACTCTTAGTGTAACATAGACAAACCCGATATCATGTGTATATATGTTGTATTTGTAAAATAACAAACAGCAAGATTCAAATGCATTATCAACAAAGTTTTTCATGGTATTAGAGCCATAATCTTGCAAACCATAATTATAGATAAAAAATTCTTCTCTTAATAAATAAACGGAGGAACCAAATCTCATCATCCAATCTTTTCATCAAGGTGCTAGCCTTATCTCAGTTAAGCTAAGCATCACATATTACCTTATGTAGAGATCTCAGATTCTTGCTCGTAGTTTGGGTGTTCTCCACCATCTAGAGAAAGATGGGTGGAAACCTGCTGCACAATTAGAGCAAAATATTTCCCAATACAGCTTATGCAACTTGGATGACCAATGACGGTTTGATCATTTCTGCTATTCTTAGTGTTAATTGTCCCACATCGGTTGGATAAATAACCTTTGAGTGGCATATATTGGCTTGGACAATCCTCCCCCCTTGAGCTAGCTTTTGGGGTTGAGTTAGGTCCAAGTTCCAATCTTAACATGGTATCAGAGCCAGGTTTCACCGTTATGTGTTGGACTGCCTATAATTAGGTCACCCGTTCTGCCCATAATTGGGTCATTTGTAAACTCCACGCTCCAGATGTTCATTCCTGGGCGTGAGAGGGGTGTGTTAATTGTCCCACATCGGTTGGATAAATAACCTTTGAGTGGCATATATTGGCTTGGACAATCCTCCCACCTTGAGCTAGCTTTTGGGGTTGAGTTAGGTCCAAGTTCCAATCTTAACACTTAGCACTATGAGGGAAGATATGTTAGTGAAAACCTATAAACCGCAGAATCCATCACACTAAATCATTAAAAATATGACTGAAAACGTACCTGAATCCAAAATCCTGAATTCTTTTGCACGTGCTTTGATCTTCCAGATCTATGCGCTCTTTCTTGTAGAGAATCCTATAGTTTCTCTTCAGAACTATTTTTTTAATGGGAGAGAGAATAGTGAAAGTGATAACACGATATCTGGGGACCATGACCTAGATATGTAGATAATGATTATCTTTATCTTCTGATATTTCTGTTTTAGCCCATCATAAAAACAGAAATTACACTTATGTTTCTACACATTAAAGGCCCACAACCTATTAGATATATTAAAGCCAATAACCCAAAACCTTAGTTGATCACTTTATTTTGAACTTAATTTAATAGACAACCTACAACACATAATTATTCACATATAAGCCCATATAAATAAAATTGATCTAACAATCTCCCACTTGGGCTATATATGCAACCTTATAATTACGTTTGTGAAAATAACCTTATGAGCTCAAAATTGTTGTCATTCCGAAATGTATCTATAACCAATCCGATCCATCAATCACATCAACATATGATCAAAGCAGTCTTCGCTACACTCAAGGTAACTAGACTCATCAATGGTCACATATGCCAACACAACTGAATGACATGGATCATGAAGTGGATGTGTAGCATGGAAATTTAATGCAATGTGACTGGTCCTTCTTTCAACCTTATTGAGATCAAACTTTAAACCATAATCAAAGTGTAACTTAACTTGAAATTTATTTCTGCAGAAATTAAATTTACATAACTGTAACTGAAAATGTCTACAACTGAAAATCATTTAAAATAACAAACTCCCACTAAATCTGAATTTGAATTTCCTCAATTGACATAATGCCATACTAGTAGTGTGCTCATGAAACTGTTTGGGTGGTAGTCTCTTAGTAAGCGGATCCGCAACCATGGAGTTTGTACCGATATGCTCAATAGACAACTTACCACTCTGAATTCTTTCTTTAACAACCAGGAACTTGATGTCTATATGTTTTGACTTTGCCGATGTGGGGACCCGGACGCTAATCAAGTTCTTAATCATGATTGGGACTAATTAATCAAATAAATAGGGTCTAATTTTTTTTTTTAAAATGCGGAAGGTAATGGAATCAAACTCCTATACATATCAGTATAAAAGTATAAATCTGATAAAATATACAATCATACATACTCAGGTTCAACAACTACTGTCAAGTGTTTAAACCCTATCTCTAGTCCAAGTCCGGAATCACCACTCTAATCTCGATCTGTCCTCATCTCTGTGACCCTGTACCTGTTC
The DNA here is from genome assembly GCF_022965805.1 of Primulina eburnea. Classification (NCBI taxonomy): domain Eukaryota; kingdom Viridiplantae; phylum Streptophyta; class Magnoliopsida; order Lamiales; family Gesneriaceae; genus Primulina; species Primulina eburnea. Next base: position 53,979,511 of record NC_133101.1, read on the forward strand.
CACCTGTTGCCATGCACACATACAAACAAGACAACAGCCGGATAACTCCGGTGAGATATAAATATCCCAGTATAAACAATGTATTAAATGCAATCATATAAAACATATATAAAAGCATAAACAAACATCAAAACATGTATCTAGTCTGACTACATGAATCGATGACTCGTGATCTAATCTTATCTTATCTCAAATCTAGGGATCCCAATCTAATTTAGACTTTGGTATGCTGTATCGAGTGTCTGAGATAGACGTCTCTCTACATCTAAGGCTCTTCGATATACCATAAGTCTAGAGTCTTATCGGTTCTGAGAAAGACTTGGCGGTTCTGCCCTAGCTAGGCTGTCTGCCCTAGACTCGGACTCTGACTCTGTTCTAAGTCGATACATGAACATATCAATCTGATAATCTGCAAATATCAATGCAATAAAATAAAGTATGTGATTTAGAGAAACTCAAGTCAAACCTAACTTGAGTTGTGCAATCCCGAATCAACATTTATTTATACCTTTCTTGCTGTCGCTTTGATACAATCGAAGTCTCGATTCAAAATCTGACACTGTTCAATCTGGCAATGACAATATCAATATTATGTATCAATATTCTAATCAATTCAAAACATCTCTGTTTTATCAAATTCTGAGAGTATAACAGTACAATCTTGCGATACTGATAATACTATATCAGTCTATATCAATTCCAAACATTTACAATCAACCACCATAAAATCTGATATCACTTCTAGTCAATTTCCTTCTGAAATTCATTACAATTCCATATTCAGTCCGTTTCTTAATTTGACTTCGATTCTACGCTGTCTAACATGTCAAGAACATCATATATGAATTCCATTCAATTCTGACAATATCATAATTTCAAGACATGTCAAAACGTTGTAAAACTTACGTCCAGTTGTAGCCTACGTTGCTAGGAACTCAGTACCGAAGTCGGATTTAAATTCTAACGGACGGATTTCTCACAAAAGACGTAAGGATTTTCCACTTCTTTCCCAAAGCTTTTCTCGATCTCTATTCTGTCAAATATGAAGTATTATCATATATATATATATATATATATATATATATATATATATATATATATATATATATATATATATATATATATATATATATATATATACGTCCCCTGCATGGCAATGCTACGTGTCTTACATTTCACACCTTTCAGGCGGCGCTCGAACGGTGCAAATCTACCGCTCGAGCGCGGTAGGTTCTGTCCACGCTTTTCTGAATTGCACCTTTGGCGCTCGGGCGGTCAAAAACTACCGCCCGGGCGCCAACTCTTCTGCCCGCGACATATGACGCTCGGGCGGTCAAAAACTACTGCTCGGGCGCCATCATTTCTGTCCACCAATTGTGTACTTCATATGCTTGGCCCACTTTGGGTCTCGTAATAGCCCGTCTATAATTATATCAATTCAACTTCAATAATCTTTGCTTAACATGATATAAAATCTAGGGCATTACAGCCGAGCTCCTGTTGTTATTGGAATACATAACTGCTGATTTATTGTCACAATGTATTCTTAGTGGCCTTTCAATGCCATCAACAATGCGCAGTCCCGTGACAAAATTTTGTAGCCATATTCCATGATTGGATGCCTCATAACATGATAAAAACTCAGCTACCATGGTGGAAGAGGCTATAAGTGATTGTTTAGCACTCTTCCAGGAAATGACACCTCAAGCAAGGAGATAGATGTAGCCCGACGTAGATTTCATAATATCTTGGCATCCAGCAAAATCGGACCCAGTATACCCAATGATCTCAAGCTGATCCAACCTCCGATATATGAGCATGTAATATTTTGTTCTCTGTATGAACTGTAAAACCCTTGTGACTACTTGCCAATGTTCCACTCCTTGATTACTTAAATATTGTCCTAACATTCTTGTCACGTACGCAATATCTGGATGTGTACAAACCTGAGCATACATCAGACTCCCCACTGTAGATACATAGGGAATCTTCTGCATTTCTTCTTCCTCAAAATCATTCTTTGGGCATTGTTTAAGACTAAATTTGTCTCCCTTAGCCACAGAGGTATCCGTTGGTTTACAATCTTGCATCCCATAGCGCTTGAGAACTTTCTGATTAAACCAAATGGATTTCAAATCTCGACACAGAAAAAATCCATAAATTCTATCCAATTCTCAAGAAATCACTCAAATAATAATCAGAATTGCGGAAGCGGACCGAAATCCATGACTTGTAGACGATTATTGGAAATGATCTTCAATCTTGCAGTTTTCTTCCAAAACCAGAGAGTTCTGCTGATGGGAAACAAAACAATATGTCGTACTGCAAAATTGGGACCATAACCTCATTTTATAATTAAACAAATTTACCTATTTCTAATTTGGCCCCTCAACAAAGCAGAAATATCATATATGGTATCCACACAATAATATTATGACAATTAAGACATTAAGTCAATTCTTATTCTAAATTAGACCACATCAATTAATGACTTATATTATTGATGACATTAAACATTTATAATTACATTTATGGCTCTTAAAATTCTAACAATCTCCCACTGGCCATATGTGTAAACTTATGAATGTGTTAAACTTAACAAGCTCTTTTGTCATCACAACCATAATACTTGTTAAACAATCTCGTCCATTAATTATATTGACATAGGATCAATGCAGTCTTTGTTGTATCTATCACAACTGAACCAACAAGGGTCACATATATAAATACAATCAAATGACATAGATCAATCATGAATGTGTGGCATGAAAATTACATGCAAGGTGATCAATTCGTGTCAATTTTTAACTGGACATTCTTTATCAAAGTGAGATCAAAACCTTAATTTCAGTTAGACAAAGTGTAAAGAAAACAATGAACTTTATTTCTTATCAGAAAATATCCAAATACATAAGTTTGAACAACATAACAAAACATAAAATGTATAGTACAAACTCCCACTAGATCTAGACTTCATCAAACTGAATAACACCCATATGAGTAGTGTGCTCATGGAAAACAGTGGGTGGCAAACCCTTTGTAAAAGGATCTGCTATCATGGAGTTTGTGTCTATGTGTTCTATCAAAATTTATCCACTTTGTACTTTTTCTTTCACAACAAGGAACTTGATGTCGATGTGCTTCGATTTTGTCGAGCTCCTATTATTATTGGAATACAATACAACTGATCTATTGTCACAAAACAATTTCAATGGTCTTTCAACCTCTTCTAAAATACGCATGAGTGACAAAATTCTTCGATGCCTCGTAACATGCTATAAATTTAGCCGCCATGGTGGAAGAAGCTGTTAGTGCTTGTTTTGCACTTCTCCAAGAGATAGCTCCACCAGCCAATAGAAATACATAGCCTGAAGTGGATCTCATGCGATCTTGGCGTCCCGCGAAATCGGAGTCCGAATATCCCATGATCTCAAGATTATTCGCCCTCTTATATGTGAGCATATCATCACAAGTTCTCTTTAGATATCTCATTACTCTTTTGGCTGCTTTCCAGTGATCCATTCCTGGGTTGCTTAAATATCTGCCCCACACTCCAACAATGTACGCAATATATGGACGCGTACAAACTTGAGCATACATAAGACTTCCTACAGCCGAAGCATAGGGAATCTTTTGCATTTCTTCAATCTCGAGGCTTCTTTTAAGGCACTGTTTAAGACTAAATTTGTATCCTTTAGCGACCGGGGTATTAGGTCCTCTATAGAAAGGAAAAGCGCTATTCTAGATGATTACACAGTGCTACTCCAAGAACATGAGAAAAATGATGGTACGGGGGAGAATGACCCAATCAACGTTCGTCAAGCCATGCAAGATTCAAATTCTCAAAAGTGGGCCGAGGCTATGAGTGAAGAGTACAAGTCAATGCAAGACAATAAAGTTTGGGAACTTGTCCCATTACCAGAAGGTGTGAAACCCATTGGTTGTAAGTGTATTTTCAAAACCAAATGGGACTCAAAAGGTAATGTGGAGAGGTACAAAGAACGTCTTGTAGCTAAAGGCTATATACAAAAGTATGTGATTGACTTTAAAGAAACTTTCTCTCCAGTTTCATCGAAGGACTCTTTTAGGACAATCATGGCACTTGTTGCACACTTTGATATGGAACTTTATCAGATGGATGTCAAGACAGCTTTTCTCAATGGAGACATTGAGAAAACAATCTATATGGTGCAACCAGAACACTTTGTATTGGGAAATCCAAAGAATATGGTTTGCAAACTTATGAAGTCCATCTATGGATTAAAGCAAGCTTCTCGTCAATGGTACCACAAGTTTCATCAAATAATTATCTCATTTGGTTTTGAGGTAAATCTATTAGATGATTGTGTGTATCATAAGTTCAGTGGGAGTGAACATATATTCCTGGTTTTATATGTGGATGACATTTTGCTTGCCATAAATGATATAGGCATGTTGAACGATACCAAGATATTTCTCTCTAGACATTTTGAAATGAAAGATCTTGGTAACGCCTCCTTTGTACTAGGAATCCAAATACATCGAGATCGTTCTCAAGTATTCTTGGATTATCTCAAAAGAGCTATATCGATAAGGTACTTAAAAGATTTGGCATGCAAGATTGTAAGCCAGGTAATACCCCGGTTGCTAAAGGAGACAAGTTTAGTCTTAAACAGTGCCCTAAAGGAAGCCTCGAGATTCAAGAAATGCAAAAGACTCCCCATGCTTCGGTTGTAGGAAGTCTTATGTATCCTCAAGTTTGTACGCATTGTTGGAGTGTTGGGTAGATATTTAAGCAACCCAGGAATGGATCACTGGAAAACAGCCAAAAGAGTAATGAGATATCTAAAGATAACTTGTGATTATATGCTCACATATAAGAGGTCAAATAATCTTGATATCAGGGGATATTCGGACTCCGATTTCGCGGTATGCCAAGATAGCATTAGAGAGAGCTTTTTCCACCATGGCGGCTGAATTTATAGCATGTTACGAGGCATTTAATCATGCAATATGGCTGAAGAATTTTGTCACTGGGCTGCGTATTCTAGAAGAGGTTGAAAGACCATTGAAATTGTTTTGTGACAATAGATTAGCTGTATTGTATTCCAACAATAATAGGAGCTCGACAAAATCGAAGCACATCGACATCAAGTTCCTTGTTGTGAAAGAAAGAGTACAAAGTGGACATATTTTGATAGAACACATAGGCACAAACTCCATGATAGCAGATCCGTTTACGAAGGGTTTGCCACCCAATAGTTTCCATGAGCACACTACTCATATTGGTGTTATTCAGTTTGATGAATCTAGATCTAGTGAGAGTTTGTAATATACATTTTATGTTTGGTTCTGTTGTTCAAACTTATGTATTTGGATATTTTCTGATCAGAGAATTTTAAGGGACATAATTGTAATTATAAATGTTTAATGTCATCAATTAAATAAATCATTAATTGATGTGGTCTAATTTAGAATAATAATTGACTTAATGTCTTAATTGTCATGATATTATTGTGTGGATACCATATATGATATTTTTGGTTTGTTGAGGGGCCAAATTAAAAATAGTGAAATTTGTTTAATTATAAAATGAGGTTATGGTCCCAATTTTGCAGTACGACGTATTGTTTTGTTTCCCTCAACAGAACTCTCTGGTTTTGGAAGAAAACTGCAAGATTGAAGATCATTTCCAATAATCTTCTACAAGTCATGGATTCTGGTACGCTTCCGCAATTCTGATTATTATTTGAGTGATTTCTTGAGAATTGGATAGAATTTATGGATTTTTTTTCTGTATCGAGATTTGAAATCCAATTGGTTTCATCAATTGGTATCAGAGCACTCCATTCCAAATTCTTAAGAAACTATTTTGCCTTCATTGTTTCGATTTCACTCCAGTCGATTATGATTATGAAATTTTTCAGAAGTTTTTTTTTGTCATATCCATGATTGTTCATCGGCCGTAGAGCTCAAAATCAGTATACGTAAAAGCCATGCATTTATTTAATTTGTTAAATTAATTATTTAAGTTTAAAATGATTTTAGAGATGCATGATTTATGAAATTGTATTATTTTAATTATTTATGTTTATTTAATGCACGTTAAAATGTTTTCTCGAGTTTATGCTTCAGGCGGATATTCGATGCGGGATCGAGGGAAAGAGACCGGCGACGATTTTTACGATTTTAAAATGTGGTGTTTTATTTTAAGTTAGGATTGAGACATTTTAAATGATTTATTAAGTTTTCAGTATTTTTTTTAGAAGCCTAATTTAATTTATTAAGTGATTTTAAGCTTTTAAAATTTCTGAGGTTTAAAACATGTGTACTTATTTTTTTATTCAAATTTAGGGATGTTATTATTTTTAGTGAGGAATTATTATTTTATTTGGTATACTAATTTATTATTAGTATTTTTAATATATTAATTAATACATTTTAATGTCATTCCCACTAACCCCCTAACACACACACACAATCTTCTTTATACCCACACACGTACAACACACACACACCACACACATACCTTTATTTTATTATGGTAATAGGAGAAGAGAATTTTTCTTGAAACTCTCTTTCAGCAGCCTCCATATCACCACCTCCCTCTCCAAATTTCCTTCAGCAATCCTTCGTTGATTTAGCAGCAAAAAAATCGTGCCTCAAGTCGCCCGGATCATTTCCCGCACCGTGTCGCTTCGATATTCACCGTATCGTGAGTTTTAAAGATCAAAGGTGTGATATCATTGTCCCACATCTGAAAAATTAAAGATTTAAAATGAGTTTATAATTGCTTACAATGAACTTCTATAGCAACTTTGGTTAATCATTTTCGTAAAAGTGAGGACAGATACGAAGTAGTTGCTATAGGGGCCCATTCTGCAGTCACGCAGCCGCGGGCCCGGGCTCGGGGCGTGACAGAATGGTATCAGAGCCGGTCACGGGCATGGAACACCGAGAAATAAGTGCTATGCGGAGCAAAGTGCTACGTGCATGGGAGCCACCTCTTGAACCTGCGGGGCAAAGTGCTACATGACGGGAGCCACCTCTTGAACCTGTAGGAGCCACCTCTAGATTCTCGGCGCTGGTGGATCGAGTGGTTAGGCCGCGACGAGGACGTCGCGTTCTGAAGGAGGGGTGATTGTGATACCCTTGTCCCACATCTGAAAAATTAAAGATTAAAAATGAGTTTATAATGACTTACAATGGACTTCTATAGCAACTTGGGTTAATCATTTTCGTAAAAGCGAGGACGAATACGAAGTGGTTGCTATAGGGGCCCATTGTGCAGTCACGCAGCCGCGGGCCCGGGCTCGGGGCGTGACAAAAGGCAATGTATAGTCTTTCGTTTGATGCATCGATCTTGTCATAGTAGATATTTTGATGTATGTTATGTGTGAAAGTTTGATTATTATGAGCAAAGTTTGAGCGATTATGTATTGAATCGATTTCTGAAATATTTTAGATTTCAAAAGATGTTTTTGCTGTCATTTAGGTTCCTGTGTAATTTCGGTTCGTTTTCTGAAAATATTTTCAACATAGAAAAGTAGATCTTTTTGATACCTATGATTTGATATAAAATTCGTAATTTTTGGACAAGAAACAAGTGAGTTATGGTTGTTTTCGTGTGACTGCTCAAACCTGCGATCTTATGAAAACGATGTTCATCATTTTTTGAAGTTTTTGAGTTGTAGGCTTCGTTGGGCACCGCCGAGCTTGTGTTACTGCATTTAGATATGTTATGGGATGTGTTTAGGTGTTATTTGGTGGTTCGTTTGGATCGGGATTGGCTTGTGATGTAATAGAAGTCGTAGGAAGTGAAACGATGTCGAATTACGAGTTATTGTTGTATTGAAGTTATTTGACGATGCTTGAGGACGTTTGGGGTGTTTGTGGGTTCGAAACAATGTAATAGCATCCTAACATGAGTCTTGAGGTGTTGGTTCATGGTCCTTAGGCTTGGGTTGGAAGAATGAATCATTAAGTTAGTGAATTTCCATGTCCAGAGGCTACCCGGACCTCGACACGGAGTCCATGTCCTTTTTCCTTCAAAAATACGAAATTTTCGTGCGTACCAGGACCCATACACAGGGTCCGTGTACCCTCTTTTAAATTTTTTTTTTAATATGAATATAAAATATAGGATTTGTTTTGTGGTTATGAATATGAAATAAAGGATTTATTTTGGGGTTCTATGTCATGGTTTAGTACGATAATTAAACGAGGTCAAGTCCCAATTGATCTAGAATATCATAAGCTATTTATTTAATTCAGTGGTGAGCATGAATACATACGTCTAAGCTATGAAAGATAAGTGTTTGAACTCATGTTAGTATGTGCAGCAGTGGCCCCAAGCGAGATCCAACGAATCCCTCAACACCAAGTAAGCATGTTCGATGTGCAAAAGAAAATACTTTTAAGTTTTTGAGGTATGCTAAATGTCTTGTGACCAAATTATGAACGAGTTTGGAAGTCGGCGAATGTGGTCGAGGACCTCTCCACCCCGGTAAAGCATGAACGGGTTTAGATCAAGATTGGAAAGCGGTAAAGCATGACCAGAGACCAATCCACCCGTTAAAGCATGAACGGGGATCTCATGTATGTGGTAGTGAACTTTCCCTGCCAGCCCAGTACTGTGGTTTAGTCTGATCAGGTATATTTATGTATGAGTCACTTGCTTTGAAACATATCTTTATGCAAAATGATGTATGCATGTTTAGGTATGTATGAGGCAAGCATTCTTAAGAAAAGTTTTATGTTGATGGAATGTCTATGATATGTATGTATGTTCAAGCTTTTGTAGGAATGTTCAAGTTTCAAGTATGTACGCTCTATTTTAAATATACATGTGGTTTTATTACGTATTACTTGTTATATCTAGTTTATACATGTTGAGTCTTTAGACTCACTAGACTTGATCGATATATGCAGGTGAGGATGATATTGAGGAGACAAGGGGTGGTGACCAATGAGCTGACTTGGGCTGCGCAAGAGGCTAAACCCGAGGACCGCCCATATTTTAAGATTTTATGCATGTTCAATTATTATGATTTTAAGGAGTGGTGTTTTCAATATTTTAAATGTCTACTTATCGCAACTTGTTGGTAGCTGTTTTTTTCTAAATATTTTAGACGAACAAATATTTATTTACGAAGTTTGATAATTTCTACCTATTTAAGAAAATTTTTATTTTTCCGCAAATTTAAAGTAGTTAAATAGTACGGTTCGTTACAAATGGTATCAGAGCGGTGTTCTTGTAGATGGTTATGCCTTCTGCCAGTTGCTAAAAGCTCACGAAGCCACACCTCAAATCTGTAAATTTTAAAGTTTTAAATTTTTTTCATATAGTGAGCATCAAGTCATGATTTTAGCATTTACATGTTTTAAGTTCAAATTTTGTGCATCCTACAATACTGATATTAGGTTATTATATGTTGTGTTATGTGTTGGGTAAATTTTATAACGGTAGGCCCCCTAGACGTTTGGTTGCCCGTGGAGCAAGGGATGAGGACAGAGAGGCTTGTGATGGAGAGAGGGCCACTCCTCCTCGCCCAACACCAGATATGCAGGGATAGATGCTTGCAGGTATAACTCAGTTCTTCTCACAGTTGGCAAGGAACAATGCTGCAGTGAACACAGAGGCGAGGCCCAAACCAGAGGCAGTGTATGAGAGGTTTAGGAGGATGGATCCGAAAGAGTTCTCGGGGACTACTGACCCGATGATAGCTGAGGGATGGATTAAATCCATCGAGGTGATTTTTGATTTCATGAAGTTGCAAGATGCAGACAGGGTCAGGTGTGTAACATTCCTTCTGTCAGGAGACGCCAGGCTTTGGTGGGAAAGTGCATCAGTGTCAGTGAACTTGCAAACACTGACATGGAATGGGTTCAAAGAAGTTTTCTACTCCAAGTGCTTCACTGACGAAGTACGATCCAGACTGACCAGGGAGTTCATGACGCTGCGACAGGGAGACAATAGCGTAACAGAGTTTGTGAGGAAGTTCGATAGGGGGTGTCACTTCGTGCCCCTAATTGCAAATTATGCTTGGGAGAAGCTTACGCATTTTATTGATGGGTTACGACCGATCTTGTGTCATGATGTGAGGGTTGCAGGTCCGACTTCCTATGCCGTTGCCGTATCTAGAGCCTTGACGGTAGAGCAAGAACAAAGAGACATCGAGAATGATAGATAGGGCAAGCGGCCCTATCAGGCACCACAATAGCAGCAACAGCAGCGACCCCAGTTTAAGAGACCTTTCAAGGGACAGCAGGGGAAGAGGCCATTTCAGGGACCACCGAAGGGCAAGGGTCCTATCCCTCAGCAGAAGGCTTTTCAGAGGCCTGGTAATTTCCCGATGTGCCGGAAGTGCAATCGCCAACATCCGTGATACTGTTTATGGGGATCGGGCAAATGATTTAAATGTGGAGCCAGTGACCACATGTTGAAGGACTGCTCACAGTGGATGCAGCCGACCCAGGTAAGGGTGACTCAGGGAAGGGTGTTCGCCATGCATGCTCAGAAGGCAGGCCCGGTCACGACCTTGTTGACTTGTAACTTATTTAATTCAGCACATTATTAGTTTTTCCATGCATGTTTCGTACAGATTTGAGATTATTAGTGTGCTAGTTAGTACATTTGGTGTCTTTCATTACTTGAGGTTAAGGTTAGAATTTTGGGATATAAGTTTTGTGTTGTGCTAACGCCTCTCAGGAAATATTTTAATAAAGAGATTGGCCACGAAGGCTCTAATAGATTCAGGTGCCACTCACTCCTTTATCTTGGAGACGTTCCCTAATCATTTGGACATCAATTCCATTGAGCTCGACATGAATTATTATGTGACAGTCCCATCAGGGGAAGAGTTATCAGCTACTAGAGTGGTCAGAGACATCGATCTTGAACTACAGGGCCACCTAGTGTATGCTGACTTGATTGTGTTGCCGATGCCAGAATTCGATATTATTTTGGGAATGACTGGCTAACAAAGAACAAAGTTCTTATTGACTTCCAGAAAAGGTCAGTGTTAGTAAGACCATCGGGCATTGAACAATTTCTTGTTGAGCCAGACCGATGGAGAAGTTTCCCTCGCATGATTTCTTTCATGCAGGCACAGAGACTTATTCACAAGGGATGTCAGGCTTTCTTGGCCAGTATTATTTCCGCACCTGACGTACCCACTCCGTCGATATCTGATGTTCCAGTAGTAAGAGATTTTCCTGACATTTTTCCAAATGACGGCACAGGCCTTCCACCAGAGAGAAAAGTGGATTTCGCCATTTATCTTGCGCCAGGCACCTTGCCAATCTCTAAGGCACCGTACCGTCTAGATCCAGCTGAGATGTTAGAGCTCAAACAGCAGATTCAGGAGCTTCTTGACAAGGAATTTATTCGCCCTAGTTTCTCACCATAGGGCGCACCAGTGCTCTTTGTGAAGAAGAAAGATGGGAGCATGAGACTGTGCACCGATTACCGAGAGTTGAACAAGGTAACGATCAAGAATAAATGGGAGCATGAGACTGTGCACCGATTACCGAGAGTTGAACAAGGTAACGATCAAGAATAAATACCCACTACAAAGAATCGAGGACCTATTCGATCAGTTGCAGGGAGCTACAGTGTTCTCTAAGATAGATCTTCGATCAGGGTATCACCAGCTGAAGGTAAAGGATGCAGATGTTCATAAGGCAGCATTCAGAACTAGATATGGGCATTACGAGTTCTTGGTGATGCCGTTTGGACTGACGAATGCTCCAGCAATTTTTATGGACCTCATGAATCGAGTATTTCAATCCTACTTAGATAAGTTCGTCATAGTGTTCATTGACGACATTCTTATATACTCGAAGAGACATGAGGAGCACAGTCAGCATTTGAGAATAGTGTTGCAGGTTATGCAGAGCCACAAGTTATATGCAAAATTCAGTAAGTGTGAATTTTGGTTGGAGAAAATATCATTTTTGGGTCATATAGTATCTAGCAGTGGTATTGAGGTGGATCCAGCAAAGGTGGAAGCCGCTAAGGATTGGGTTGAGCCGAAAAATGCATCACAGATCCGCAGTTTCCTAGGCTTGGCAGGTTACTACAGAAAGTTTATTCAAGGATTTTCTTCGATAGCAGTGCTACTCACCTCATTGACAAAGAAGAATGCCAAATTCATATGAAGCGAAGAGTGTCAGAAGAGCTTCGATACCTTGAAGCAAGCTCTTATTTTGGCGCCAGTTTTAGCCATGCCATCAGGGCAAGGCAATTTTTTGTTGTACACCGATGCATCTAAGCTCGGATTAGGCGCAGTGTTTATGCAACATGGTCGGGTTATAGCTTATGCTTCCAGACAGTTAAAAGTGCATGACAATAATTATCCGACTCATGATCTAGAGTTAGCTGCCATGGTCTTTGGGTTGAAGATTTGGAGACATTATTTTTACGGCCATAAATGCCAGATATTCACTGATCACAAGAGTCTCAAGTATTTCTTCACGCAGAAAGAGCTTAACATGAGACAAAGACGGTGGTTGGAGTTGGTAAAAGACTACGATTGTGAAATTAGCTACCATCCAGGGAAAGCTAATGTTATGGTAGGTGCTTTGAGCAGAAAGGTAGCAATCTTAGCACAACTGTCAGTGCAGAGACCTATTCAGTCAGAGATTCAGAGGTTTGGCTTAGAAGTTTATCCTAAGGATAGAGCTCCCAAGCTGTATAATCTGATAGTCCAATCTTCTTTGCTAGACTGAATCCGTAAAGGACAACCTTCCGATGAGCAATTACAGAAATGGAGACTGAAGGATGAGACCAAGGACAGTGTACTTTACACAGTGTTTGATGATATTGTGAGGTACAGAGGGAGAATGTGGGTGCCTAGTGTTGATTCAATTAGAGAAGATATTTTTTCAGAGGCACATATATCTCCGTATTCTATCTATCCAGGAAGTACTAAGATGTACAAGGATTTGCAGATGCTGTATTGGTGGCCAGGTATGAAGCGAGACATCCGCCGATTTGTGTCTGAATGTCTCACTTGTCAATAGGTGAAGGCAGAGCATCAGAGGCCAGCAGGGATGCTTAAGCCACTTCTTATTCCCGAGTGGAAATGGGAGAATATCACCAAGAATTTCGTGGTTGGTTTGCCGAGGTCAGTCAAAGGATCCAATGCCATTTGGGTTATAGTGGATCGACTAACTAAGTCGGCACATTTTTTTATCGGTGAAGACGACTTTCTCCATGACTCAGTATGCAGAGCTCTATATCCAGGAGATAGTTCGTTTGCACGGGATTCCAGTTTCTATTGTGTCCGACAGGGACCCGAGATTCACATCGTCCTTTTTGAAGAGTTTACGCGCAGCCATGGGGACGAAGTTGCTATTCAGTACTACATTCCATCCTCAGATAGATGGCCAGTTTGAGCGAGTGATTCAGATATTGGAACATCTGTTACGAGCTTGTGTGATAGATTTCCATGAGAATTGGGAATCGAAAAGCTACCTCTAGTGGAGTTTACCTACAACAACAGTTTTCAATCATCTATAGGTATGGCTCCCTACGAGGCATTGTATGGGAGGAAGTGTAGATCGCCGATTCATTGGGATGAAGTCAGTGAGAGATCAGAACTTGGTCCAGAGATTGTTCAGGAGAGTGCAGATGTTGTGGTCAAGAGCCGAGATAGGATGAAGACCGCATAGAGTCGTCAAAAGAGTTATGCTGACAAGAGGAAGAGAGATCTTGAGTTTGCCGTAGGAGACCACGTATTCGTAAAGATAGCACCTATGAAAGGTGTTATGAGGTTTGGGAAGAGAGGCAAGCTGAGTCCGAGATGTATTGGACCGTTTGAAATTCTTGACAGAGTTGGGACACTAGCTTAACGTGTAGCCCTACCGCTGAATCTGGCTGGAGTGTACAATGTGTTCCATGTCTCGATGCTGAGGAAGTATATAGCAAATCCTTCGCATGTTTTAAGTTTTGAGCCATAGCAGTTGGCTCCAGATATGTCGTATGAGGAAAGACCTGTCCAAATTCTAGACAGACAAGAGAGGAGACTTCGGAACAAAGTTACCAAGTTGTTTAAAGTCCGGTGGTTGAATCAATCAGTGGAGGAGGCCACTTGGGAAATAGAAGCATATATGAAAAGTCGCTATCCGAAAATGTTTGGTAAGATTTAATTTCGAGGACGAAATTTATTTAAGTGGGGGAGAAACTGTAGAGCTCAAAATCAGTATACGTAAAACCCATGTATTTATTTAATTTGTTAATTAATTATTTAAGTTTAAAATGATTTTAGATATGCATGATTTATGAAATTGTATTATTTTAATTATTTATGTTTATTTGATGCACGTTAAAATGTTTTCTCGAGTTTATGTTTCAGGCGAATATTCGATGCGGGATCGAGGGAAAGAGACCGGCGACGATTTTTGTGATTTTAAAATGTTGTATTTTATTAAGTTAAGATTGTGGCATTTTAAATGATTTATTAAGTTTTTAGTATTTTTTTAGAAGCCTAATTTAATTTATTAATTGATTTTAAGATTTTAAACTTTTGAGGTATAAAACATGTGTACTTTTTTATTCAAATTTGGGGATGTTATTCTTTTTAGTGAGGAATTATCATTTTATTTGGTATACTAATTGATTATTAGTATTTTTAATATATTAATTAAAACCCTTTAATGTCATTCCCACTAACCCCCTAACACACACACACACACACACACACACACACACACACACACTCACTCACTCTTTTTTATACCCACACACGTACATCACACACACCAATCATGTTTATTAAGCATGACCGGGTTTAGATCAGGATTGGAAAGCGGTAAAGCATGACCAGAGACCAATCCACCCGTTAAAACATGAATGAGGATCTCATGCATGTGGCAGTGGACTTTCCCTGCCAGCCCAGTACTTTGGTTTAATCTGATCAGGCACATTTTCGTATGAGTCACTTGCATTGAAACATATCTCTACGCAAAATGATGTATGCATGTTCACGTATGTATGAGGCAAGCATGTTTAAGAAAAGTTTTATGTTGATGGCACGTCTATGATATGTATGTATGTTCAAGCTTTTGTAGGAATGTTCAAGTTTCAAGTATGTACGCTCTGTTTTAAAGATAAATGTGGTTTTATTATGTATTACTTGTTATATCTAGTTTATACATGTTGAGTCTTTAGACTAACTAGACTTGATCGATGCAGGTGAGGATGATTTTGAGGAGACGGAGGGTGGGGACCAATGAGCTGACTTGGGCTGCGCAAGAGGCTAAACCCGAGGACCGCCCATGTTTTAAGATTTTATGCATGTTCAATTATCATGATTGTAAGGAGTGGTGTTTTTAATATTTTAAAAGTTTACTTATCGCAACTTGTTGGTCGTTGTTTTATTATAAATATTTTAGACGAGCAAATATTTATTAACGAAGTTTGATAATTTCTACTTATTTAAGAAAATATTTATTTTTCCGCAAATTTAAAGTAGTTAAATAGTACGGTTCGTTACAGGCCGATTAGAAGATTAAGATTATAAATTTTTGTTGTTTAACAAATTATGTTTAATCTGCCGTAATCTTGTGGGCTAAACAATGTTTTGTCCTTCTTTTTTCGTTTTTGTTTTATATCCCTTCCAAATTAATTACGGATGGATTTTGTGGATTTGTTAATTAATTATTCTTCATGCACAATCCAATGGTGATTGGGTCTCCATCGATTCTGAGCATTTGAAACCAAATTTTCTTTTCCCTTCCAAAATGATTCTATCGGTGTCTGTGATTATTGGTTGGTTGAAAATTGAACGGTGCGTATGTGGTTTTTGGAATTACAAATCAAAACAAACAAGTGAAAACTTTTCCAAATCCTTATATAAAGTGTATGGTTATTATTTAAAATAATGACAATATTTTTTATGTAAGTGTCATTTATTTTTTTTTCCAGTTTTATGTTTGATTTCATTAAATTTAATCATTTAGTTTATCATAATAGATTAAATTTTTTTAAATAAATTTCATACGTCTATTAATATCTAATATTTCAAATTAAATTAAATTTAAATTATATGTCGCCAAAGTGACCGCTGTTATTTAAATTTATTTATTTTTATTTGAGATATTAGGATATTATTAAGGTTTTAAATAATGTGAAAATGAGTATATTTATGTGAGTGTTGATCGGCCCAAAAGAAGATTTATACTTGACAAAATGATTCATTTTCTTGTGATAATATACATGTAACAATTACAAAATTTTACTTGTTTATTTTATGAAAATAAGAAATCTATCCAAAGATAGATTTCTTGTTTGTCATGTATTATTGTTAATGTTTGATTATTACAACAAGAGTACCACTTGCAAATGATATTATTGTCCAAAGACTTGGTATTGATATTGCACTAGGTATCTTGAGATAGGATTTGCCATATACTTCCAATTTATTTAAGATGAGCATGTTATTTATGTTATTATTATTATGTTCTCTTTTTAGCTAAAGTTGCTACTATATCTGCTAATCTAAGTTCAGTGCCGATCCTAAATGGGACAAATTTTAAGGAGTGGAAGGAGAACATCCTTATTGTTCTTGATTGCATGGATCTAGACCTTGCAATCTGGACAGAGCAACCTGCTGCTCTTACAGATTCTGACGTGGCGTACCTGAGGCTTTTAGGGGTGCGGTGTCCGACAGTGTCACCAAAGCTAAGGATTATCTCGATGAGATAGAGAAGCGCTTTGCCAAAAGCGATAAGGCGTAAACAAGCATGATTCTGAAGAGTTTGATTTCCATGAAGTATAAAGGAAAGGGAAATATCCAAGAATATATTATGGAAATGTCTCACCTTGCATCGCAATTGAAGGCACTTAATCTTGAATGGTCAGAAGACACGCTTGTTCATTTAGTGCTGGTTTCTCTTCCAAACCAATTTAGTCAGTTCAAAATCAGTTACAACTGTCAAAAGGTGAAATGGTCTCTTAATGAGCTCATTTCTTATTGTGTTCAAGAGGAAGAGAGATTGAAGCAAGACAAGACTGAAAGTGCCCTATTATGCAAGAACCTCTAAAGATAAGGGCAAGGAAAGAATGAATGAGGCTGCTAAAAGTCTATATGCAAAGATGAACAAGCAAGATAATGACAAGAAAGGTTGTTTCTTCTGTGATAAGGATGATCATGTCAAGAAAGATTGTCCTAAGTACCATGCATGGCATGCAAAGAAAGGTACATTTTCAAGTTTGGTATGTTCGGAAGTAAATTTAGCTTCAGTACCAAGAAACACTTGGTGGTTAGATTCCGGTGCTACTACTAATATAAATGTTTCAATGCAGGGTTGCCTGAGCTGTCGAAAGCCAAGTGATGTTGAAAGATGCATTTATGTAGATGATGGCAAGTCAGTCGAAGTGGAAGCAATAGAGAATTTCATATTGTTGTTAAGTACTGGTTATTATTTACACTTAATAAATACTTTTTTTTGTACCGTCATTTAGACGAAATTTGGTTTCTGTTTCTAGTTTGGACAAATATGGTTATTGTTGTTCTTTTGGAAACAATATGTTTAAGTTATATATTAACTCTAATGTTGTTTGAACTGTCGTTCAGCTACACCATTCATGCTTGGTGAGCCTCGCATGGTGTACTGCAAGACGATTCCACATTCCTCTAGTTATTGAGCAAAATGTCCTGGACGTTATTCCCCTGAACCGTCATTTCTACCATAATATTCACCACCACGATCAGATCTGACTTTCTTAATTCTTTTGTCGAGTTGATTCTCGACTTCAGTCTTGAATGACTTGAAAACGTCCAATGTCTGTGATTTTTCATGAATAAGTATCATGTATGCATATCTAGAGTAATCATCAATTAATGATACAAAATATTGTTGACCATTCCAAGAAGGTGTTGGAAATGGTCCACAAATATCAGTATGTATCAATTCCAATATTTCGTTGGCTCATTATGCATTATCTTTCTTTCTTTTGGTATGTTTGCCTTTGATGCATTTGACACAATTGTTCAAATCTGTAAAATCAATGGAGTCCAAAATTCCATCTGATACAAGTCGTTCAACTCTATTTCTAGAGATGTGTCTTAATCGCTTGTGCCATAATGCACCAGAATTTTAATTATTAAACTTACTCTTAGTACCACGTGATTCCACATTTAGGGTTTCAATATAAGAAGCGTTTATTTCAAAAATATATAGACTGTCATAAACTATAAGTGAACCAGTTCCAACAACATTAGAATTAATAGATAACCTAAACATATTGTTTCCAAATGAACAACAATATCCTATTTGTCCAAACTAGAAACAGAAATTAAATTCCATCTAAACGACAGTACAACAAAAATATCTATTAAGTCCAAATAATAACCAATACTTAACAACAATCTAAGATGCCTTATTGCTTCCACTTCGACCGACTTGCCATCACCTACATAAATGCATCTTTCAGCATCATTTGGCTTTCGACAGCTCAGGCAACCCTGCATTGAAACACTTATATTAGTAGTAGCACCGGAATCTAACCACCAAGTGTTTCTTGGTACTGAAGCTAAATTTACTTCAGAAAATATCAAACTTGAAAATGTACCTTTCTTTGCACGCCAAGCATGGTACTTAGGACAATCTTTCTTGACATGATCATCCTTATCACAAAAGAAACAAACTTTCTTGTCATTATCTTGCTTGTTCTTCTTTGCATATAGACCTTTAGCAGCCTCATTAATTCTTTTCTTGCCCTTATCTTTAGAGGTGCTTGCATAATGGGCACTTTCAGTCTTGTCTTGCTTCAATCTCTCTTCCTCTTGAACACAATAAGAAATTAGCTCATTAAGAGACCATTTCACCTTTTGACAGTTATAACTGATTTTGAACTGACTAAATTGGTTTGGAAGAGAAATCGGCACTAAATGAACAAGCATGTCTTCTGACCATTCAAGATTAAGTGCCTTCAATTGCGATACAAGGTGAGACATTTCCATAATATATTCTCGGATATTTCCCTTGCCTTTATACTTCATGGAAATCAAACTCTTCAGAATCATGCTTGTTTACGCCTTATCGCTTTTGGCAAAGCGCTTCTCTATCTCATCGAGATAATCCTTAGCTTTGGTGACACTGTCGGACACCGCACCCCTAAAAGCCTCAGGTATGCCACGCTTGATGATCAGAAGACTCGTGTGGTTAGAGCGTTCCCAGTACTTCTCATATCCAGCCCTCTGCTAAGAGGAACTAGAATCTGTAAGAGCAGCAGGTTGCTCTGTCCTGATTGCAAGGTCTAGATCCATGCAGCGGAGAACAATAAGGATGTTCACCTTCCAATCCTTAAAATTTGTCCCATTAAGGATCGACACTGAACTTAGATCAGCAGATATAGTAGCAACTTTTGCTGAAAAGAGAACATAATAATAATAATAATAACATAAATAATATTCTCATCTTAAAAAATTAGAAGTAAATGGCAAATCCCATCTCAAGATACCTAGTGCAATATCAATACCAAGTTTTTGGACAATAATATCATTTGCAAGTCGTACTCTTGTGGTAATGATCAAACATTAACAATAATACATGACAAATAAGAAATCTATCTTTGGATAGATTGCTTATTTTCATAAAATAAACAAGTAAAATCTTGTAATTGTTACATGTTCATTATCACAAGAAAATGAACCATTTTGTCAAGTATAAATTTTCCTTTGGGCCGATCAACACTCACACAAACATACTCATTTTCACTTTATTTAAAACCTTAATAATACCCTAATATCTCAAATAAAAATAAATAAATTTAAATAACAGCGGTCACTTTGGCGACATATAATTTAAATTTAATTTAATTTGAAATATTAGATATTAATAGACGTATAAAATTTATTTAAAAAATTTAATCCATTATGATAAACTAAATGATTAAATTTAATGAAATCAAATATAAAACTGTGGCAAAAATAAATGACATTTATATAAAAAGTATTGTCATTATTTTAAATAATAACCGTGCCCTTTATATAAGGATTTGGAAAATTTTTCACTTGTTTGTTTTGATTTGTATTTCCAAAAACCATAAACGCACCGTTCAATTTTCAACCAACCAATAATCACAGACACCGATAGAGTCATTTTGGAAGGGAAAAGAAAATTTGGTTTCAAATGCTCAGAATCGGTGGAGACCCAATCACCATTGGATTGTGCATGAAGAATAATTAATTAACAAATCCACAAAATCCATTCGAAATTAATTTGGAAGGGAAATAAAACAAAAACGAAAAAAAAGGACAAAACATTGTTTAGCCCACAAGATTACGGCAGATTAAACATAATTTGTTAAATAACAAAAAATTATAATCTTAATCTTCTAATCGACCGTGGAACAATCATGGATATGACAAAAAAAACTTCTGAAAATTTTCATAATCATAATCGACTGTAGTGAAATCGAAACAATTAATGAAGGAAAAATAGTTTCTTAAGAATTTGGAATAGAGTGCTCTGATACCAATTGATGAAACGAATTGGATTTCAAATCTCGACACAGGGAAAAAAATCCATAAATTCTATCTAATTCTCAAGAAATCACTCAAATAATAATCAGAATTGCGGAAGCGTACCGGAATCCATGACTTGTAGACGATTATTGGAAATGATCTTCAATCTTGCATCCAAAACCAGAGAGTTCTGTTGATGGGAAACAAAACAATACGCCGTACTACAAAATTGGGACCATAACCTCATTTTATAATAAAAAAAATTTCATTATTTCTAATTTGGCCCATCAACAAACCAGAAATATCATATATGGTATCCACACAATAATATCATGATAATTAAGACATTAAGTTAATTCTTATTCTAAATTAGACCACATCAATTAATGACTTAATTAATTGATGACATTAAACATTTATAATTGCAATTATGACCCTTAAAATTCTAACACTTTCTCGATATAGCATTTATGAGATAATCAAAAAATACCTCGAGAACGATCCCGATGTATCTGAATACCCAGTATAAAAGATGCATCACCAAGATCTTTCATCTCAAAATTCTTAGCTATAAATCTTCCTTTGGGCCGATCAACAATCACATAAATATACTCATTTTTACTTTATTTAAAACCTTAATAATATCCTAATATCTCAAATAAAAATAAATAAATTCAAATGACAGCGGGCACTTTGGCGACATATAATTTAAATTTAATTTAATTTAATTTGAAATGTTAGATATTAATAGACGTATGAAATTTACTTAAAAAAATTTAATCCATTATGATAAACTAAATGATTAAATTTAATGAAATCAAATATAAAACTGTGGAAAAAATAAATGACACTTATATAAAAAAATATTGTCATTATTTTAAATACTAACCGTGCCCTTTATATAATGTTTTGGAAAAGTTTTCACCTGTTTGTTTTGATTTGTATTTCCAAAAACCATAGACGCACCGTTCAACTTTCAACCAACCAATAATCACAGATACCGATAGAATCATTTTGGAATGGAAAAGAAAATTTGGTTTCAAATGCTCCGAATCGGTGGAGACCCAATCACCATTGGATTGTGCATGAAGAACAATTAATTAACAAATCCACAAAATCCATCCGAAATTAATTTGGAAGGGAAATAAAACAAAAACAAAAAAAAAGGACAAAACATTTTTTAGCCCACAAGATTACGGCATATTAAACATAATTTGTTAAACAACAAAAAATTATAATCTTAATCTTCTAATCGACCGATGAACAATCATGGATATGACAAAAAAAACTTCTGAAAAATGTTATAATCATAATCGGCTGGAGTGAAATTGAAACAATTAATGAAGGAAAAATAGTATCTTAAGAATTTGGAATAGAGTGCTCTTATATCAATTGATGAAACCAATTAGATTTCAAATCTCGACACAGGAAAAAAAATTCCATAAATTCTATCTAATTCTCAAGAAATCACTCAAATAATAATCAGAATTGCGGAAGCGTACCGGAATCCATGACTTGTAGACGATTATTGGAAATTATCTTCAATCTTGCAGTTTTCTTCCAAAACCAGAGAGTTCTGTTGATGGGAAACAAAACAATATGCCGTACTGCAAAATTGGGACCATAACCTCATTTTATAATTAAACAAATTTCATTATTTCTAATTTGGCCCATCAACAAACCAGAAATATCATATATGGTATCCACACAATAATATCATGACAATTAAGACATTAAGTCAATTCTTATTCTAAATTAGACCACATCAATTAATGACTTATTTAATTGATGACATTAAAAATTTATAATTGCAATTATGACCCTTAAAATTCTAACACTTTATCGATATAGCATTTATGAGATAATCCAAGAATATCTCGAGAACTATCCCGATGTATCTGAATACCCATTATAAAAGATGCATCATGAAGATCTTTCATCTCAAAATTCTTAGCTAGAAATCTCTTGGTGTCATTTAATAACTCTATATCGTTGCTAGCGAGCATGATGTCATCAACATATAAAACCAGAAAAATATACTTACTCCCGCTGAACTTATGGTACACACAATCATCGACCAAATTCATCTCAAAACCAAAAGAGATGATCACTTGATGAAATTTGAAATACAATTGTCGAGATGCTTACTTGAGCTCATAGATAGATATCTTTAATTTGCAAACCATATTATTTGTGTCTTTGGACAAAAAAATTTCTGGTTGCATCATATAAATCGTTTCATCAATGTCACCATTTAGAAACGCAGTTTTTACATCCATCTGATGAAGCTCAAGATCGAAATGCGCCACCAAAGCCATTATAATTCTTAAAGAGTTTTTCGAAGAAACCGGAGAGAAAGTCTCTTTATAATCAATGCATTCTTTCTTTGTAAATCCTTTAGCGACAAGACGAGCCTAATATCTTTCCATATTTCTTTTCGAATCCCTCTTGGTTTTAAATATCCATTTGCAACCAATGAGCTTCTTACCTTTAGGCAATGGGACAAGATCTCATATGTTATTTTCCTTCATGGACTTTATCTCTTCATTCATGGTATCATCTTTTGAGAGTTAGAACTTTCCATGGCTTGACGGAAGTTAATAGGATCATCCTCCATTAATCCAATTTCTGTCTCATGTTCTTGAATAAATACAATGTAATCATCTGGCACTGCATTTCTCTGCTCTCTAGTGAATCTCCTTAATGGCATAGGTGCTGAAGGTGCTTGAGTTTGTTCATCTGGAATGAGGGGATCTCTAATATTATCTTCCTGTATTGTGTCTTGTTCAAAGTGAGGAATGCGATCCTGATCAATGTCTAAGACACCTGTGGGAATATTTATATATTCCTCTTCAAAGAAAATATCTCTTACTTTATCTCCCCCGCAAACTCAAAATCCTCAAAGAATCGGACATTTCCTGACTCAAAAATCGAATTATTTGTGGGATCATAAAACTTGCACCCCCTGGATCTTTCAGAGTATCCAATAAAATAACAACTAACCGTCCTTGAGTTCAGTTTCTTTTCATTAGGCATGTAAGGCCTTGCCTCAGCTGGACATCCCCAAACGTGCAGATGCTTAAGACTGGGCCTTTTACCCGTCCAAAGTTCATAAGAGGTTTTGGTCCCTACCTTAGTTGGAACTCTGTTAAGGATATATGATGTGGTCTTTAGTGCTTCTCTCCATAGTGATTCTGGTAAGATAAAATGACTTATCATACTCCTCACCATGTCGTTAAGCGTTCTGTTTCGTCTTTCAGCAACACCATTCAGAGTGGGCGAACCCGGAAACAGAGTTGTACGCTAAGTGCTGTTAAAAGAATCTACGTCAGGAACCATACGTTGCGACTACATGGTTATGCTGTTAGAAACGGTCTGTAAAACCATATTAATATAACCCACGACATTACAGTCAAAAAGGTAAAATGTTTAGTTTATTATACAGAATCATGAAGATATATATATATATATATATATATATATATATATATATATAATATTGTCACGTATCAAATTCAAACAGCGATAAATTTGAAAAGATTTATGAAAATAAAGAGCTCAAATAAAAATTTTAGGGGCTAGTACTGAGTTAGGATAAATTGAAATTTGAGAAAAGAGAGTAATTGTCGGTAGCATAAATAGTATTGAGAAACCAAACAAATGTTTCTCGTAAATAGTACGAAAGAAATAAGTTAAACAAGAAACTAGAACTTAAATAAACAAAAGACATTAAGATGTGTAAAAAAAAGACGTCATAAATTGCTAAATCATGTTCGTAATATTACCCTTTAATCCATTAACAATATTATGCACTTAGCAATCAGAATCTGTCCTTCCATTTATTAGCATCAAGACATTCCCGAATTCCTAATTTCATCCCAAAGTTGAAACGACGCCCCCCTGCTGAGGCAATACATGCGTCACCAGGTGACATCATGGCAAAACTGATCGATCATACGGAAACGCCATCAATTTTTTTTAAATCCCGAGTGCTTTGAAACTTTAATAATATCGCCAGACACGAAAACAATTACTATTTTTAGATTCTTACACTTCCACAATTGGGGTCGCTTTCTGCTTATCACAAACCAATCTAAATTACCTCACGATTAAATCTTGTTCCAATTTCATTTGAATTTCCATTTTCTTTAAATTTCTCTAATTTTATCTCAATAATAGAGTATACTTGTTTTTTTAAATAAATAATTAAATAAAATCAACAATTTTAATTGTTGGTTTTGAAATAAATTATTAAACACCTTCGAATGAGAAATTTTTTGTGTTTGGATATTGCATCTCACGATAATCTCAAACGATACGCCTTTTAATCAATTATTTTTCTATAACTTAGTGGGCATCTAAATACCATTAACCCCTAATCACCTAATTAGGGTTTAGGACCACGAGAATTTTGACCTTCTAGCCAGATTCAACTCTTTTTCCACCCCCAGTCCTAATACATACATACACACACACACACACACACATATATATATATATACACATGACACGACTATATATACAAAAGGACCCAGTCTTGTTTACTGTGAACGAGTAAAAATCAACATGGATGGAAACCGGAGAAAGGAGGCGAAAGAAGACAAAGAAGTTGGCGGGGAGGTGAAATACAGAGGCGTCAGGCGGCGGCCATGGGGGAAGTTCGCGGCCGAGATTCGGGACACGAATAACTACGGTGCTCGAGTGTGGTTAGGGACCTTTGCGACAGCAGAAGAAGCTGCAAGAGCTTATGATCGTGCGGCCTATAACATGAGAGGTTCTTTAGCAATCCTCAATTTTCCTAATGAGTATCCTTCATTTTCTTCTCATGCATCGTCGTCATCAAGATCGAACTACGAGGCCGGGAAAGGGAAGGAAATCTTTGAATTCGAGTACTTGGATGACCAAGTGTTGGAGGATCTTCTTGACTTCGGAGAGAAGTCTGGCAAAAACAAATAGTTTGGTCTCGATTCTGTAAGAAGGCGCATTTTTATGACGAATCATATCGATATGATAAGCGATTGGTGGGTTTTTTTTTGTTGAAAGCAAATTTGTCGCACTTTTTCTGTATAATCGTTACTATATAAAAATGGATATTTGGCACCTTACTTACATGCATTAAGCGGCAGTCTTCTTTGATCCAATCTCCGATCAATCAACATTTTCTTTTTCTTAAGTTTTTTGTGTTCTTGGTTTGTTTCTTTCTTTTTGATTTGTTGACAGCTGAAAGATAATCAATGTGATTGATAATACACAGCGTTGATCCTTTCTCGGAATTTAATTCGATCTTTTTTGGTGATTGTGTTGGGTTAAACCTTTTGCCCTTTTTCTTTGGGGTGGAGGACTTTATAAGTTTGGCTACAGAAAAAAGTTTAACCCTTATAGAACTCCAGATCCATTCAATCAGAAGGTTTTATTATCGTGGCTAGTTTATGGATCTCCTGACACCAAATTAAACTTCAAGTTTGGGACGAGATCTCGGGTCCAGAACCATTTGTAACAAATTATATACATATTTTTTAAAAAAAACAAAAAAAATCAATGAAACCGTAAGACGGGTCAATTTTGTTATATGGATTTTCTATCCGACCCAACTTGGATTGACTCATCTCAGGGACATAGATCATGGAGATTGTGAAGTGAATATACCTGCTTGTAGAAAAATATTTTATTATACCTTTTTCGTTCCCAAATGGTGTTTAAG
The DNA here is from genome assembly GCF_022965805.1 of Primulina eburnea. NCBI lineage: Eukaryota > Viridiplantae > Streptophyta > Magnoliopsida > Lamiales > Gesneriaceae > Primulina > Primulina eburnea. The sequence goes on from NC_133101.1 coordinate 54,005,668, forward strand.
TCTGAAATTCAAGATCGACTCAAAAAGGGTAAAAAAATTCGAGCTCAAGTTTTTGCGTCAGTGTTCCAATTCGACGCAAGCATGAGCTATTCAAACAATAAAGTCAACATATTTTGCATGACATCATCTAAATTACATCACCAATTAATCATCATAAACCAGTTATCTCATAATCGCAAACATTGTACTTAGTAATCTTTTTGTTTTTTAAAAACTTATGAGAACGTTTTACGTGTCAATTTTGTGACAGACTCTTGAAAAGATATTGTTTTTATGCTAAAAGTATCACTTTTCAGTGCATGTTATGGAATGTATCAACTCGTCTCACATATATATAGCCATCATCATACCGTCTCACATGAGATACTTATAATTATATATATATATATATATATATATATATTGTCGCAAGCGCATGTTGAATTAATGAACCAAGGCTTGCCGAATCACGTACGTAAGCGGGCGGTGCTCCATTTGTTTTCTTAATTGTTGATTAAATCGTCAGCTCTGCTAATTTTATAATACTAGTATTTAAATACTAACTTATGCAATATCATGAATTTTGAAATCCTTATCACCAAATCCATGGATCCCAAGTTATATTAATATAATTATTCAATAATTTAAAGTTGTAGGCTGCGTAGTCATGTGTATAATAATCCCAATGTGATATATCATTCTGTTTTTTTTAAATAATTATTGTTATATATAATAATACAAAAACTCTCATGAAACCATATTACCATCAATTTTGTGAGATAAATCTTTACCCCGACTTGGTTCATGAAAAAATATTATTTTTTATGTTAAAAATATCATTTTTTTTCTTACGCAAATATGATCATCGTGTCAACTTATTTTATATATATAAATCCATGATATCTTATAACAACAGACTATCTCAAAAAAGAATCGACGAAGTGATGTAATGGAGCGAAGATCTCATTCCATCATCATGACGTCAAAGTTGCAGCCGTCATCTTGTTTATATTTGTTCATCGTATAATAATGTAATAATTTATTGTATCATTACACTAACTAATTTTTGTGGACCACTCTTTTACGATGTCGAATCACTCTACTGAAAAATAACTACTATTAATGCTAAAAAATATAATAATTAATTAATTAATAATAGGAATAGTTCGTTTATGAAATGATAAAGTATATAAGACATTTCAAACTTTTACGCTCAAACTCGAATCGACCCCAAATATATCGATTATTGATTGAATACGATTCTTTTTCAACTACGAGTTTATATACAGCTCATATAAATTTAAGCATCAATGCATCTTTAGCACAATGATTGGCTTTCTCACTAATGAATGAAGAATAATAAGAATTTTCCAATCAAAAGGACTTGTAAAAGTGGTGTGCATGCATATGCAAATATTCAACGAGTAGAGATAGTTCCGATAGATAACTAGTAAATCTCATAACCACACAATCTGTGCATTTAGATTAAATTTTGTTTAAAATATAATTCTATATAGAATAAATTTGTGTGGTATATATAATTATTGATATTCAGGTAATTTTTGTTTATGTTTTTGTTTTTATGATTCGTTTTCTTCGAAAATAATTATATTAAAAGAAAGGAAATCTTGAGAAAGAAAACTTGGTGCGACTTTGATGTAAAAAAATAAACAGTACGACATCTGAAGTTTTACAATATAATATAGAACTATAAAGAATCATGAGAGGGTCCAGTGACTAAATAATGTCCGGACCAACTTAATGCGCAGATAAAATAATCATTATATTGTCTTTATTTTATACGAAACACTGAATAACAAGGACTAAAATTAAAATAAATTATCAATGTATTGGATTAAAACTAAATTTTGACCACTTTTATGAGATTAAACATTGAAAAATTATTAAATTATAAAACTAAATATGTATTTATTAGATCAATTAAATTTTGATAAGTTTAACAAAATGTCAACTGAGATAAAATGAAAACTAGAACGGTAAACTAATTCGTGAAGACTACCGAACCGGTAGAATGTCAGAATTCTGCAAACACCATTTTCAATATACGATTGTTAGAAAGGACAATGACGTGAAAAACGACGTGGCTAACTACTACCTAGTTTAGAACGATAATCAGATTTCATTTTGCCGACCGCTGGATCAAAGCCTATAAATAGAGAAAATGAGCTACAGTTTATCTCTCTGGAAATTAAAAAAAAAATCTATTATTCTCAAGTTACCAAGAGTCTAACTGATCGGAATTTTCAGAAGCACACATTTAAAATATTATATCATATCATAAGCATCTATTTTTAGTGTTGTTTTTCATTATGAAATACTTGTATTTAGATAGCAAGAAGTCTTATTGATCAACTTATGTTAAGTTTGCGAGATACTAGGAGTTTCAGTTATATAGTGGTAAGCCTGGCTGAATCGAGTTATTACAAAGTGTTGTAATTTCCATTCTTCTAGTGAAAATCCTTCCTGAGTGAATAAGAGTTATTCACGTCTCCGAACATCCAGAAACAAAATCGTGCAATATATATTTCAATTACCACGTCCTTAGCTTTATTTTCACAACCAAATTGATTATTATTTTAACTATTTTTATTTTCAAACTGTATCAGTGAGCTTCCTTCCGTGCAGTACCCAACTTCTAGCTTGTTGATATCTAACTGACTAGAATTCCATTTCAGTATTGCTAAGCCTAACTGAATATTTTCAGAATTTGTGATTATTTATTCAGTCTCTCTAAATCAATCTTCTCAGATACCAATCTTCGATCCTAACAAGTGGTAACAGAGAAGATTAATTATTGTCTTCGATCACTAAATCCTAATGACTTCCTTCAACAAAATTCGCATGTTTTCCAAAGAGGACTTTGACGGTTGGAAGATCAGGATGCAGGATAATTTAGTTGCACAAAATGATGATACGTGGTACATCATCATAGATGGACCAACGAGAATCATGAAAGCCAATATTGCCATTGCCATTTCTGACGGTGCTCCACAGATGATTGAAAACATCAAAATGGAATGGAATGGTGAAGATAAGAAAAAAGAAAAATCTAGATAATGTTGCCAAAACACTGGATAAAAATACCTTTGCGATTTAGGGTAATGTTGGATAAAAATCTGGATAATGTTGCTAAAAAATTGGATAAAATACCTTTGTGATTTAGGGTAAATTTGGATAAAAATTTGGATAATGTTCCCAAATCTGGGAGAAACTAAAGCAAATGTGCAAGGGTAATGATCAAACTAAGAAGAACAAACTTTCTTTTGCGATTTAGAAATTTGACAGCATCAAGATGAAAGCTGGGGAGTCTATGTCAGACTTCGACGAACGAGTGAGAAATATCATAGTGGAACTAGTTGTTCTTGGCAAAGAGTATGAAAATCGTGAATTAGCCTTGAAAGTGATGAGGACACTTCCGCAAGATTAGGATACCAAAACTATGGATATGCATTAAGGCATATGAATTTGAACATGAGACGATGGCGAATCGACTGCCAAATTGACGAATAAGTCAGCCGAGCAGTTAAGTAATGTTGTTATGTCATTTTTTTTATAAAAAGTTTTGGTAAGTTATTAAGGAAGAACTAGGGAAATTATCAAAACCCAAGTAGACACATTCATTACAAGAAAGAGTATCCCGATGAGGATAAAATGTGTTTCAATTGTGGGAAAATTGGTTATTTCATAACCTACTGCCCTAAGCAAAAGAACAATGATCGAAGACCAACTGACAAAGAAGGATGATCTCACGACGAGAAGAAGAGATTCAAGGGTGACAACAAGACATTCAGGAAATGAAGATATCAGAAAGTTCTAGTGGCCGAGGAAAGTAAGGCCAAGGGGGCAGATTCTGATTCTGACTCATCTGAGTCATAGAGTTCCACTTGTGGGAGTGATGCTGAAGAGGTGCAATGACTCATGACCAATGTTGAACTAGAATCCATCATTGAAAAGGTATTCTGTTTCAGCTCAACTGACTTTACATAAGATGACCTTATTATTGTATTTCATGATATGATCAATGAGTACAACAGACTTTCTCAATCATTCGAGGAATTCAAGGCTAGGCAGTCAAGTCTGTCTGACAAAGATACTGAGCCTAACTCAAAAGAGTCAGGTGAATTGTTAGTGAGTATATGTTGAGCATTAACAGTTAACTTCCAAGAATAAGAAATTAACTGAGCTGATCAAATTTTGAAACAAGTCACCAGTCAATCTAGAAAAGATGCAACAGCTGCAAAAATCATCAGAAGATAAGACTGGTCTTGGTTTCAGTAGCAATGAAGGTACTTTTGAGTCAAGTACCCAATCAAAAACAAACATGTGCAAAGAGAAATACTTTCACTTTGCTAAGTCCAGTAGGAGAACATAAGGGGCCAACTGTTCAAATTGATAAACACGTTGAACAGATGAACAAGTACAAAAAGTTTGGTATTGGCTACGAATCTGAGAATTCTAATACTAAGCCTAACTGGTCTGGAAATAGATTCAGTTTGTTAAGGCACAACTCAATGAGAGGTAAGCCCAACTAATACTACAACTTCAAGCATGTTCAAAAGAGATTATGACATACCAATAATGACAAAAATACAAGACAACATTTTGTTTCCAATACACACAGAGCATCACATACACACACACACATGTTTTTGCACAACCTTTTCTGAACAAAGAAAGTGGACGGCCAGTTAGACTAATCCAAATGTAGGTTACTAAGGTACTAATCCCATTTGGACCCAAGTAGGATTGAGTACCAATTGATTTAATTTGTGAATGCAGGCCAACAAACAAGAAGGGCTGAAGATTTCAGTCTGATATTTGGACAGTGGCTGTTAGAGAAATATGATTGGCCAAGCCCAACTGTTGACTGATGTAATCAAATACAAAGGACTTGAGATTACTTTTGGAGACAATGTAAAGGGTAAAATCTTGGGTAAGAATAAGATTAGTCACAGATTACTATTTATGATGTGTTATTGTTGAAAATCAGTTATATAATTTGATCAATATCAGTAAGCTCCGTGACAATGGTTACTTAGTTGAATTTCATAAGAATAATTAAATATGTTGATAATCGTACTTTGTTAATTGGAATTAGAAATGTTAAAAATTATAAGATTGATCGGAATAGTTACTCTCTAGACTCACCGACATATTTTGCTGCCATTAATAATGATAAACAATGGTTATGAAAAAAGATTGATTATCTTAACTTAAGATAAATTAAATTTTGTGTAAATTGAACCTAAATGATGGATTGTCTAGTATAGAATTTCTTAAGAACCATGTTTGCTCTGCTTTTCAGTTAGGTAAACACATCAGATCTAACTTTAAAATAAAGAAACCAAACAGAAGAATAGATGTTTAGAATTATTGTTTATTGATTTGTTTGCTCCTATACATGTAATTAGCTTAGGGGGAATGAAATATATCATTGTTATCATTGATGATTTCTCTAGATTTATATGAATTATTTTCTTAAGTGGTGAAGATCATACACGTGGCCAACTAATTAGATTTCTTAAACGCGTTCAGAATGAAAAATCAAGTTCAGTAATAAGGATTAGAAGTGACCACGATAATGAATTTTCTAACAAAAATTTGGATGCATATTTATCAGAACAGAGAATTCAGCATGATTATTTTGCAGCAAGAACACCTCAACATAATGAAGTTGTTGAACGAAAGAACATAACTCTAAATGAAGTTGCCCAAACAATGTTTGCTGATTATGATGTTTACTAGATATTTTTGGCAAAATCACTTAACATCACATGATGAACAAAACCGATCTATGATCAATAAGAAATCTAGTAAAAATCCATATTATGTAAGCCTAATATCTCGTATTTTCATATATTTTGTTGTAAATGCTATATTCATACTAATGGTAATATTCATATTTTGCCTTCGATGCTAAATCGGATGTTGGCGTATTTCTTGGTTATTCATCCACTACAAAAGCTTACTATGTATTTAATAATAAAATATTAAATGTTGAAGAAACATTTCATGCTTTGTTTGATGAAACGAACTGATTGACGATAAAACTAACCAAACTGATCTGATAGATGAAATTTGTTGACTTGAGAGACAAAAACGAAGTTGAAATCAATGTGAACAAAAGGTTTCATCAGTCACATGAATAAGATATTTCAGATCAGTCAGCTAGACAAAGAAGTAAAGAACATGAGAACTACGCTTACAATGAGACTTATCTGAACGGAACTAACTTGAACCAGAATGATGATATTCAAGCTGCCGACAATCCAATTGATGTAATTCAAACCATTGAGAATCAAGCTGACGTGAATCAGATTGAGGGGAACCTAATTGATTCTACTCCAAACAACACTGACAGAAATCTACTTGGACCAAATTACAAATGGTGTAAGACACATTTACTATCACTGGTGATCCGTAACATTTCAGCCCCCTGAAGAACTAGACAACAAATTATTAATGAATTCTGGCATGCTGTTTTTATTTCAAAATTAGAACCTAAAAAGAAAAATGAGTCTCTTTATACATGAGTTGGATATAAGCTATGCAGGATGAATTGAGTCAGTTTGATAGAGTCTGCTTTGCCTGATCACGTGTTTATACTAATGGTATAAACATTCTTTGAAAACTATCAGTTTATCCACGATTTATCAGATAAAATTTTCTATATTGAAGTAGTTTTTTTATTACTAGTATAATTTCGTATTTCCACAAGCACCATTTGATGTGTACGATTGTCAGAAATGACAGTGACGTGGAAAATGACTTAACCAACAACTAGCTCATTTGTAATGGTAATCAGATTTTATTTTGTCGACAGTTGGTTCAAAGCATATATATAGATAAAATTAGCAATCAATCTATTGCTCTGGAAATATAAAAAAGTTTATGTTATTCTCAAGCTATCAAAAGCCTAATTGATCGAAATTTTCAGAAGCACAAACTTAGAAGATTATGTTAGATCATCAATGATCTATTGTGAACATTATTTTTCATTCTGAAATACTTGTATTTTTATAGTAAGAAGTTTAACTGATCATCTTATATTAAGTTTGTGAGATACTAGGAGTTTCAGTTAAGTAGTTGTAAGACCTAATGTATCGGGTTACACAAAATGTTGTGTTGGGTGCAATAATTATTTCTGCTTGATAGAGCGATCGAACCATGATGCTTAAGCTGTTATGCGGCTTAAATGAGTTAAGTTGCACCATTATCATCAGCTATAGCTTTTGGTAAAGTGGTAAGCGCTCAGCCCTATAATTGATATCAGAGCCAAAGTCACGGGTTTGATTTTCATTGATTGCAAGGAGTACAATTATTGAGAGGGGGATTGTTGGGTGCAATAATTATCCCTATTTGGTAGAGCGATTGAACCGTTGTGCTTGAGCTACTGTGCGGATTAAAATATTTGGGTTGCACCATTACCACCAGCTATAGTTTTTGGTAAAGAGGTAAGCACTCGGTCCTACATGTTGTAATTTTCAAAGTTTTATAGCGAAAACATTTCCGTGAGGAAAAAAGGGTGACATAAGAGTTATTCAACTCTTCGAACATCCAGAAACAAACTTTTGCAATTTAATTTAAATTACAGTTTCCTTGTCGTTATTTCATCACCAAAGTGATTATTAGTTAAGCCATTTTTGTGTTCAAACTATGACAGTGAGCTTTCTTCCGCGCAGTACCCAGCTGCTAGTTTATTGACATCCAACTGACGACAATTTCATTTCAGTGTTGCTAAGTTCAACCGAGATATTTTCCAAATTTGTTTGAGATTATTTATTCATACTCTCTAAGTCAATCTGTTTTTTTCTTGAAATTATAATTTAAGTAACGCTTTTGATATATGATTATATTTTGTGTAAAATTGATAGGCTCATATGCTATTATTTTATTTTATATTCCAAAATGGGGAAATGGGGTTTCGGTGTTTCACTTTGGACTCTAATGCTCACCGCCACCATTGATTATGAAGAGAAAATTAATTTAAAAAAATTAAACATTAAATAAATATCAAACACCAATCTTAAATTTCCAAAATGGATACTCTAAATTAAATTCAGTGTTTTCATACAATAATTCAATAAAAAAATTAAATTTTGATTTTTTTAAAATAAATCGTGGGTATTTATAGCCCATCCACTACCTATACTGACGGACTCGTTTTGATCCGTCTTCAAATAAGTCGGATCCCTAAAAAAATAACTCTAACTCTCCTATTTTCTATAGTAAGACACACCAGCTCGATATACCTAGCTAGCCTATTTTGATTATTCTAAATCGAAATACGATATATTTTTAAATTAAGAATTAAAAAAGTATGTAATATATACATAGATGTGACGAATTCAGGAAGATCTCACTCCATCATGATCACGATGACGTTATAGCTGCTGAGCAACATTTGGAAGTCGTCATCTAGTGTGTTTATTATATACATAAAGAGAATTTAACAAGAATCTCGAATTCGAGAGCTCGTCCCAAATTTTGATTTTGAGTGCCAACGAGCCAAAACGCATTTACATATATCGACTACTAGTCATTGGCCTCAAACTTCTACAATATTTTTTAAAAAATTTGGGTTTGATCCTTATACATCGATTAATATATTTCAATGGTTTGAATGAACATGTATGATTTTTTAACTATATATATTTTATGAATTTATTCATATTTATCATATGATCTGCTTTCCGTTCTATTTAAATTTGAAAATTAAGCATCATACATGTAATCAGCCTTTCCCAAATAAAAAATAGTTGTCAAAGTGGCCGTCTCCCAGTAGCCAATTTTTTAAGAGCAGAAATAGTATCTAGTGATTGGCCTTTAACATTAAACTAATCATCAATTCAAACAAATATAAGCCTCACTTCAATTATTATTATTATTATTATTATTATTATTATTATTATTATTATTATTATTATTATTATTATTTACGTCGTTATTCCGTTGGTAGTGTGACCAATAATTGTTTATGTTGGATAGAGAAATTGAAATGTGATGCTTGAATTGTTGAATGAATCATCGATTATAAATTTTGATAAAGAGATAAGCGTTCGGTCTATGTAATCGTCAAAATTTTATGATGTGAACTCCTATGAAATAAAATTTTACACTATTATATTGAGCAGATTAATCCGAACATAAATTTAATCATTAAATTAATATTATTATATTTATTTATTTATTTAACGTAGCATTTCCTAATTAAAATTCGATGGATCGAGTCGAACAAGTTAATCAGCAGATGACTATTGGGATGATGCAAAATGGTGATTACTCGTTAAGACGTAATCCATTCAGATGTCACCAAACAATACCCGCCTCATTATTAGTTATGTTAGTAAATTTTTTATTACATAAACAAATTGAAGACTTTGTTTTTTAAAAAAATTTATTGGACGAGGTTTCATGTAAAATCATTTAATAATTTAAATGGGTTGTGTTGATTCTCTCGGTTCTTTCTGGTCAACTTTGATTAGAATATTATAGCAGGTTTCTTGTTTTTAAATTAATTAATTGAAAGGAAAGAAACCAAACTTAATTAAATATTTAATATTTTCCATCCAAATAATTTCATACAGTCTAGGTGAATTTTCCTTAATTTTTCATGTGTTACAGACTGTTAAATTAATATTTTTAACGAAATTTTTTTATTTAGTCATGATTTTTCAAACGTTATGGTTTCGAGATGATTTTTCGGAGGAAGATACCCGAGCACGGAAGAAGTTTGATTTTTATAATTTACGCGGAAAATTATTGAAGTAAATCGGCTCTTTTAATAATTTCGGGAGATGAAAAATTTATTTGTTTAAAAGGGTATTTTTATTTAAACTTTCAGCACTTTTATTAAATTTTTTTAAGTTTTTTAAATGTTGAGTTTAACACCTTAAGTAATTTATAAAACACAATTTTAATAAATGAATAACACCTTATGCTAATGTAGTGACCCGTTCCAGAATCACCTACTAATCAAGAATTAAGCATGCAATTAACTAAATTAATAACAATCAGAGATAATTGCGGAAATGGTCAACAAACGATAGATATACAACCCAAATGAAGTCCAGAATAACTCAGAATAAAAATATGCGGTACAACCATATCGAAACAAACACTACTGAAGAACTAAACCAACCGGCTACTCAACGTCCTCATCATCCTCCTCCTGAGCCATCCAACCTGAGGCCTGCCCCGTGGGAATGGGGTGTCCAAGATAAACAAAACCGAGGACGTGAGCGATAAGAACGCCCAGTACAAAAGCATGAGTATACAAGCCTATATGAAATGCACATGCTATGATATGATACCAGGGTAGTCAAGAAACGGGAGTCACAAAAGATCTCAATATGCTCAGTCTAGAGGCGCCAAGTGGATAGTGCCGCGCGGTACTCCTCTGGGTCACTGCATCCACTACAAGATCAGACGTGGACCTAAAATGTCCCGGATCACCGAAGCCCTCCGGACCCGTCGGCCACTGTGTACTCTCGGTGTCCATGCGTCCACAAGACAGGGCTGAGCGGCCCCACAAGATATAGCTTATCTCGAAAGAGATACAGCTCAACAATAAAGGCTATCTCGAAAGAGATACGGCTCAAGATGAAATGCAACATGCAGCAATAAGCGTGACATAATAGCATGCATCATATGACATATATCAATGCAGCAAATAATCATGCAACACATATAAGAATGTATACTCGACCAGGATATCTCGGATAGTACTTTCGTACATCTAGTAAAGCAATCCTAGTCCACAGGAAATCCTATCAATCGGGTCTAGTCCGTCGTCAGCCCTGACAATATTGAGCTCCCTGACTGACCTTCTCGGACCGTCGGCTATGCCCGGCTGCTCTGTCCCGGGCTTCTCTTCCCTTTCTGGGCTGATCTTCCCTTCCCGGGCTGCTCTTCCCTTTCTGGCTGCTCTTCCCTTCCCGGGCTGATCTTCCCTTCCTGGCTGCTCTTCCCTTCCCGGGCTGATCTTCCCTTCCCGGGCTGATCTTCCCTTCCCGGGCTGCTCTAGAGAGCTAAAACTTGCATTTAAACACACAGTACCCCCTCCACAATGAGAAATCCCATGGCCTATTTATAGACCTCAGTCTGCATGAACGTGTCAACCAAATCCCATGCATCCGGACATCTGTCGCTAGGCAGCATGCACAAAGACACCTCACCTTACATGCATGAACGTGTCAACCAAATCTCATGCATCCGGACATCTGTCGCTAGGCAGCATGCACAAAGACACCTCACCTTACATGCATGAACGTGTCCAACAATTACCATGCACTTGACACCTGCCCGGTAGGCGTGTCAACCAAATACTATTCCCGGGCTGCTCTTCCCTTCCCGGGCTGATCTTCCCTTCCTGGGATGTTCTTCCCTTCCCGGGCTGATCTTCCCTTCCCGGGCTGTTCTTCCCTTCCCGGGCTGATCTTCCCTTCCCGGGCTGCTCTTCCCTTTCTGGCTACACCTCGGCTTACTCACACAAACTCTAAAGCCAAATTACACATGATTTACTTAATTAAAGATACTTAATCATGTTTATTTAAATAAATAGGATTCGGGCTACTACATTCTCCCCCACTTAAAAAGATTTCGTCCTCGAAATCAGGCTAGAAGAAGAACGAAACGAAATCACAGCATCGAAAAACAGCTAAAATACTGTTGAATACAACCGATGTTTGGTTTACAACGGAAAAACACACATACATCCATAGTACAACTACAGTACAACTCAAAAGAGCTCTGGATGCTCTGAACGCATACGGCTCTCTAACTCCCAAGTGGCTTCTTCAGTGCCTCTGCGCTGCCACTGAATTAAGACAAGAGGAATGATCTTATTCCGCAACACCTTGTCTTTGCGATCGAGAATCCGAACTGGTCGTTCCACGTAAGACAAATCCGAATCAAGTTGAACTTCAGAGGGATGTAAGATGTGAGACTCATCTGCTACATATCGTCTCAACAAAGATACGTGGAACACATCATGAATACTTGATAGGTACGGCGGCAATGCAAGTCTGTAAGCCAAATCTCCCACGCTTTCCAATATCTCAAAGGGACCAATAAATCTTGGAGATAGCTTACCCTTGAGACCAAATCTCAAAATCCTGCGAAAAGGCGAAACTCGGAGAAACACTTTCTCACCTGGCTGAAATTGAAGAGGTCGACGCTTGGTGTTCGCATAACTAGCCTGTCGATCCTGAGCAGTCTTAATCCGCTTCTTGATTACTGCAACCTTATCAATAGCCTGCTGGACTAACTCCGGTCCCTCAACATGTCGTTCCCCAACTTCGTCCCAGAATAACGGAGTACGACAACGTCGTCCATACAACGCCTCAAATGGTGCCATACCAATACTACGATGATAGCTGTTGTTGTACGCGAACTCAATCAAAGGCAAATGATCCTGCCAAGCGGTTCCGAAATCCATAACACAAGCTCGCAACATATCCTCAAGTGTACGGATAGTCCTCTCTGACTGACCGTCGGTCTCTGGATGATAAGCAGTACTCAAACTTAGTGAAGTACCCAATGCTGACTGGAAACTACCCCAAAATCGTGAGGTAAAACGAGGATCTCTGTCACTAACAATACTGACTGGCACTCCATGCAAACGTACAATCTCTTGAATATACAATCGAGCCATACGATCGAAAGTGAAATCACGGTTATATGGCAGAAAATGAGCAGACTTGGTGAGTCGATCCACCACTACCCAAATAGCATCACTGTTCCTCGAAGACAATGGCAAGTGAGTAATGAAGTCCATCGTGATATGCTCCCACTTCCATTCAGGAATAGGTAAGTTCAACAATAATCCTCCCGGTCGACGGTGCTCTGCCTTAACCTGCTGATAAACTAGACACTTGGAGACAAACTGATAAATGCTGCGCTTCATCCCTTTCCACCAAAATCGTGTCCTCAAATCTTTATACATCTTATTACTTCCCGGATGAACACTCAACTTGCTTCGATGAGCCTGAGACAAGATCTCTTCCCTCAAAGTATCATCCTCTGGTACTACAACCCGGTTAGACAAACACAGAAGACCATTAGACTGATAATGGAAATTGCTATCTCCACCAACTAACCGAGCTAATCTCTGAGTCTTGAGATCAGACATCTGAGCATCTCGAATCCGAGTGAACAAAGTTGGCTCAGATAAAATAGTAGCAACACGAATGCTCTCCATACCTTTCCGATGTTTGAACTTAAACCCCAACGAACAACAATCCTGGACAGCACTAGACATAGCATTGGTCTGAAGTGCAGAGGCTCTCAGCATCGGCTGTGAGATTCGCAGAACCTGGATGGTACTTGATCACACAGTCATAATCCTTAAGTAAATCCATCCAACGACGTTGTCTCATGTTCAACTCAGCCTGAGTGAACAGATACTTCAGACTCTTATGATCAGTAAAGATTTCAAACTGAACACCGTACAAATAATGACGCCAGATCTTCAGCGCAAACACAATAGCTGCCAACTCTAGATCATGAATAGGATACTTTTCCTCGTGAGATTTTAACTGTCTGGAAGCATAAGCGATCACATGACCATTCTGCGTCAACACACACCCTAAGCCTTGAAAGGAGGCATCGGTGTAAACACTGAAACCATCAGATCCTGACGGTAACGCCAAAACAGATGCAGAAGTCAGAAGTCGACGAAGCTCTCTGAAACTATCTTCGCACTCAGATGACCACTCAAATGGAACATCCTTCCGAGTAAGCTGCGTCAATGGTCTAGCTACCTGAGAGAAATTCACGATGAAGCGACGATAATACCCTGCCAGACCTAGAAAACTACGGATCTCGGCCACTGTCGTCGGACGTGACCAATTCAGCACTGCCTCAATCTTGCTAGGATCCACAGAAACTCCTTCCTTGGAAATCACATGACCAAGGAATAGTACACGATTAATCCAGAACTCGCACTTACTCAGCTTAGCATACAATTGCTTCTCGCGAAGAATCTGCAACACAATCCTCAAGTGCTGGGTATGCTCTTCCACACTGTGAGAATAGATCAAGATATCGTCGATGAAAACCACAACAAACTGATCTAGAAAATCCTGAAAGACTCGGTTCATCAGATCCATGAACACCGCTGGCGCATTTGTCAATCCGAATGGCATAACTAGAAACTCGTAATGCCCATATCGAGTACGAAATGCAGTCTTGGAAATATCATCATCTCTGACTCTTATCTGATGATAACCCGATCGCAAGTCAATCTTGGAGTAAACAGAGGTACCCTGAAGCTGATCGAACAAGTCATCAATACGAGGTAATGGATACTTGTTTTTGATCGTCACACGATTCAGCTGGCGATAATCAATACACAATCGCATCGATCCATCCTTTTTCTTGACAAACAAGACTGGAGCTCCCCAAGGTGAAACACTCGGACGAATATAACCTTTATCAAGAAGATCCTGCAATTGCTGCTTCAATTCCCTCATCTCTGACGGAGCAATACGATAGGGGGCACGAGAAATCGGTGTAGTCCCTGGCATTAACTCGATGCCAAATTCCACCTCTCTAATCGGAGGAAAACCAGGAATCTCATCTGGGAAAACATCAGGAAATTCACAAACCACTGGAATATCATCTGTACCAACACTACTTGTGGATGAATCAATCGCATAGATGAGGTAGCCTTCCCCGCCCGACTCTAAAGCACGACAGGCTTTCAGAGCAGATACCACTGGCATCGGAGGTCGCGCTCCCTCACCATAGAAAAACCAACTAGAGCTCTCAGTCGTACGAAACTGAACAAGCTTCTGGTAACAATCCACAGTAGCTCGGTAGGTAGTCAACAGGTCTATACCCAGAATACAATCAAAATCTTCCATCTCTAGGATCATAAGATTCGCAGTCAATTCGTTACCCTCAAAATCTAAAGGACAACCCATCACTAGACGCTTTGCTAATACCGAATGACCCATCGGAGTAAAAATGGAAAGAATGACGTCTAGAGAAACATACGGTAACTTATGACGCTTAACAAATCGTGCAGAAATGAATGAATGTGATGCTCCGGTATCAATAAGAACAAAAGCAGGAATACCGCATAAACAAAAAGTACCTGCTATGAATCTCCCTGTCTCATCTGCAGCCTGATCCTGGTTCAGCGCAAATACCTGACCTTGGGCACGAGGTCGAAGGTTTGAACTACCCATTGCCTGACCCTGCATCCTCTGCTGAACAGTCGTCTGAGATCCGGAACCAGATCCTGCTCCACCTCGCAACTGAGGACAATTCTTCTTAAGATGACCCATCTCTCCGCACTGAAAACAAGCTCCCGCGGCTGATCGGCACTGCTCCGATGGATGGTTCTTTCCACAATGCACACAAGAAACCTTCTTCTTACCAAAGCGAAAAACACCGCTAGATCGAGATCCAGATCCAGAAGAAGAAGAACCTGACTTCTTGAAAGACTGAGATCGAGGGCTCAAAGTATTCGGAGGTCTAGAAGAAAGAATAGACCTACCACGCTGGAGACTGACCTCTGCCTGGCGACACCGGTTCACTAACCCATCATAAGAAGTAGGATTATCGCAGACAGTGACTCGATCAAAGATCTCCTGGTTAAGACCCTGAAGGAAATGGTCATACTTGGCCTCAGAACTGCCACTAATATGAGGAGCAAAGGGCAACAACTCGAAGAACTTCTGCTGATATGCATCAACAGACATACTACCCTGCTTAAGATTCAGAAGTTCAATCGTCTTTGACTGGCGAAGGGCTGGAGGAAAATATAGCTGCATGAAAGCTGCACGGAATTCGGCCCAAGTCACCCTACCCTGAGCCTGGACTATCGGCGCAGAAGTCAATCGCCACCACTTGCGCGCACGGCCCTCGAGAGGAAAACCAAGGGTCTCCATCTGCTGCTCTTCGGTGCATTGAAATGCACGGAAACAACTCTCCATGCGCTCTAACCAATCCTCAGCAATATCGGGAGTCTCGCCACCGACTAAAGGCTTAGGCCCCATCTGAATGAAACGGTGCATCTCAAAACGCCTAGGGCCATCACGATGATGACGATGTTCACGATGACGCCTACGATCGTCCTGGTCACCCCAACGACCTACACTCCCATGACTACTCTCATCACCAAGGTGGTCAGCCATCGCTACAAGATAGAATGGGGAAAATGGTAAAATGGTCAACGAAAATCCCAAAACAGAATCTATATCCCAAAATCATATGCATGCTCTGATACCATATATGTAGTGACCCGTTCCAGAATCACCTACTAATCAAGAATTAAGCATGCAATTAACTAAATTAATAACAATCAGAGATAATTGCGGAAATGGTCAACAAACGATAGATATACAACCCAAATGAAGTCCAGAATAACTCAGAATAAAAATATGCGGTACAACTATATCGAAACAAACAGTACTGAAAAACTAAACCAACCGGCTACTCAACGTCCTCATCATCCTCCTCCTGAGCCATCCAACCTGAGGCCTGCCCCGTGGGAATGGGGTGTCCAAGATAAACAAAACCGAGGACGTGAGCGATAAGAACGCCCAGTACAAAAGCATGAGTATACAAGCCTATATGAAATGCACATGCTATGATATGATACCAGGGTAGTCAAGAAACGGGAGTCACAAAAGATCTCAATATGCTCAGTCTAGAGGCGCCAAGTGGATAGTGCCGCGCGGTACTCCTCTGGGTCACTGCATCCACTACAAGATCAGACGTGGACCTAAAATGTCCCGGATCACCGAAGCCCTCCGGACCCGTCGGCCACTGTGTACTCTCGGTGTCCATGCGTCCACAAGACAGGGCTGAGCGGCCCCACAAGATATAGCTTATCTCGAAAGAGATACAGCTCAACAATAAAGGCTATCTCGAAAGAGATACGGCTCAAGATGAAATGCAACATGCAGCAATAAGCGTGACATAATAGCATGCATCATATGACATATATCAATGCAGCAAATAATCATGCAACACATATAAGAATGTATACTCGACCAGGATATCTCGGATAGTACTTTCGTACCTCTAGTAAAGCAATCCTAGTCCACAGGAAATCCTATCAATCGGGTCTAGTCCGTCGTCAACCCTGACAATATTGAGCTCCCTGACTGACCTTCTCGGACCGTCGGCTATGCCCGGCTGCTCTGTCCCGGGCTGCTCTTCCCTTTCTGGGCTGATCTTCCCTTCCCGGGCTGCTCTTCCCTTTCTGGCTGCTCTTCCCTTCCCGGGCTGATCTTCCCTTCCTGGCTGCTCTTCCCTTCCCGAGCTGATCTTCCCTTCCCGGGCTGCTCTTCCCTTTCTGGGCTGCTCTTCCCTTCCCGGGCTGATCTTCCCTTCCCGGGCTGCTCTTCCCTTTCTGGGCTGCTCTAGAGAGCTAAAACTTGCATTTAAACACACAGTACCCCCTCCACAATGAGAAATCCCATGGCCTATTTATAGACCTCAGTCTGCATGAACGTGTCAACCAAATCCCATGCATCCGGACATCTGTCGCTAGGCAGCATGCACAAAGACACCTCACCTTACATGCATGAACGTGTCAACCAAATCCCATGCATCCGGACATCTGTCGCTAGGCAGCATGCACAAAGACACCTCACCTTACATGCATGAACGTGTCCAACAATTACCATGCACTTGACACCTGCCCGGCAGGCGTGTCAACCAAATACTATTCCCGGGCTGCTCTTCCCTTCCCGGGCTGATCTTCCCTTCCCGGGCTGTTCTTCCCTTCCCGGGCTGATCTTCCCTTCCCGGGATGTTCTTCCCTTCCTGGCTACACCTCGGCTTACTCACACAAACTCTAAAGCCAAATTACACATGATTTACTTAATTAAAGATACTTAATCATGTTTATTTAAATAAATAGGATTCGGGCTACTACAGCTAAACTTTCAGCACTTCTCGTTTCTGAAATTATATACATACATACATACATATATATATATATATATTTATATATATATATATACGTATATATATATATATATATATATATATATATATATATATATATATATAACACCAAAATGAGAAAGAAGCAACAAATATCAATGCAGGTAAACCGAGAATCGGCCAGGTGACATAAACGCAAATATCGGAGCAAACTAGATTTACCGTATCTCAACAAATTCGAACTCCAAAAATCACATTACACATATAATGAATTTCAATCATGGAAGCTCATTGAAGTTGTCAACATGTTGATAGAACCTTGAAAAAAAATACAATTATTCATGAAATATTATCAATAAGACAATAAATTTTAAATCAATATTAAACTATTTAAAGTACCACATATTGATCCAAATTCTTCTTCATCTGATCTGTCGTATTTTCTATCATTTTCTGCAGTTGACCTGATAAACGAAACATTTCCATGCTTATTAATATTAATGGAGTTATATACTTTGAAAAAAAAACTCAAAATAAACAAAATTAATCAACACATACCCGTCTAGCAAATTTGGACAGTTACGCTTGTCATGTTTCACACCTCGACGTAAGAAACCATGACACTGCCTGCCCTTTGATAATTTTAATCTCTTCTCACATCCCTTTGTTCTTATTTTAGATGGATCAATGATACCAATGGCCTCTGCACAACTCTCCTACTTTGATTTCCACTTATTAACGTTCTACTAAAATTCATCTTCTTCATTTTTCTATCAATATAATAAGATGGTTCGGCCAAGAATTTTTTCCCCTATTCACTCAAAGATGCAACATCAAATAAGGCGGAAGATTTACAAGATAACCTCAAATATCTTGATATCAAACTCCTCTCTGGATCGTCAATCATATTTTGTTCAACCATACGATAAAATGCTCCAAATTTTGCATCTCGCTTCCGACGTTTCAG